>NC_135497.1:237198194-237498194 GCF_052857255.1 Amblyomma americanum
ATCGGGGGAGCGCTTTCCCGCGCTCTCGGTGCGTGCGCTCGGCGTCGGCGGCCCCGGGTTCCTCCGCCTCGAGCGCGGACCGCAGTGGCTGGCACTTGTACGGCTGAGGCGGCGCAGAAATCTCGTTTGGATTGTTCCGTGGTCGCTGGAGAAAAAGAACGAAATGGCAAGGAAAAAAACAAGTGCAGGAAGGACCGCAGCCCGCAGGAGAAGCTGCACGGGTGGTGGAGAGCGGTTCGGGGTGGGAGGAGGAACCGGGCAAGCTCAAAGAATTAAGAAGGGCTCTGCGCGACGCGCGCGAGTCGTTGCGAACACGAAAGAACTGCTCCCTCCGTCCTCCTCCTCGTTCTCATCCTGGAAAAAAGAAGCGCGCTCGCTCTCGACGAACGATATGCTGCCGGTCCGAGAATAAGCGCTTCGCGTTCTCGCAGAAAGCGAGTCAGCGCGCACGCGCTTAAGGGGTATTATTAATCTTGGGAGACCTTATAAAACAGGACGGGGATTTGTGGGCGCCATCTTGCTTGGCGCGATCTTGGGGAGCTGCTGCGAGCGGTGTATTTCCCTTTTGCATGACTCGCCTGGGCCCGGGTCCCGTCAGCGCCGAACGTACATAGGCGCTGGACTCTTTATTTCCTCCTGGACACCGCGTTGCCTTTCCTCCATTCTTGCGAGCGTCAGCAAGCGAAAGAAAAGCTGACCGGGAAATTCCTTGAAAAAAGTGTAGCTCTCCAAAGAGGGGATTCTGCTTTGTGCATCGGCTCTCTGATCAGCGGAGGAATGTATAAAAAGACGTAAACTTGCGCATAGGACGCGTCAGCAAAAGAGAAGGAACTGCCGTGGCGCACTATAACGAATGAAAGAGGCGGCGAGCACAGGCCGAGGTGAAGGGGTACGAGGGGAAAGAGCTGTAGGAGCGAAGAGCGGCCGTTACGAATAGGCGATGGGGTGAGAAGGAGTTGGAACCAGAGGAGAGCGGAGGGAGGACGCAGTATAATCTCTCTAGCAGCTCTCGATAGACGGATGGTTGAATGTATAGATAAATAGATAGCGGGCGTTTCTGCCGGCGCTCCCGACGTAAATGTATACACCTCTTGTAGATGCACTCCGGCGAAAGGGGGCGGACGCTTCCCTGCGAAGCGAGGGGACAACAAGGACGCGGGCAGCCGGCAACATTCTTGACGAATGAGAGGAGGAGGTTGAGGAGGATGGCTCCGTAGGCGCACTTTGGCGAGGAGCGGCCAACAATCGAACGGCTCCGAGAGAGAGCCCGGCGTCGCTTCTTCTCTTTTTTGCCTGGACGCGTGAAAACGGCAAAGCCGAAAAAAAAAACGAATAACAGACTCAGACGTGAAAACCCCCATTGGTGCCTCTTCCTCTTCCTCCCCGCATCCTCTTTCATCTTTCTCTTTCTTCTTATTTTTTTTATTCCTCCTTCCTTTCTATCGATAACATTCGCAGCCACTTGATAACCCTTTTGGAAGTTTCGTGCAGTTTCCTTCTCCATCAGGGATCGCTACGAAGTGAGCAGAGGGCGTGCTATACTTGGCGTTTGCGCTTTTTCCTTCATTTTTTTTTCTCTCGGGTTCTCGCCTGTCTTTTCTGCAGTCGCGTGGAGCGTATTATACATACTGTATAGACTCGCCTTCCGTGGACGCGTGAAAACTTTACGTCGCAGAGAAAAAAGGCCGTTGTGCGGAGAGTGGCACGCGCCCCCAAATGCGAGAGTTCTTCCTTTTTACGGGTGCTCTCGCGCCTGCGTCTACTTGGTGGGCGGTTCAAAAGCCTCTGCCGAAAGGTACTTGTTGGGACCGGGCAGGAAGGAAGGGGAAACGCTATTGTAGCGCTTTATTTCCCCAATGGCTCGTCTTTCTTTTCCCTTTCCTCTTTTTTTCTTCACCCGCGTGTGCGGACCTTCTTCCTTGAGCCCCTTGGCGCGCCTTTCATTGAAGCCGCTGTGGGGCGTTGCGTGCACGAATCCGTGGCGAATGTACTGCCTCGGCCTAAGACGTGTATTCCGCAGCTGTTGTACCTTTCTTCTTCGCGTTTGTCTCTCTTCCTCTGTCTAGAGCTGCGAGAATGTGGGTGGCTGGACCGATAGATTCCGAGTTCTTTTCAGCTGCCCGAGGTTTCCATTCCTGCTGACAATTTCTGCGGCGCGCCCTCCGTCTCAACAACTCGGCCCGTCTCCTGCGGGTAGCTTTCTTTTTTTTTTCGATCGCAGTGCCGCCAAGCGTAAGTTGAGGAATGAAGGAGCTGACGTACGCCGGCTACTGAGAGAGAGAGAAGCCGATAGTGTGAGTCTCAAGAAAGAAAAGGTAGAGTGTGAGCCACTAACGTAGAACAGGAGCTAAATCACAGAAAGAAAAGAAGAAGCCAGAAAGATGAACCGAGAAAACACTCTGCAGAATAGACGCTTTTCGCGAATCTCGCGATCAAACTGAAGTAGGTATTAGCTCTGTATATAGATGTAGCGCAGAGAGTAGCGTAGGCGAACGTGAGTCATCGTATTTCTACGGTAATTTCGGTAAGTTCGCGTTGTCAAGCGTTCGTCTTTCTTGAATGATCACTGACCTTGCGTCGACAGCAGTATTTGCCCACTGCGTACTGATATTGCCGGAAACAAATATGCGTCGAAATTAGTCTGGTGTCTCAGTACTTCGACCAGTGCAAAGCTAGTAAAACAGAAATGACGCTGATGCGACGCGAGATTAGAGTAGGGGGCATCTTTATTGTGTGTGTCGGCGATTGGAAAACGCGGATGCCGGAAACAAAACTTGTTTCCGCTGGTACATGTATGCAAGCAATATTACGCTCGGAGAACGCGGAGAGCGTGCTTTTTTTTTTTATGCGCCGCACCGCAGTCTCATGGTCTTGCTAATGTTTGCAGTTTATGCTAGTGTGTTCCCTGCACCGCGTGAGCATACGCAAGTGCATATTTCATCTCGGTCAGTGTTCTTCCAGGACACGGCGCACAGCATGCTGACCTCTGCACTGTCACCTTGTTCCGGTGTTTATCCCATGCAGCAGTAGATGCCTGTCAACCCTACGCAAGCAAAGCAGTAAATGCTACCACGATGCGAAGCATTCTAGAACGAAGACTACACGTGCGCCCTATCAGGATAGGTGTGGACTGTGTTACCTTACGCCACTGAAAGCTCCTGTTTAATTCCGCTTTGAATACACCATGCCTCAGTTACTTGAGCAGCCTTCCAACTCGCCCACCACGCAACCCGGGCGTAGCCTTAAACCTGCCTGATTATTTTCTCGTATTCATGACGGCAGTAAATGAGAACCTACATATTTGCTTCGCATTTTTATTGCACATCATCAGATTACTTATTTAATTGACGGCTCTGGCGCAATGTCGAAGCTATTGCTAAAGTAATTAACGCAGACCTACCCCGATGAAAAGTTGCGGATGCAGATAATTTACGGCTTTCTTTTCAGCGAATCAGCCATCACACACGGTTATGTAACTATAGCGCGCCAAAATCCAGGGTGAGACTGCTAAAGATTCGATCCCATCTCCCTCTCTCTATTCGTTCTTCAGGTAGAGCACCTCCTTAAAGAGCTAGAAATGGCGTTATGCTGCATGCGCTGGTTGCTCTCTTTTTTTTTTTTCCGGCCTTCATGACGATCATCAGACGACAACCGCGAAGCGCTCGTGTCTCGTTTTCTCTGCTTTGTGGTGGTCGAGGTGCCAGCCGCTGATAATGAACATATGTGCGCAAAGCCTAGTGGGGAAAGTACGAACGTGGTGTGGGGACCTTATTTTCGCCTTCGAATACATGTGTGTGAATAATTTGCAGTATCCGCCAGCAGGAGAGGGGCGGACTTTGTAATGCTTACACACGACATATCTACGTTTCAAGCAATGTCACGGAACGTAAGTGTAAAGAAATGTTGAAGAAAACCTGTTCACGAAACGTATAAGAGGGCACCGTTTGCCCATTGTTTCCTTCATGATTAGTGTTGATGTTCTTCCTTTATCGTCAAGACGTTCTGATCAGTCAGAACATCAAAGCCATGTCATCTCGCCGTGCATGTCAGTCCAGCCTGTACTTGATACAACACCGACAACGGACTCCATGCGTCTTCTGGTACGCCGAGAAGACGGGAAAAACAGCCTTAAACGCGCGCGTTTAATCTTCCGGGATTTCAAGCGAGGCAGAAAAGCGTGCGTTTCTCTCAAAAGCGGGCTTCTTCTCAAGACGGTGCTATAAGACCTTTAGCGAAAGCGCGAGCACTTGAGGCAGCGGGGCGGCTTGGCGCCTCTATCCTCCCGAGAATTAGTCCGGCAAACACTTTGCGCCAGCTTGTTCGTGCCGGGCTTTGTTTGATTTCGTCCTCATTATCCGCCGCAGCCGTCCCCAATTTCAATGCCTATATGCCTTTCCAGCTCGTTACAGCTTACTCCAGCCCGGGCCCTCCTCCTCCCGCTCCCCACAGAGCCCGCCAGCCTATTCCCGGCGACCTGTTTCACCCCCCGGAGCCAAGTGCAATCTTTCGCGGCCGTTATATTTCATCACTGCCGGGGACGCAACCTCTCTCCAGAATGCGCTCGCACGCTCGGGCTTCCATCAGGGGTGCCAGCACCGGGTTCCCGTCTCCCCCTCTTCTCCTACAGCGCGTCGCGTCTGGCGCAGCCTTTGAATGTGCGGGGGGAGGGGGGGGGGGCAATTAAATGCGGTCCGGCCTCGCGCGTTGATTACTCGCGGGGCAATTGTCCGCAGCACAGTGTTCGCGTCCGGGGAGGCGCGGCTGCGCGCGCGATTAAGGCGGCCGCCGCGTCAGGCCTGGACGTCGGCGTCCGCAGCACTGCGTGGCTGGTGCAAGTGTGCGCGTTCCATATCTCTATCCGTCCGGAGGGCAGCGGGCGGCCTTTTCTGAGGCGTCTGAGTGATTGCGGTGACGCTGGGACACAGCTGGGGACAGTTTGAAGGAAACGGGCGTGCGCACTTGCACCACCGTGTCGCGACGGGTGCATCGCCCTCGGCCTAGCGCAGCTGAAGGCGTCCTATTGCGCCGAGCACCACAGGGGTCGGCGGAGCAGCACTGGTGTCTTGTGGGACAAGGAAAGTGAATTTTTAATCATGTAGGGATGGAAAGGAAACGGAAAAGAATCTCAAGTAGAGGTGAGTATGAGACGACTATAGCAGGACAAGGGTGCGAATCGTTGATGCTGCACGAATCGTGAGCGTCTCGTGGCGTGGGTTTGCGAGTATTCAAGACTAGGTATTCGACAATATTCGAAAATTTTCGAGATTCCAGAAAAACGGAACTTCCCTTAATAAGCGCGGCACGTGGCTATGACAGACAGGGACCGTGTAAAAAAGCGGAAGCTGCTGTGTTCCTTAAAGTGGTGAAGAACGATGGGAAGGAAGCACTTAAGTTGCATTGACAAAATTTATCGCCTTTAATATTAACCAGCTAGCCTCAAACTGGTTAATATAGAGGCGTTATTAGAGCCCAGAACGACGGTGACAAATCGGGCGCCATGTGACAGGTCGTGGAAAGTAATGAGGCACTTCTCAAGTTTTGAACAGGGTGGCTTCAGTGGAAGCCGTACCACACGTTCGGCAGACTGGTGGGCACTCGGGAAAAAATGAACGTCGGGAGGTAAGTTACTCTTTAGCATGGCTAACTGAAAAGGCAATGGTCCCGTTCGATATGTAAAATATAGAATAGGTGCACGCGATTCTACGAAAACTAGTTCTGGCCACGCGAATGTAATAGTCAGCGTTATTGTATAGCAGACAAGATCGAGAAAAGAGCTACGCTCTTGTTACGACATCCCATGCGCGGTAAAGATTCGCTCTCTTGTATGCCGTTTCCGATAAAAACTTACTCGCGCCCATTGAAGTGTGCAGCTTCGTGCGTAGTCTCACATACGCAGGCTTATCGCGAAAGCACGCTGGCACTAAAACGGAAGGTGGGCGAATTTATCGACCTGCAGTCGATGCTAAACAAACTCGCATCAATTCGACGGCTAACTAGCCACGTCTAGCTCAGGCAGCTTTGCTTTGCCGCCATCCGAAACTAGTGTTAATGACTTGGTCGTACATACAATCGCCAACAGGGCGCAGGCTTTCTCGGAGCGTCGAGATGCGCGCTTCAAGGGCGGCCATCCGTGCGCTATAGGAGCGCACCTCGAGAAGGAGCATAACGCCAGGGCGGGCGGCGGCAGCGGCGTCGAATGCTGGGCTCACCGTCGCGTCGAGCGGCGTCGCTCTCTTGTCGTAATTAAGAGAAACGGGCCATCGCCTATCGTCCTCGGAGAACAGAAAGGGAGCAGCCGCGCTCGGAACACGGTGCTGCGAGATGTCCTCCCCACCGCCTCGCTTTGCCGGGCCCCGAAAGCGTCCTGCTTCGAGACGGTTGCAGCACACTGCAAGCGTACTTGCATGCAGCGCTGCTAACGGGAACGACTGCGCCCAGCGGCCGGCGCGTTTCTCTATGCACACGCCACGAAATGTACGCTCACTGATTTTGGAAGTCTCCGCTTCAAATCAGTGGCGAAACGAAGGACACCTTGATTAGTGCAACTTCTGCAAATACTGTACCGACGACCGGTTATTTTATTCTTTCGTCTAATCCAGCGAGCTGAGTGCGAGGCTTTTGTGTCGTGTATTCGGCTCGGTGACAATACGTTAATTATTCGGCAGGGAAAACGCTCAATTTCACTTCACCTGCGTCAACACAAAGGCTGACAGATATGCAGAAGTAGCCATGGTGAATTAGCGGTAAGACACTTTTATATATAGCGTTCGTTGCTCCTTAAGACCAAAGCCTGGCGTCCACCATTTTTCCTGCACAGCCGCTCCATTCCTAGCGAAGTGTTCCTGCAGATAAAAGGAGCACTGGGACACACCGACCCCTTTTATCGAAATAAGTGAGGATCTGTATCTCCAAGTGCTTCTGAAACACGAGAAAAATATTATATACAACTAAAATGGGAGGCAGAGGGGCACCAGGCAGTGGAAGTCTAACAGAGCTGCCGCAAACGCGTTCGCTCCTGCTGATTGGGGCCCTGATGAGTGCGCTGCTGTTTCACCGCACTGCACACAAGCTGCACTGCGACGAAGCACCCGTCTCGGCGGGGAGGAAAGAGAACTGCCGACTGGGCTGGTGGGTTGCGGCTCAAAAGAGAATAAGAAGGCGCCGGGCAGCAGTGCTGGCTAGCAGCCCCGCTCAGAGCGGAAAGCCCGCCGCAAGAAATTAGGAGATCGGAGCCTGCGGCTGCCGGGGAGGGAAGCCCGGCGGGATGTGTCGCACACTACGTCTTTTCTTTATTTTTGTTCTTCTTTTACCGGCCCATCCCGCTGAGAGCCGGACAGAGAACGAGCAGGAGAAATACAAGCACTCCCACAGGGTTTTACGGGCCCCGGTTAGGGTTCTTGCGTGATGGCAAAAGTTGGAACTGTCGTTGGCACGATGAACAGTGAGACATGGCTCAATCTATGGGAGGCGTTTCATTACTCCGAGCGCGAAGGCTAGCTGTGTAATAAGTGTAAGCGCATGAAGCTACAGCCGGCTACGTCACCTCTCTCTCTCTCACTCCCTTGTACAGGGAATAATGAAAACACAGGTAAAAGGCCCCCCTCCCAAAGAACCAGAAAAGCTTTGTCGGGACGGCAAGCTTATTCTCGTAGGTTCTGTGACAAAATAAAAAAATAATAAAAACGATGTGCTTTATTGCGCTGCGCAGCTGAAACTATTATGGGTGGAGAGCTGTTTAAAGTGCTCACTTAAAAAAAAACAAAGCAACTTGTAAACCTTAAAGCCGGCAGTGCCAATTGCTACGGCAGTGAACACTAGACGAAAATCGGCGCGCTTGCAGACTTTAGAATAAACTGTCATTAGAGTTGAAGAAAAGTAGACATTAAAATTGTTGCTCAATAATAGGCTCAGCACCGAACCTTGCGGCACGCCTGAGGTAACAGAATAAGGTGAAGAGCTAGTGGTATTAGCAGTAGCAAACTCGGGTATTTGACGCCATAAACGCCCAGTCCATGAAAACGATATCAGGGTCGATGTTCGGATCGCTGGGCTTTAAACAAAGTTGTTTGTGATGAACAAGACCAAATGCTTCCGGAAAATATAAGAATGTGCAACGAATAAAAAGCCCCTTGTCAGATGCTTCAGTTTAGTCATGTGCGAAAGCAATAAATTGCGCCTCACACGGAAATAATTTACAAACCCATGCAGGTGAGAGGGAAAACTAATGATATTCAATTAATTTAATCAAATTAGAATATATGACATGCTCAAACATTTTGCGTGGACACTCATTAACGATATGGGTCTGTAATTAAGCGTGGAATGAGCATCACCAGACTTGAATAATGGTAGCACCTTACCCACCTTCCACTCCCTGGGTAACTGTCCTGAATTCTGATATTGTGAAAATAGTGCACATATAACCAAAGGAAACAACAAACACTTGTATGTTTTTAAAATTAGAACTGATGACACCTATTCCTGAAAAAGAAGAAACGTTTAGATTACTAACTCAACTTTGCCCACCGAGACGGTCATTCACAATTGGGTCTATTAAAGAATTCGGCAACGAGTCAAAACAGGGCAGCTAAACAGATGATTGCTGAAAAAAAAAACAGGTTTAGAGAAGGCTCCATTGGACACTGAAGGAATGGCTGCGCCGCTGCTATTGTTTAGAGTTATTGTTTTTTTTTCTTGGATTAAAAATGATGGTCCAAAACATTTTAGTGTCATCAGTCAACGATGACGGAAGCGGGCTGGTGAAATAAAAACATGCTTTTCGATAACCTAAAGCTATGTCACGATATAAATTCCAGTAATCAGAACAACCGCTCATTTGGCTCTTCGAAAAAGGACTTTTTTTTTTTACTTGAACGATATTTTAATGAAGCAGCGAACCATGGAGAATGATCCTTGCATGATGTGACGCGTAAACTTATGTATTTTTGCAAAAGAAAGTCGACTTTAAAAAAAAAAAAGGTGCCACTTCCTTTCTACTGTACGCTTAGACAAGTTTGGCATATACACACATCTAAAGAAGTTTCGAGTTTTGCATTTACCGGGGGAAAATCTGCTTTCGAGTAATCTCTGATATATTTGGGATTAGGTCGCCTAGGCCTGTTCGTGCCCTTAAGGACAAATTGTACGAAAAAGTGGCAACTGAGGCCCGGCAGAACTGTCAGTGAATGAACTAAGATCAGGAAACGTAGTTATGACACGAGCAAGAATATTGACACAGGTAGGTGGGGCACGCGTTGGTTGGTTGGGTTGCGGGCATATTTCTGCCGCTAGAGTCAGCGCTCTTGGAAGAGCTCTGAACCAGGTCGTTTACGGCTTTTTCTAGCTCAAGACCGCCATCTCTATCGCTTCTACAAGCCACCGAGGTATATACCGAGGTATATACTGCTCTACCGAGTCTACCGAGTTATATACTGCTCTCGAATATACCAGGTGTTTCAGGGAAGGTGGTCACTAATTTTTAAAAATAAGGTTTTTGAGGTAACGAGAACCAATTTGCGGCATAGTAATATGAGCGTTGGTGGACGTCCAAAAAAGGCGAATCTTCTTAACTATCTAAGTGATTAACTAACTTCTTATAGTTAACTCAGAAGTACTTGTATTTGGGCGTGTTGGTTCATACCAATATGCACCTGATTGCAATTAGAGATTTGTAGCCGGCCGTTAGCAATAGCCATATCAGTTTTAGAATTTCGAAAACGCCATTACTCTCGCCGCTGTGGCTCGACAAAATTTGGCTATTTCGACTAGTTACGACTACTGGAGGGGTTGCTTTGCTTGCATACTTTTCGAAAGTGCATGTATTTTAGCACGATGTAGCCAAAGTTTGTCGTGCCACAACGGCGACAGTAATGGCGTTTTCGAAATTCTAAAAACTGATATGGCTATTGCTAACGGCCGGCTACAAATCTCTAATTGCAATCAGGTGCTAAAAAGTTAACTATTAAAATTTAGTTAATAACTTTGCTAGTTAAGATGATTCGCCTGTTTTTGACATCCGCCAACGCGGGCATTACTATGCCGGAAAAAGCTTCTGTTTACCTCAAAAACCCTATTTCTAAACACGAGTGATCACCTTCCCTGAAACACCTGGCATATGCTGGTTGCAGTGAGCATCTTAATGTAGCCTTTAATTTTATCGTGAGCGAGGCGTAGTGTTTTTATTTAATGAAAATTGAAGATGTTAGTCTAGCTACCAGTCTAGCAGGCTATTACTGGCGATGGGAATGATTTGTCTGGATGTCGCGTTTTAGATTCAGGCATCGCACGGTGGTCAAAGATGGCAACTGCATGAAGTACAAACATTGAATCATGGCGCTGTAGTTTGCATATAACTGAGAGGCAACAACATACATCAATTTCTTGTGGCATTTTTGAAGCAGGCACCATCGAATGATTGAATACAAGAACTGGACTAAATATAAACGTTGAATTAGGGCGTTGTAGTTCGCATAAAACTGAGAGCCGACATTATACTTCATGATCCCCAGTCCTGTATTTTAGTGGCAAACGTGAAATTCTTCCAGTGTGTGCTCCGTTTCTGATTGTCCCGTTGGTGAGAACAGCGCCGCATCAAGACATGGGGCATGCAGCTCCTCACATCTACAAAGAAAGCGTCGTGCAATATAACACCAAGCTCCTCGTCGGAGCTCCAGTCTCTTCGACGATGTCGATATGTGGTAGGAAGGGCCTCGCGGCGAGGTAGTTTTTTTTTTCTTGCATGGCAGCGTCAGTTCCGACTCTTCGGTGGACATTATGCGCGGTGATCTATCATTTTCAGCGAACAACGAGTGACAATGCATGGAGAGATCTGCAGCCTCTATCGCGCGCCGATGCGTCGCATTTTTTTTATATTGTTGAATCTCTAGGCGCCACTTAGCGAACACAGGAGCGAGTCAGACATGCAGATTAATATTAACAGAATAGTTCAGAATATTGCTAGTGGCATACCGAAGTTCAGGAAAGAAATAAAAAAGGAAATAATGGAAGCAATCCATCTAGGTGAATACACAGAGAAAGAATAAAACCTGAGGTTCTACCTCAGTGGCCTAAGAATTAGCTCGCTGGTCTTCCTGATCGTCTCGACGACAGAAACTGGGCGGCCATTTGCGGCCAGGATCAGAAAAAAAAGGACGATAATCCTTTTTTGTTGTTTTGATGCGCACGCGCACGCAGAGAAGAAAAAAAGTGTGTGGGATGAGGAAGAATAAATATGAAAATACCAAAAATAAAACGAATGGCAAAACTACGCACCCCGGGGAAGATAGCGTTGGCGCTAAGCCCCGGGGGCTGTGGAAGTCGATCACGGCCTGTTTGAGAGAGGGTGGCGCGCGCTTTTTCTTTCGGCCAGCGCGCCCTTTGTGTGCACCCTTAATCATGCTGCGGGGGGCGACGTTCGGCTTCCCACTCCCGGCAGGCCCCGACTGCCCCGAGAGGGAGAGAGAGCAAGGGGCGGCGACGAGCTCTTCCTTTTATTCCCGTCTTCTATACTGGGCTTTTTTTTCTCCCCCAACCCCTGGGCGCAGGCGGGAAAGGCGGCTCGCGGCCTGGGCAGCAACTTGCGATAACGTCCCGATCGGACGTGGCGACGTCAGCCAGAGAGACGTCCACCCTGTCGCTCTTCTCCATTTTCATGCGGCTCGCGCGAAAGACGGACACTAGACGCGTCGTGTAAGAACGGAGAGAAACCCGCCGATTAAGTAGTAAGGCGGAGTGCAAGGATTGGATTGAATTGGAGGAAACTTTATTTGTGCCTGCAGTTGGGCGCGATCTTCTGAAGTTGGATCTGTAATACTGTACAAGAATGAGGCTCTTAGAGGTCGTTTTTCTCCTTTCTTTTTTGTTTAGGTTTAGGTTTATGGGGTTTAACGTCCCAAAGCGACTCAGGCTATGAGGGATGCCGTAGTGAAGGGCTCCGGAAATTTCGACCACCTGGGGTTCTTTTACATGCACTGACATCGCACAGCACACGGGCCTCTAACATTTCGCCTCCATCGAAATTCGACCGCCACGGCCGGGATCGAACCCGCGTCTCTCGGGCCGGTAGTCGAGCGCCATAACCACTCAGCCACCGTGGCGGCTCCTTTCTTTTTTGTATGTCTTTTCTGGTGTAAGGAACGAAACAAGAAAAAAAAAGGGGGGGGGGGTGAGGAAAGCAGGAAATCGAAACTAGCGTACCGGCGTTTTTGAGAATTATGTTACTGGCTGTACCAGACGTCGCAGACCCACAGAAAGCTTATCACGTTCAATATAACTCCTCAACTTAAACGTTTTGCAATGACTTACGTGTCGTTTTCGGGCTACGTGTTTCGGGAACCTGCGCAAGGAAGGACACGTGCACCCCTACTTTTCCTCTCTCTTTCCGCTTAAAAGGGTGAAATTCGGCGTCCCCGGGGCACGTCGAGAAATTTTGGCTATGGCACCGCGTTTAAGCAGTGGAGCCCGCTTCCCCGCATCAGACGTGAGGTCACAGATGATGGGCAGAACCTGCGATACGAGAGAGCCCTTAAATATGTAGAGAAAGGTCAGCAGAGATCGAATGCTGCCACGGCGCCATACCGCGGAGCATTCGGCGCGCCATAGGCGACGTTCGTGCCGCGGCTGGGAGGACGGTGCTTCACGCTCTCCTGACTATCGTTTTCCCACAGGGCACAAAATATGATGGGAAGTCAAACTTCTTGCTCAAGAAAGAACAAGAAGAAAAAAACGTCTCTCGGAACTTCTGCGCTGACGAGTTCGTTTCTTTCCTTCTTACTTTCTTTCTTTTTTCTTTCTCACTTTCTTTCTCTTCTGTCTTTCTTTCTTTCTCTCTTTTTTTCTTTCTTTCTCTCTCTCTCTCTTTCTTTCTCTTTCTCTCTCTTTCTTTCTTTCTTTCTTTCTTCCTTTCTTTCCTTCCTCCTTTCTTTCTTTCTTTCTTCCTTCCTTCCTTACTTTCTTTCCTTCTTTCTTCCTTTCTTTCTCTCTCTCTCTTTCTTTCTTTTTTTCTCTCTCTCTCTTTCTTTCTTTCTCTCTCTCTCTCTTTCTCTTTCTCTCTCTCTCTTTCTTTCTTTCTTCCTTTCTCTCTTTCCTTCCTCCTTTCTTTCTTTTTTTCTCTTTCTTTCTTTCTTTCCTCCTTTCTTTCCTTCTTTCTTTCCTTCTTTCTTTCCTTCTCTCTCTCTTTCTCTCTCTCTCTCTCTTTCTTTCTCTCTCTCTCTCTCTTTCCTTCTTTCTTTCTTTCTCTTTTTCTCTCTCGCTCTCTCTCTTTCTTTCTTCTTTTCTCTCTTTCTTCCTTTCTTTCCTTCCTCCTTTCTTTCTTTCTTTCTTTCTCTCTTTCTTTCTTTTTTCTCTCTTTCTTTTTTGTTTGTTTAAATGACGTCACACACGGAGGCAACTTCTTTCGCTTGACTGCAGCATACGCGCGGTACATGGGGGAAAAATATTTACCAATATTTTTTTCTTGTCTGTTTTATGATAAAATATTGCTCAGCAACGAAGGAACACTGTTTTTTAATGCTAGAGCAGTCCGCAAACCGTATGTGGTGCAATGTTAAGGAAAATCGCCCAAGGTGGAGTACTGCACCTTGGAGGATTCCCTTAAACACTGGGTCAACACTGTTCTCATATCGAGATTTTTATCAGTTTGTTCTCGCCCTAACATACGCTCGCCATCCCAATTAGCTTAGTCGGTAGAGAGACTACCACAGTGAAATGGTGGTCGAAGTTCGAACCCCGGACCAGGATCAATTTTTCTTCAACTACGAAGTTTCTGTGCAAGCTGCATAGTTTTCTTTTGGTGGATATTAACGAGCAATTACTCACTTATTCCGCCGCGTTTTCGACCCCGGCCGCGGCGGTCGAATTTCGATGGAGGCGAAATGCTAGAGGCCCGTGTGCTGTGCGATGTCAGTGCACGTTAAAGAAACCCAGGTGGTCGAAATTTCCGAAGCCCTCCACTACGGCGTCCCTCATAGCCTGAGTCGCTTTGGGACGTTAAACCCACATAAACAATAAACCAAGCTCCCTTATTACGAAAGTTATGCACTGGGCAAAATTATAAAAACGATGTGAACGAAGCACAAAGAAATGAAATAAAAAGCAAGGTTTCGTCATTTTCTCTCTACCTGAAAATAACCATAAATTTGTGGTAAAAAAATCCTTTTTTTCACTTTACAAACATTCGTAGCCAGCAATAACTTTGGACAGCTATGACGTTAGACCCTGGATTATTGGAGGACAGGTGGGCTTGTGGGATTCCTGCGAAATTGCTGTTTTTTTTAATATTATAGAGCTGCGGTCATTCCCATACGGTGGCCGCAGCTGGCAAAGGACAGGGTTAATTGGAGAGCCATAGGAGAGGCCTTTGCCCTTCAGTGGGCGTAGTCAGGCCGATGATGAACGTGCACCGCGTCTCCTTTCCTGTTTTCTCGCTTTAAACAAACGAGGGATTATGTTGTCCGTCTCATTAAAAGCGCGTAGAATTCTGGAAGTTAAAGCTGGGTCCCGCAAACGTCGGTCGTCGTGTTGCTGGTTTTCCCGAATGGGCAGAGATGTCTTCCCTTACAGAGACTCTCAATTTTTTTACAGTGTTCAGAATGGCTGTACTGAAACTGTGCGTCGAAACAAAAAAAAATCAACCTGATCGTGGCGCCGCTCGTGAGGTAACTATTAGAAAAACTATCAAGTTCACTGATATCGTACAGCTTCAAGAAGTAAGAACTACTACACAGACGTTCTCCCTGCTTGCTCTACAGCTGAAGATACCGAAGGAATTCCGCGCTAAGCTTGAACATCACCCACACGCTGTTTAGATTTAATGCTTGAAGGAAACAAAAAAACGTCCGTCTTTTTAACTAAAACTGAAGAACGGAAATGCCGAATGTCTGAGCAGATCGGACAGTGCGTGGTGACTCGCGCGGGAGAATTTAATGCGCGAGTTCTTCTCTACTCGCGTTATAACGGCCACGATATCGTACCCATCGGTCGCCACAAAGCAATGGGCCCCACAAAACCCGCTTTTTCTCTCTCGCCACTGTTCTCTCTTTCTGAGGGGCGTCACCATTTTTCTTCTCGACGAGGCGGGGTGCGCGCGAGCGGCTGATCTCTAGCGTCCTAACCCCTAGGTAGCGTTTTGCCCTCGCGAGTATGCGACGACTTGGTGCACCCACACGGGGGGAAATGACAAGTAGTCGCCTCTTCCTCACTTTTTTTTTCAGTGCTCATTTGCTTCCCAAGATCGATGGTTATCTCGAGGAAGTGAGCGCACAGCGTCGCTCCCTCTTAATTATCTCGCGACTTCCCCCCGCGCGTGATTATAGAGCTCAAAATGATGGCTCACAGTGTAACTGGCTAGCGTTGGCACTGTGATTCGCATTATGCGCGCGTGGAAAGTGCGTGGAAAGGCAGGCCTGAAAAGTTTCGTGCATCGTCGAGACGAAGCCCCAAAAGTAGGAGTAAATGCAGACACGGATTTCCTGCACGACGCAGCTTGGTTTCAGGCGTTGAAAGCCGAGGGCAGTTTTCTCTTGCTTCTCGTGAACTTGGAACACGCGGGTCGCTGTAGGTTTTCCTACCTCTGCAGGTACCTTGTACGAAACAAGAATGACGGCCGACTTCAAGAAGACCTGCATCTCGGAACGGAGGCTAAGTATTAGGCTTTTTACTGAGGCGTCCGCGAGCTGTGCGTGTTGGTGCGTCCGCAGTACTACTGTGTGCCATAGCGATTTCTTCGGAGACGGCACAGCGGGGCCGCCGTTTACAAGTTACATCGGCTCATGTATTCACCTTGCGAACCGACAAGATTACGAGAAAGGACCGCAAAAAGCTCCCGATGAGCCACACGGCGGCAGTCCGGACGTCCGGAACTGGACGACCTGCACAACGCGGCCAACACCCCCGAAAGAAGCCAGTCGACACTTGGGCTGCGGGCCAGCCGACAAGTGTTATCGCCATCGTGTGCAGCAACGTCCGTGCCATCCGTCGTACTGAACGGAACTTAACGGGGACGTGAACCATAGACGCACGATAGGCGGGGCGGTGCGTGCCTCGGGTCGCTGCAGGCATGAGTCAGCGCGCGGTCGCGGCCGCGTCGCCCCCGGAATCGCGTCGCCGCCGCGGCGAGAGATGAGAGTGCCCGCTTCCGATCTCAGGACGATCGATAGTGGGTGGACGCGTTTTGCGGCTCCCCCTTGGAGCGGGCACCGTCTCCGACTGCCCTGTGGAGGCTGGAGGACGCGGGGAGCTTTTTGGGCGCCACGCTTCTTTGCTTGGTTCGCTGCCGCTCTAGCCTCCGGGCACCTGACCTTCCTTTTGATTTGTTACTCCCTCCAATATCTTTTATCATCGCTGTCCCTCCCGTCTTATATATGTTATATTCCTGGGGCGACATTCACTTCTGCTCTGTTGGAGCATAACGCGGCCTCACTTTTATGGCTTTGGAGCGGTTGCGTGCTACATTTGCTCGACCGGCTCGCAAAGTGGCCCGACACTTCTCAACTTTGCGGCGAGTTTTCGTTTGACAAGCCGGGCGCGTTAATATCGCTGTGACAAAAAAAGAAGAAGAAAGGAACGCTGCACGATAGGATGCAGTGAAAATAGGCTGTCTTCGCCTCAGGCAGGAAAGCGAAGGACGGCAAGGGTACAGGCAATTCACAGCTGTCGTTTCCTTAGGCTTGCCCGTAGTTTATGAAAAAAAAGGAAATATATTGTATGACAGGCCGGCAGTGGAAACAGCCTCGATGTCTGCCGACACAGGCCGCGCAGCCCGCAAAAAGAGGCATTTTCTGCGGCACCCGATAGAGTTCTGGTAAACGCGGAACAACGCTATTGGGCGTTGATTTCAGTAGCACACTGGACACGGAGCCTGCATGCTGTGTTCGAAAGACTGCGTGTACGCAGGGTTGCTGAATATGAGCAGTGAATGCTTGTTCAGATCGCCTGATACATGGGTCGGCAGTATCCATTTCAGAATATACTTGAAATTCAGTTCAAACGGACAGAAGAAAACTATCCGTAAACAGAAGAGCGGTATTTTTATCCATTGTGGTTATCCTGTGTTTCACATCAGAAGCTCCTCCAGAAAGGCCAGTGCAAGAGCAAAAGGGTTCATCTTAAAGCGGCGTGATACACCGGACGAAGCGGAAAAGGGTAGAGCGCACACCGCGATTGTAAATAGAGCGGTGCGAGAGCCTCTGCTACACGCTGCCACTCGGTAGAGAGAAAAGAGAAATAAAAGAAAATGAGAGAAATAGGAAGGACGAGAATAAGAAGCAAAGCCGAAGCTCCTTTCAAAGCCTGTTTGTTCTTTGTTTTATCCTTAATGTCGTAACCGAGACGTCTTCACAGCAGGCGTTGGCGCAATGTTTGCGAAGAATTTAGTGCTACACTTTTCTAAAGGCTTATCGTGCGGCAGAAGTTTGGCAGCATCCGCCAAAGCTCCGAAGCGTATACGCCCTCTCACTATGCCTATACTTACCAGGCGGATAGTGCTGTTAGGCTTTCCTGAGATCCCCTACTAGCACTTGGATCGGATCTGCCGGCGCACACTCTCACGTGCTCTTCCTTGAAAGGAGCAATCGTATCTCGACAGGAAATGCTCTACGAAAGGTTAAGGCGCTGCCGTCCAACTTTCTGGCCGGACGGCGCTTCTTAATGCACCTATTTTGTGTGCACAGCAGGGCGGTGACACACCGAAATTGCCTTTACTCTGCCTCCTGTCGGACTGTCATTTTCCGACGAACTCCAGCGCATTGTGTATCCTGTGTACGCACTGTGTATGACTGGTGCTTGTAGTGTGATTTATTCTGCGTATATATAATGTGGTCACATGCAATGCGCCTTTTGCCAGGTCCTATCGTAGGCTGTGAATTCACTTAAATGTTGCCGTTGCTTCCCATATTAAGAGATAGATCGAACGCGGGCCCTTTGTTGTTGTGAAAGAACGTTTTTTTTTTTTTAAAGACGTGTATCCCGGTGCTACTTGGTTCTTGCCGTCACTCGAACTTACCAGTGTGCCAGTCTGGTGACAAATTCGTGATCCTGAACAGCTGATGTCAGGCTGCACCGGAAACTGTATTCTAGAGCGCGTGACACTTACGAGACAACTTTCGTGTTGTTTAAAAGAGCCCTTTCTATTCTTACCGATTTGCATCGATAGAAACGTGGAAGCAAGGCAGCTGTTTCCCACTGTTCTTCGTTCAGGAAAGGCGATCGCCGCTATACTAAACCAACACCACACCTCAAACTTTTCGTACTCGATCATATAGTGCCTGTAACAGGTAGCTAGAAAGGCTGCTTGTATTTAAGTCGATTTTTTAAAAGCAGCGCTATTGAGCCCACATGCATCAAACGTCCAAGCTCAGACGCTGTACATGGACTCTGACTCTTGTTTTCACTTTTGACAAACCTTCCTGCGCAAAAGAGAGAATCAACATGCAGCAAGAATTTTTAGTCTTCTTCATTTGCGAGACCCTCTATCGGGAGGCTGCCTGCTTGAAAGAGTGCTGGTTTGTTCTTTTAAATCTACGAGATGAAAAACAATATGCGCTGATTAGTGCCGCAAATGAAAGTATAATGAAAGATGTCGAAAAAATTACGCCAGTGGTTCGTAGGAAAAACATTTTTTTTTCACATCCTAAAAAAATAAAGTTGCCAACAACGTTTACGTAAATCTATATCTCTGAAGCTGGTTTAGGTTTTACGCCGCTTGAGGTCGGCATCGTTCAACCGTGAACATATGAGTTTAGCGTCTGCTGTATCTAACTGTTCACTTGGAAATGAAAGCAATGTTGAAACTCTGCACATGCTTAGCAGCTCAGCCATGAGCGGACCGGTTCAAGCTGCTTGAAGATATGTTATATTGCACCGCGTTTCCACGGCGGAGAATTCGAGTGTCACACCGAGAAGAGTCATATGAACAGATTGCTGCGCAGAGAAAGCTGCGTCTATTTCTCTACGAAATTCAGCCGTGAAACTTCTGGAGAGCCTTTAGTGACGTACACAGGGGCGCCAGTAATATTTGGACGTGTTTTTATCTTGCGTTTTTCTGAGAACAGACTCCTCCTTATTAAGCATCGTGACTGTCCGTTTAATATAGAAGCAGCTGCTTTCTTCCCATCGCGCGGTTCAGGAGCACCGAGAAAAGCCACATCTCACTTAGGGAGCCTACGTGTGCCGCTGTAGGGGCTCATGCAGGCACCCCAATCTCACTGAGCCCGCAGCGACCGACGGCGACTATGACATGACCGCCCTGGGCCGTGAGTTGAGCTAAGTTGAGGTGTTCTTGGTGGGACTCATCATCATCATCATCATCAGCTTGACTGCACCCACTGCAGGGCAGAGGCCTCTCCCGTGTCTCTCCAATTAGCACTGTCCTTTGCCAGCTTAGCCTTACAATGATTTTGCCGGCGATTGCAAGAATTAACCCAGATGACCCACAGTAGTCATCAGTTGCTGCTGCTGTCATTTTGATTTATTAAAAAGACTAGCGCAATGAACTGGGACAAAGTGGTAGAAACAGTGCTCGTCCTGTAGGCCTATTTCTACCCCTTGCCACAGTCTATTGCATTAGTTTTTTTTTTAAGTCCAACTTTCTGTCTTGACATCATTTTGAGTCCAGCTCAGTGTCCTGAAGGAATTTCAGAAGATTGCGGGAAGCCTCTTTCCTGCATGTTCTGTTTCCGCGCGGGTAAACTGTCTTGAAGAGATCCGTGCGGAACTCCTGCGCTTTTGAGGGACGTGAGTAGGACACACTTCTCCGCGTTGTAATTTGGGCAGCACATAAAGTAGTGATCTAAATCCCCACGCACACCATGATGCCGAACCCGCCTTACGTACCCACGCTGGGGTGCGAGCAGGGCGCTTGAGAATGCGGTGCAGCAGAGTGACGAGGTCTCTTTGGTCTTTTCGTCACGCTCGGTTGATTGGGTGCGCAGCACAGCGATCGGAAACGGTTGGGCAGACTTTCTTCGGAAAATCTCGTTTCAGCTAGAGGGACCTTGACGGATCCGCAAGCAGGGCTTCATGGGAGAGACTGTCCGCCATTTCGTGCCAAGTAACTTACTGGAAACGTGAAGAAGAGTCTCTGCAGTGCTGTGTCGGGATCTGACGCTCCATCTTAAAGTCAACTTTTGTATGAGGCTACAGAAGAGCTCTTCCGCATACACCGTGACATATACGTTATGTTTCGCTGACGAAGCGGGGCAGCCGGCCCTCCTAGACGTTTTGCTTTGCTACGTACCAGTCATCTTAGGTTATAAAGGAAGAGCTTCGTGTTTGCGTACGACTGCGCTCCTTTCATGCGCGAACGTGTTTCATGCTTGCTGTCTCTGAAGGATATGAGTAAGGTTTGGACCGAAGCTCGCGTGTCGAGGCGCGTGGCCTTCTTGGCCCAGGGGCCAGCGCCGCCACATGCAGTGCGCTCAACCGAAGTGCGGAATTTTTGCTCCTAACGATATCCTGTAAACACCCGTCGGAATGAGCTAGCTTGGGCGAGAGCGCAGTGTATGTCACCGCATCTTTCACGCTCCTTTTGTGCAGTTCGATATGTACAGTCTTTCATGAACCAGAAATGATCACAATTACCAACCATTTGAGCGCTTCCTCAAATATTTGTGGTTAGAGAAAAATCTGCCCTCATCTGGGGCATGAACGTGGAAACATTGTCTCACCGAGGCAGTCGATGTATACTAAGCTAGCACGGACGGCTAGCATACCTTGTTGAGCCAAAATTCATCAACAATTGAGAACGACGCTTATCCAATGACGCAGGAGAATACAAAACGAGAAAATATCTTCCTTACTGATTAATTTCTTGTGTGCCAAAGCGACGCCGTGTGCTGTGAGGCACGCCGTATAGAGGCGGACGGCTCTGAGTTAGTTTGTGTCGTCTGCGGCTTTTGAACGCTCAACGAAACGTCAGTACGCTGACGTTTGTTGTATTTTCGTCCCCATTGAAATTCATCTGCCGCTGTCGAGACTGAAGGCGCGAATTAACAATTTGTGCTGAGCAGCCGAACGGCGTAGCCACTTATGGCCATCCCGGCATGCGAAGCGAAGGCATAGTTACGATGGTCGAGCAGTGCAACGGCACACGGACACAGTAGATGAGAAGAACTAACGCAACGCAGCGTTGGGCTGTTTCGTCATCACGCAAAAGCAACTCTCCCAACAGTAGCTGCTGTCAGGCGATGGAACAGTCGCAGCTGCGAATGAAGAAGAATAAGCAATTTTTCGTCAACTACTATGAATCCGAGAGAGCTCCGGAAGACTGCGCTCAGAATAGGCATTGTCGTAATTATTCCCTCGTCGGTGCATATACTGTGTTTCCACTTTAATGCATTCCCCTATATTTATTTCCTTCCTCTCCTTCGAGCATATTACCCCCTCTCCACCTTCTTTCTTCTTCCGTTGAGCAACGCCTAGAGCTGCGCTTGGTCGCGACGCATCCACGGTGGCCAAGTGCTTCCGGCCGAAAGCGGACCCGGAAGCGCACGTTCCCGACGGGCGCAGCTTTAGCGCTGGGCACTGGGCGCCAGGAGGCCCCGATGGCTGTCGACGCCGGCCGGGTGGCATCGCACCGGCGCCGGGGCTCGCGCGCGATGCCAGGGACGGCGGCGCCCGAGAGAAGGGGGCCCGGCGCGGTCGCTGAAGCCGGGGCGCCGGCCGGACGCCGAGGCGGGGTCGATGACGCCTCGCCGCACCACGGGAAGGCGTCTGTCCGGCGTGCTGAAGGCGGCGATGACCCCGACTATAGGGAAGAGTGCTGCTGCTAACGGCGCCGGCTTCCGTGAAGAGAGCACTCAATCTACTAGTTGCTCGCCCGATGGGCGGCGAAAAACGAGCAGTGCGGGGATGGGTTGGAGATTGGAGGCACAGGCAGCACCCGACATAAGATCGCTTTACAGTCTGGTAAAGTGAAGCGGGCAGTGGCGTGCACCATGAAACGGAGAAGCCGAGAGAAGAAATAGATGCGTTCTGAATAAGCTACGCTGTCAGCCTTCCCACTTTACTTATCCCTGCTACTTAGCCTACATTCATTCATTCATTCATTCATTCATTCATTCATTCATTCATTCATTCATTCATTCATTCATTCATTCATTCATTCATTCATTCATTTTCTTATTATGTTAAGGTACTTTCCGTGTGCTAAGCCCATCGCCTTGTATGTACGTCCACTTCACTCATTATTACCTGCGTCATTCGTTTTCATTTTATTTTTTCTAGGTAAATAGAGGGTGCCTTCGCTCGGTATATTTATTGCAGCTGACATCTTGGGCGGCTGGAGCGTAGCAGAATGCCTCCGCTAGTTGGATGTAACTAAACGTCTCTAAGATGCTCGGCCTCTCTATATCCGGATACGACTTCTAAAAAAAAAAACAGCAGTTGGTAACACTGGCCATGGTCTGTGTCGGCCTGTTTTACTCAGTTGACCAATTATAGCAGTGAAAAAAAAATCTGCTTTTTAACGTTTCAGTGTCTCAAACGAGCCAGAGGCATCAAAATTCTTGAGCTAATTTCGTCTCGTGATTAGTCCCTTGTTTAGGTGACACCAGCATCATCACCATCAGCGGCAGCAGCCTGACTACACCCACTGCAGGGAGCTTCACTAGGCGGAGCCTCATTGCAGACTTGAGTGTATTGTACCGGACTATAGCTGAACAATGTACCGCCTTGCACCATATACACTACCGCATTTGCGGGCACTATTAACCGAGCGTCATGTTTGATAATTGGAAGTAATTAGAGAACTAAGAAAAAGGCATTTTCCTTTTTACCAAACAGCGCGACCATGACAAATAATATATATTTTCATAAAATTGATTCATCATTACAGGAGAATCATGTACTTTCAGACTCTAAGCACATAGCACACCGTGCACTTCGAAAAGTGTTCCAGCTGCATTGCTAGCTTTTGTGCTCAACTTATTCGCGAACTGGCCATTGATTCGGGTCGCTCTGGATTTCTACACCACGAACAATTATTAAACTAGCAGCAAAGAAAAAAAGAAAAAAGTCTACGTTCATGGCGTGCAATGATAGCAGCAACGCATCCATTCCCAGGCCCGTATGAATCACTTCCTCCTTTTTCCGGCAGGTGAACGTGAAGGTTTCAGGTTTTAACATACTCTAGAAAGTCTCTTCGCTGTAAAAATTTAAAAATTCGCTATCGCCATAAAATTAGCTCGTTAAAACGTTCAGCCGAGACCGTAGTGCGCAACGCCGGAAGCGACGGAAGCTGGCGCGGATGGAGGCACCATGAACAGAGTGCATAATTTACTAATTCAATAACCTAACGGAATTCGCTGTCCTGCATTAGTAATGTCCAAGGAGGCGGAGCATAATTTACGAATTCCTTTCTATAATATGCCAGCCACGTGCCTGTGCACTGAAAAATGGGCTTCCTCCGTTGCACGCAGCTCCGCTCTGGGGCGCTGCAGTAGAGCGCGCGCAACTCGAGATATCGAACGTTGTGGCTGAATTTCAGCGTACATACATGAGGGCGGCGGTGCGCGGACAGCGACAGAAAGGCGGCAGTCGCTAACCGCCTCGTTCCAGCCCTCCACCGCTCTGCAGTCCGCTGTGGTGCCGACGGCATCGGGGTGAACGGTGCCCCCCCCCCCCCCCCCCCCCCCTATTTTTTTTTGTCAGCGATTTTGCAAAACTCATCGATTTCGCTCAAAGCCTTAAGAGCGCCGGCATCGATACTCATCGCGTCGTACGCGACAAACTTAGAGGGCCTTGCTTGGGCAATGCGGCCTTAATTATGCCCGCATAGCGCGGGAAAATGAAGGATTGTATAGGGACTTGTTACAGGGGTAGGCGGGGAAGGCTGGAGTGGAGGCTGCTCTGTACGGGCTCTCGGTACACAGGAAGCCGTCGATAACATCGAGATCTGTATTACCTTCTCCTGCGGGCAGTCTAAGCTACGGATGTGAATTGAAATGCTGTGTGGATCCGGGTTCGTTTAAGCTACCTCTGATCCTTGTGGCGACGCTTAATTCTCGTATCGTGGGGGCTGCGTCGATTCGGCACCAAGTTAGCTGCTGGTCACAAGTCGGAGTAGGAGGCGAAATTCTAGAGGCCCGTGTACTGTGCGATGTCAGTGCACGTTAAAGAACCCCAGGTGGTCGAAATTATTCCCGAGCCCTCCACTACGGCGTCCTTCATATCCTGAGTCGCTTTGGGACGTTAAACCCCCATAAACCATAAACCACAAGTCGGAGTAGAGCTGCGCGAGACGTTCATGAAGTGTGTACCGATTTCCGCTGGTACAGCGGCGTTGCGACTTCGGACGCGGTGGTGGTGTGAGCCTTTCAGAGTCGCTGCGGCGTTATACACGCTCGGCAGGGGACACGGACGGTCCCCCTCGCAGTGAAAACCATCGTAACTCCAGGGACGCCATCACACAACCGGGAGACATCTTTGGTGATGCGCGCAGTGGCGTGTGTACTTTTGGCAAAGACCGTGCGCCCTGAATAAACATGGTGGAGAACTAGTCGCTGCATGGCCTCGAACTAAGGTGCATTCCAAGACCGTGATGAGCTTCGGGCAGCCCCGCGTGCTATGTTGATCCCACCTTCCTTTCTTCTGTGGTCTTTCTTGCTGAACTGCGTGTAAAACTCCATGAATAAGTGTGTGCTTGTTTCATGATACATCACATTTCATTTCACACCTTCGACATAATACAGCAAATCATGTTAGCTGCTAGGTTTCCTTTCCTGAGAAGTCTTAAAGCTGTCCTCCGCGAGCTGGCTGTAGCTGCAGAGGGAGAAAGGAAGGAAGGAAGGAAGGAAGGAAGGAAGGAAGGAAGGAAGGAAGGAAGGAAGGAAGGAAGGAAGGAAGGAAGGAAGGAAGGGAGGGAGGGAGGGAGGGAGGGAGGGAGGGAGGGAGGGAAGGAAGGAAGGAAGGAAGGAAGGAGGGAGGGAGAGAGGGAGGGAGGGAAGGAAGGAAGGAAGGAAGGAAGGAAGGAAGGAAGGAAGGAAGGAAGGAAGGAAGGAAGGAAGGAAGGAAGGAAGGAAGGAAGGAAGGACATTTATTGAGGTTACGAATCTATTGCGCCTAAGCATACATCACACATTATCTATGTGGTCATAATCTCCACGTCCCGCGTCGGTCTTTCATTACCTGCCCACACAAGATCGCTCTGTGCGCCCGCGCACTGGAGCAGTCATATGAGAGTACACAACTGACTTGCCTCTAAATACGAAAGGCTCGCAAACAAACGGCCATGATTAAACCTGCGAGGCATACTGCGTTCGTGTTCACGCATTAATAATTCAGTGTGCTTAGTTATCCGTGGCTGCATAGGATCCTTGGGCACACGCTCCTGGCACAGCTAAATGAGCTTGTCCTCTACACGGCGCCATAATTCTGGCCTCTCTCGCGAGTACGAACGCTGCTGATTCTGATTTAAACACTCACAATACGTGCGAGCTATGCGTCTTTTCACGACAAGTTCGCTGAGCGAAGCTGAGCGCGCGTCAACAATTCAAAGGGTGCGCAATCAAGTCGGATTAGGGGCATTTCGAAGCGAAATGAGAAATACGATTCCACTGCGCGCAGCAGAGCGAACTTCCCAGACTCTTTAATGAGCGAAATGCAAGAAACCTCTTCGCCCAGTGTTAGACGGCATTATTGCACTGGAAGCTTGAGCTCAGCATGAACCTTTGTTTTTTCTTCTCTCTGATATGTGCACTCACTAAGCACGGTGTTTATGCATTCAGGTTTTCATTATGCCTGCTTGTTTAGCAGTGGCCATTCAGATCGAAAACCTTGTGCTTCGTGACGCGTAGTAAATGCCGCCGCCGGATTGCGCTCATCGACGCTTTTGCCCCAAATGTGCTTGAGCTGTGAACTTTTTTTTCTCTCGAAAAATGCATTTGCTGCGCAGCGTGTCGAACGCCGACGGCCGGCTGCAGCTCTCTCGCTCTCCCCACCTGCCGGCTTATGCGCTCGCAGCGCCACCGCAATGGTCTGACGTCAGAGCCTGAAACTCGTCTTCTCCTTGGCTATACGGCCTCTCCTTGTATTCTTTTCTCTTTTGTTCTGAATATGCCTCGAGACGCAAAACAGCGGCTAAAGTTGAGAAAGGACAAAATAAGCTAGTACACGACCCAGATGAGACGCAGAGAACGATGGCTTCTTATTCCCGAGCGCGGAGGAACTAATTCGTTTCGCGCTCAAGCCCACCTGCCCCTGCTCATTTTTCTTTTTATTCGCTCTCTCTCTCTCTCTCTCTCTCTCCGGCGGGCATAGTGAAGCCCTCGACTGCCTCGACCGCGGTGAAGGTCGCGCCTTCGCTTGCGCTGTGTGGCGGAGACTAGAGGGGATAAGAGCAACACCCTCTAAATACTTTCTTCAGGCCTCTCCAGGCCCTCCTTTCCACACGCGCTACGTCACGCCAAGTGTCCGGTCAGGCTGCTCACCAAGCGCGGCTCCGCTCCGCTCGGTTGTCTCCCTCGATGTGCTCGCGCTTGCCCGGGCAAGCACAGACACGAACGCAGTCTTGCAGTGAGCGTCTAGCTGCTGCTTGAGTCTTTCAGCCTGGCGTTGGGTGCATTTCCGTTCGCTCCTCGCACGGCTGTGTCTGTTTCGTGTGGCCGTTTCTTGTGTGGCGTGCGTACCTGTGCTAGCGCACGAATGGGAAACTGATTGCCTGCCGTGTAGCGAGTGCAACTTCGTGAAACATGGGCCGGTGCTGTGTTCCCGGGTGCCGCGGGAACTACCAGAATGGTCCCAAAGTACGTGTTTATTGCTTCCCAAGAGACGAAGTACGAAGAAAAGCCTGGTTGCGAGCCATTCCACGGAAGGATTTCACACCTACAGAGCATTCGAGGGTAAGACTCTGAAATATTGCTTAATAGGCGCTGGTAATTATCTTAGTTGTGAGCTGTCGCTCCCGGAAAGGCATGCTGTCTTTGTAGGCAATGATATCACTTCTTACACTTATGTATGAATTGTCCAGGAAGCATTTAGTTCTGTGGATGTGCATAAGGCTTGTGTAAAAGCTGTGTAAATATGTAAAAGCTGTTCACTATTCAGACTCTTTTTACTTAGTGTTTTAGGCAATGGAGAGTCATGGCGAATGGCCTTGCTTCATTTTCTCGTGCAGGTGTGTGAACTGCACTTCCACGCAGGCGACTTCATTACGACGTTGTCACACCAAGATGAACTGACAGGGAAAATAATAGAGGTGAAGCGTGACAGGCTACAGTTGAAGATTGATGCTGCGCCTTCTGTTTTTCCAAACTGCCCAAAATACTTGTCCTCAACGCCTGGACGGAGTGAATCGCCAGAGACGAAAAAAGCAAGAAGGGAAAACGCTGCTTTGCAGGAGGCTATGAGGAAGTCACTTCAGTCTAATGAGCTTGAACAGAAAAGAAACAAAGTTTCATCTTACGAGGAGTTCAAATCTAAGTTGCCTGGAATATGCAACACGAAATTCTGGACCGTTACTGTCGATGAGCAGTGCGTTAGGTTCCTTCTAATCGAGAATGATCATTCACCTAATGTGAAATGCGCCTTGGTAGTTCTCCCTGATCTGTCACTTTCTGTTTTCTTGAATGGAGTGAAGCTTCTGTCGCTTCCTTCAGGCAGGATTCTGCCAGCTCAAGTATGCGACACCTCCAGCCTGTCCTTGCTGCTAGAAGAACTCGAGATAGGCTTGCATAATATACCTGAGGTGACGAAAGAGTCGAAACATACTAAAGTATTGCAGTTTGTCGGTTCACTGCTTGCAGACCTCATTGAGGACAGTGATACGACGAAAGAACAGTCTTCTTTGCTGAAATTTCTGGTTGAGCAGATAGAGCTTCTCCTCGCGAAACAGCATGTGTATAGCGCAGAGCTGCTGGTATTCGCCAGTATTTTGAATTCAATTTCTCCTCACGCATATCACTTCACAAGAGCTGCATCAAGAATCATTCTGCCCCATCCTTCCACACTGCGCCGTGTTTGCTCAAATTACAAAGCTGACCCTCTTGTGGAGCAAAATCAACCGCACTGTCTCTCCTACATCCGAGAACGAGTCAAATCAATGAAAGACCACGAGAAGACAGTGACCCTGATGATCGATGAGATCCACATAAAACCATACTTCGACTACAAAGGGGGCACAATAGTAGGATCGTCGGTTCATTCAACGGAACCAGCAACAACAGCCCATGTGTTCATGGTACAATCACTCCTTTCTGCAAACAAGGACGTCATTCACATATTACCTGTGAGCAAACTGAGCGCAGAAATTTTGCACGAGCATGCTAAGAACATAATCATTAATGTTGAGAAAATGGGGCTCAAAATTATCGCTGTGATAACGGACAACAATGCTCTGAACCGCAAGATGATGTCGTTATTTGCTACAAGTCCTCAGGTGAGCATTGTCTATCCCCATCCAGCCGATAACGCTCGCCCTCTTTTCTACGTGGTCGATCCTGTGCATCTCTTGAAGTGCATTAGGAACAATTGGATTAACCAGAAAAACCCTGGAACATGCCTCTATTTCCCTGAAATGGACTTGAGTGGAGCAATGCCCGAAGGGCCTCCTCGTATGAAAGCTGCTTCTTTCGCAGCTGTGCGGCAGCTTTATTCTTCAGAGAAGACGTCGCTTGTGAAGGCTGCTTACAGACTGAACGCAAAAGCCGTGAATCCAACCTCAATGGAGCGGCAAAATGTAAAGCTCGCTCTCGACGTCATTAATCAGTTTGTTTCAAATGCCCTCAGGACACATGGTTCCGCGTTCAAGATTCCTCAAGCTGAGTCGACTGCTCTTTTCATTGACGTTATCCTCACATGGTGGCAAATAGTCAATGTTAAGACCCCTTGCAAAGGCCAGAGGCTAAGGGACAGCATGCAAGACCCTGTAAGGTCTGTTGATGACACACAGTTAGCTTTCCTGAGCGGCGTTGTGGACTGGTTGGACGCTTGGGCAAGAATAAACATCACCAGTGGCTCGCTGACGAAAGAGACTCACAGTGCTTTGCGACTGACATGCTATTCTCTGGTAGAACTCTCGCGCTACTGCTTAGAAGAACTTCACTTCAAGTACGTACTGCTGGGCAAATTTCAGACGGATGCGCTAGAAGACCGGTTCGGCCGTTACCGCCAGCTGGCAGGATCACAGTACCACATTTCCGTGCGTCAGCTCTACGAATGTGAGAAGAAGCTTCGTCTTCAAAAACTTTTGACATTTCCACGCGAGGAAACAGAGTTTGAAGACGTAAGTGAGGATCTTGTCCCATGCAACTTTTCTGTGGCTGTCAGCGACGACGATATTACACACGCCCACTCTGACATGGATGCTATTGTCT
Source organism: Amblyomma americanum (assembly GCF_052857255.1). Taxonomy (NCBI): domain Eukaryota; kingdom Metazoa; phylum Arthropoda; class Arachnida; order Ixodida; family Ixodidae; genus Amblyomma; species Amblyomma americanum. The sequence goes on from NC_135497.1 coordinate 237,227,498, forward strand.
ACATTGCAGGATACGCTGCTCATGCTGCTTTAAAGAAGCTTTCATGTTCTGCTTGCTTCAGCACATTGGTGATTGAAAATCGAGAGATCGAAGCGGAAAATACTGCCATGATAGCTAACCTGTCGAGAGGAGGGCTGAAGTTTCCCCAGCCATGCACAGTTCACATGGTACTGATGACTAAACTAGTTGCAGAGAAGTTGTCTTTTGGAGCAACCGCGGAAGATTTTCTCTCCTGTAGAAATCAACGTGGTGTCGTGATTTCACAGACGATTTCCCTCCTGGACGAACACGACATTGAGACATGTGAAAATGGCCACACTGCACAAACTCTCCTGCGCTTGGTAGTACGCGTTGCAACCAACGTTGTTCTAAACAACTTTTGCAAACTAAGAAATGATGCCATACAAGACAATGCGCAGCAGAAGGCCGCAGCCCGGAAAGCAGCAACGCTTAAGAAGAAGTAAGTTTTATTCCCAAGCAATAAAAATGCTTTGCGCACACTTCATTGCTGGTGTCTCGTCGTTTTTTATTGTAAGGGTCAGATTAGCTGTACAAATACTCAACAGCGCAACATTATTGTGAGTGTCATTATTGCTGTGTGTGAAAGCTTTAAGCAAAACACAATACAGAATAAAACTAACACAATGCGCAGTAGACGGTGTTTTTTTTTTCAATGTTCACGAACTTCTACTTTAACAACTAGATATACGCATGTGCGGTCTGTGCGGATGGATTTTACCGCACGGCAGACATCATGTACGTGATAGAACCTAATAATTAGATGATTAATTGAAATTAACTAATCAATTTTTTATTATAATGACCAATAATGCGAAATTGGCAGCCGTATGCTAAATTGTTTATTATAAAAAACTGTATTAGCAGCTCGAACTTTCTTGACAATAAGGTGTTCTGCAATAAAAAAAATATATAAAGCAGATAAAATGATAGCCTAAGGCGCGCACAAACTAGCGAATTTCTTTTCTGCAGCAACGACAAAAATGAAAATGAAGGAATCACTTATAAGGCAGCTACGTACGGCAGTACCCGAATAGTGCAGACGGGCGCGGCGCGCTGAAATCGCGGAGCGCGGGGCCTGCACGGTCCCTTGGCGTGACGTCACGCGGCCGGTGGAGAGGCCTTAGCATTGAGAGGGTGTTGATAAGAGGGGGGGGGGGGGGGGGGGTCCTAAAGGAATGGGGTTGACGTAAGGCGGACGCCAGGTGATTTCCACCTGGCGAGGTCGCTCGGAGCGAACCAAATGTTACCGCGCGTTACAACCGCACTGCGGAGCCGAACAGAAGAGCGGCCGTTTGTCTCCGGTCTTCCTTCCTCCTCTGTTTCGTGGCTCGAATACTCAAGCACTGGAGCGTGTGGAGCCCGCCTGTTCGTGCTCGTGAGGAGCGAGGGACGCGCGCTGGTTTCGACGTCGTTCGACGTCGTGATCAGGGCGGCTGGGTCGAACGGGACTCTTACGCGCGTCGTCGTGAGTCCCACATAGTCACGAGCATCGACGGGCGGGGCTTTTGCTGATTCGTTGGTTTGTTAACCGATCTGCCTTAGAACAGTGTAACATACGACAGCTGAAACGTAACAGAGTGTCGGGAGCGTAGGGTAATGAAGTTACTTTGCTTTTGGTTTATGTGGGCTTAACGTCCCAAAGCAACTCAGCCTATGAGGGACGCTGTAGTGAAGGCCTCCCGAAATTTCGACCACCTGGGGTCCTTTAACGTGCACTGACATCGCACAGTACACGGGCCTCTAGAATTTCGCCTCCATCGAAATTCGACCGCCGCGGCAGGGATCGAAACCGCGTCTTTCTTTCTTTCTTTCTTTCTTTCTTTCTTTCTTTCTTTCTTTCTTTCTTTCTTTCTTTCTTTCTTTCTTTCTTTCTTTCTTCCTTTCTTTCTTTCTTTCTTTCTTTCTTTTTTTCTTTCTTTCTTTCCTTCTTTCTTTCTTTCTTTCCTTCTTTATTTTTCCTTTCTTTCTGTCTTTCTTATGCGACATCAGCATGTTCATTCGTTTTCAACGCCATTTACCGACTTGCTCCTCTATGCCATAGCCTGACGCTTACAAGTTGCAGAATCCTGAGATCTTACAAGTTCATTCCCTCTTGCTTAAATGTACAGTTTTCGAGCTCTCTTGCAACCATTGCCAGCCGCCCTAACAACTGCCAGAGACTCTCAGTCCCGCGTTCGATTTTCTCCGACAGCCCCGTCCTTCAGCATCAGCGCTGCGGATCACCGTTCGTTTTACGCGAAGCGCAGTCATTGAACTCCCAGAAGACTTCGGCTTCCGTAAGATTTTCTGGGTCCGGCAGCTACAACCGTCTAAGATAAGAGGCCCCGCGTTTGCCTGCTTATGTTTGTTTGCGCATGCGCTCTCAGCCCTCTTTCACGTCAGTGTTTTCTGCGCTTTAAACTTCTCCCGGGCCTTCACTGCCGCTCCTCCATCTTTTCTTGGCTTGTCTATGTACTGGCGCAGCGCATTCGGTTCCAGTTCTCACGACTGCCATGTTTTCTCTGCACAAACACAGGCAGAACGCACAGCATGGGAATATTTTCTCACGCTTCTGCTTCGGCAGCTCTCCGATGTCCATTTTCAGCTGTAGCGCTCGGCCCTAGATTTGGTTACACTGTTTCCTATTTGTTCCTTTTGTCTTTTTTATGACGCGCCATCTTCGTACGCAAGGAGATTATTCCACAACGAAGGAGGTGTAGCTATGTGAATAGCACTTGCGGTGTTTTGCATTTTATGCGATGCTGTCAGTCTGACCTCGATCACATGTCTCCGGTTTTCCCTGAAGCTTAAACATACGCTTCCTAGCGGCACTGCCACGAAGTTGAAGCGTTTTATGAGTGCGAAGCCTGTTATAAAAACACAACAAAGAAAGTGAGACAGAAAGGTTCCCCGGAAGAGAAGACAGAGGGAACACTCGCGGAGAGGAAGCTTGTTTAGAAGCTCTCCTTTCATGATTCAGGGTGGCATAGCTTACGAAGGAAGCAATTAGTAGACTGCTCTGCCGCACAGCGTTTGGGCGCGGCCACGCTTACGTTTATCAGCGGGCAACTAGTCACCGCTCCGCCCTGCACTAGGAAATGCGGCACAGTGGAGCAGTGCATCGTGCTCGAGAAAACGCGGTCTCTAAACGCGTTTCTCCTCGCCCATTTTCTGAATTTCCTCGCCCATTTTCGCCCACTTTCTGAATAAACCGAGAGGCAAGGTGTCCGGACTATCCGATCCTCCTCTCGGGATGCATAGGTATTTTGAATCATCGCACGGACAGCTCTTGTCGTCAGAAATAGACCGCAGCGGTGGCCTAGTGGTCTGAGCGTCCGCCTCGCATGCGGCAGGTGCGGGGCTCGATCCCCAGTGCCGCAGGGTACCCATCGGTGATACAATGGGCACAAGCTTTCCCCTGGTCTGGTGCTCCGCTTTTTTCGGGTGAATTGTATGGGAAATGGGTGTTTGACCCCACCTTGAGTAGAAGAAACAACCTTGTGTCATGGCGCTGTTTGGCCACAGAAGCCCTTGCGTCATAAAAATTCATCATCAGCAGAAAAGGAATATTTTTCACCTATTTCACTGGCGTATATCTTTGAAGAATTTGTGTGCTAAGGGGACTAAAGCTCAGCTGCGGGCTCATATACAGCAGAATGGATCGTGGAGGGTATGACTTCTATAGAATGTGTTTCTCAAATTCAGGTTTTAGGCACTGTGTTGTGAATAAGTGGGGCCGCTGTAGCTAGAAACAATATGCGGGATCATGTGCTAGGCTACGTAAAAGTCACGAAGCCAAAGTTAATGAAGTAATTTTAATGCAGTACTGTAGTAAAGTTAATGGTAATACGTAGCAAGCTCACAGCGGAAGCACAAAACGCCATATTTTTCTGAAGTAAAATGATCGATGTTACAAATTCTTCGATGCATGATTCTCTTCAGCTAACGGACGAGGCTACCGCTGGGCGCTTTGACCCACTTTTCTCGCGACCGTTCGCACGCAATTTTCAGATCCACGGCGAGGAGTTCTTTGTGACCATCATTCACTCGTTTATCAGCGGCATCAGCGAAAGTCTGTAGAATCAAATTGATTACGCTTCGGTGCGTGTACCGCTTGCCCCCTGCTTGCATGCCGCATAATGCACTGTTCGAAAAGCACCTGTTTATGCCGCTTGCAGATAGCCGAAGAGCTTCTGCGTCCATTACCGACTTGTATGTCGGCTTTTCATAAAGTGATAAAAAAAAAGTGTAGACGCGAGCTAGGTACAACTCAGCAAAAAAAAAAAAAAAAGTTTGGAGAGAATGCAAGATGTTTACCCCGGAAGTCAACACGTCGCATGTCGTGGGAATATACGCACGCGGTTTCTCGCAGAAAAAAAAAGGGAACAAAGGACGTGCTCGAAGGGAAATTTCGTGTTTGCTCGGGGCCAACGCAATGGGAAAACATCGCGAGCGGCGCTTTGCGCGAGACGGCAGTGCAAATAGCGGATTGCGGTCGGTGCATGTGCGCGTCTCCCCCCTGTATACAGCCGCGGTACTTCATTGTCACATAACGTTGCCCGCTAGCGCAGTAGATCAGCAGCCTCGAGGACGACTTTATTCGCCTGCTAGTCGCGGGTGGGCGCGTATTCGCCTGCGGGTGCGGCGCAGTCGACAAAGGGCCGCTCTCCCCGACTACGCCCACACCGCTGCTGCCGAGAGCGCGGCTCGCCCTCTCTGCCTGCGTCGCGGGCAAACTCTGTTTCCACGCACCAAGAACAATGGCATGCACGCGAGCGGCCCATTCGCAGCCACCACGCGCGACTCGGCTCCGCATGCGGCATTCACGTCGACACAACGCGCCACCGCCGCGATGCGGTGCGCGCCTAGTGTGTGCTCAGTGGCGGGGCCGCTCATTAGTCAAGGCGACGAGCCAAGAAGCAAGATGGAGCAGCCGAAAGCGCCCGTTACGCGCAGACAAATGGACTCGACGCGATAAGAATGGAACCCGGGCAGCGGTTTATATACGTCGACAGCTGCGCTTTTCGCGAGGGAGGCTGGGTAATGTAGGAGCTGCTGAGCGGCGCGAAGAGGATTTATTATTTTTTTCGGTGCGAAAGCACTAATCCGGAGGTTCAGATGTTTTCAAAATCGAATCCGTTATGTGCACCTTGGGAGCATAGAAGCAAGAGGCAGGAAAAGAAGCCACATCAACATCCACGACTGGGAGTCGAACCCGCGGCGGCGCGAACAGATCAGCTTCGCAGGCCGCTGCGCGAGACCACTAGGGCTATCGCCGCAGCCCAACACGCCTCGTCTTAAACTGAACCACACTCTCGCGCTGTGCATTGCAGAGTGTCGTCTTCCAACTTCCATCCGCGGCGCGAACAGTTATGCTCCTTTCCTTTTCTCAAAACCAGCGCAAGGTTTAGTCTATTGATTTTGAGGAAAAGAAAGGCGCATAGTTGGCTCCTCTCGGTCAGTGGGCAGCTCGATCGTGCTTTGAGATACGTGGCGGTGGTGTCCGCCTACAAAAAAATGTGTCTTCGCACAATACTTCGTGGTTAGCAATGCTAAACCGCCAGTCGCTTTTTTTAGTGCATGGGAGATGTGCGTGTGTGTGTGTGCGGGGGGGGGGGGGGGGGGAAGGGGTCGTTCCTGGTCGGAAACGCGCTGTAAAACTGGTGAGTACAACATGTTTTGCAAGCCTAAATGTTGCGACGACCGTTCGCGCACTGATCACGTTAAAGCTTCAGAGGTAAGAAGGCACCATTATTGAGATTAATTTCAAGCGTTAATGTTTCGACGCACCAAGCAGAAACTTGAAACCCTTGGCAAGCGGTACACTCGAGAATCAGGGGCGGAATTTACTGACGAGAGAGGCAGGTTCGCCTGTACGCAGCACACGAGGAAGAACTTGTAGGGCAATGATTGCGATCGTAACGCTTGGCTACAGCACAAAGGCCAGTAGTTTCAGCATAAAAGGCCGGACGCTACCGACAACGCGTGACGTGTGCCCACAAGTGTGCCCCCGATAGAACTAAATATAGAGGTCCCACCATCTCTGGCGCCACAGTGGCGTGATGTCTCCGACGTGTACATATTACGGGGCGTATTTTGAGTCGGCCCTTTTAAAAGGATCGATCACTAACCGTGTCTTCCCCCTGGCGGCTGGTGTCGCGATCACTCAAGAGGAGCGCGGGTTTCAGGACGGCGAAGTGGATCGGTATAAAGTGGTCAGTCATCCTGCTCGCACAAGCTTTCACGGTCAAAAGCGAGGCCCTCCCTTTGTATTCCATAAAAAAGCGTCGAGCGCACTCGACCACCGCGCATGCGCGGGGAAAAAAAATCAGGTAAGAACAGTGACAGTATAAAGCATTGGCTTTGCCGTTTGGCCTCATTATTTTCTTCTCCTGGGGATGTAAAGCAAACGCGTTCAGGAAGCGAGGGAGTTCTCGAGACTGCACCATCCGCGTGCGTTCTTTTCTTCCTTTTTTTTTCAACGCACGACGCACTAGAAATCAAAAACAGTTCTGCACTAGCTTGAAAAAAAGCGGATGAAAGGAAAAAGAAAAGAAAGAAAGACGGGAGGAGTTGAACAAAAGGCATGCAGGCCAGAGTTGAGAGCCCGTTTTCTGCTCAAGAGAGGACCAAGAGTACGCGACGAACGAGACTGCGCGCTTTCCACGGCCAGAGCGAACAAAGACCGCGAGGGGGCGCACGCGGCGCGCATACCTAAAACGGCAGGCAGGGCTCACTTTGCATTCCCAATGGTCACTCCAGAACAGCCGCGCGACTCTATGGTCGACTTCACTCCCCCGTTTCCCTTTCGCTAGCGCATGCACACTGCTCGACCCCCCCCCCCCCCCCCCCCCCCCACCCCCGCCCTGCTTTGAAACCGGCGGGGGGGGGGGGGGGGGACGGACTAAAAGTAAGAAAAAACGGAAGATCTCCAAGAACAAAGCTAAGAGGGTGGGTCCCCGTTTCGTTTGACGTCTTTTCCTCCGACGAAGGACTTGTTTGAAAGCAGGGACCGGAGTCAATTTCGATTCTTCGCCCCCGTGCCGTTTTGTCGCTGGTTTCGTGAGGGTCGCGTCTAGATTTTGCTCCGAACACACACACACACGCGCGCGCTCTCTCGGCTACGCGCGTTCGTCGCGCCGTCGTGAGGACTCTCCAGGCGTGACGAGGGCTCCCCCGGTGAGGACTGGGTGGGACGGCAAACGGTATGTGTGTGTTTGGCCGTGCTGGTGGGGTGAGGGGTAGAGGTTACGGAAAAGGCAGGGAGACGTAAAATACACAGGCGCGTGGCGGCGGCCATGAACGCTGAAACAACAGAAAGCTGACAGTGCCATTCGGCAGAAAGAGAGAATATAAGCGTAAATAGAAAAGAAGGAGGGTGCCACAGCGAAGGGGCACCGCTGAAAACGAAAGCAGCGCAGGCGGCCGGGATTTCGGCCGGGCAGTCGGGGCTCTGGAACGCGGGGAGACGAAAAAGAAGGAAAAAGTGGCCGTACACAAAAGGATGGGCGGAAGATGGAAGGCGCGTGTTCGCTGAGTTGGATACGCTGGCCTGAGGTCTCCCCGCAATTTATTTAATGCCAGCCTCTGGCCGTCGGCGGGCCGGTTGCGCGAATGAAACGCTGCAAACCGGGCGCAGAGAGGCGGAAAGGAGAAGCGGCCAGGTGACGGAACGGCATTACGAGTAAATTACCGCGGCTAAAGGTCACTTCTTGGTCGGCCCCCGCAATGGCTCCCCGGCTGAAACATTGCTCTTCGTCCCCTGTCCGCGCCGCGGCTCTGTTTTAGCGACTTGGCGTGGCTTTTATTTGTTCCCTTTCTCGCTGGTTCCTCCTCGAAGGGCACGCAACGTGTTTACGACGCGAGGTGGCTGCCGCCTGGCACCCCATATACGTCTTGTACGGGGGCAGGCTTTTCTACTCTGGTGTGGCGCCAAGTAGCCGTGCCCGGTGACTTCGCGGCTTGACATCGGAGAACGAGGCCCGTTTCCTTCCCTCGAATGCGGCCGTAAACGGGGAGCTTTGCACTGGCTGAATGGTTATCAATGTGTCCAACAATATACGCACAGTTTTACGATTGGATGCAGCTCTTTTTAGCCCCCCGGAAAGTTCGCATCTATGGCATGCGCGTTCCCAGGCTTTCCTTCTTTGTTTCTTTATGTATATTGTTTTATTTTATTTTTGCTCCTTGAACCTCCCGTTCTTCCGGATTTGTTTTTTCTTTATACAACGGCTTCACTTTCCTGTCCATGATTCCTTGTTCTAAGGACGAGCCAAAGTTTAGAGTGGTACGTCAGGATTCGGCTCTTTCACGTTGCGACAGTGATTTGCGATAACAGTGCACGCCTTGATGCCTCCAGAGAAGTCTTCGCTAAGTACGCCGACTTATGCATCGAGAACATTGCCAGTCCGACAGTATTTACGTTGTTAATCAGCATCCCGCACCGCAGAGCGTACATTCCAAATCCCTGAACACTTTTCTCGCCTCGTCCCTCGTAAACCGTGGAACTGTTAGTGCCAAGCCTACACCGAGTGAGCGAAAACAGCGTGTGCATTTGCTGATGATGTCATTCTAAAATCAACGGTAGTGACGTTCCACATTTGCTGCTGTCGACCACAACCCTATAATAATGATAAAAAATCAAAAGAAAGGCGTGGAAAAATGCTTGACAAATGGAAAAAAATATCTATATATATTTTGTGCTGGTGTAGAGACGCTTCCAAATAGGTACGACTTCCATAGCGCAATATTTCAGATGTTTTCAATTAGTGAGCACACTTCCTTAGGATGCCTGAGCATCAAACCCTGTGACGTTATGGGCACCTGCCCACAACTGACACCTGGTACAGCTTATTTTCGGGTCTCTGCTTAACTGTTTACCAATATTTCTTTAATGCATTGCCCAAGATGTCCTTTTTTCAAATCTTAGACAATACGGGTTATTGTAGCGGTCCCAGCTTTCTCTGTGGAACGCGTCCACTGGATTGTGCAGGCTGAAGGAGTGCATTCGTTCAGCACTGTGTCCAGGTGAGATATAAGACAGTTCTCTTTTAGTATAATTTACAAAACATCATTTCGACAAAAGATCACCATTCGGCCGTCGAGAAGACGTGGTCGCACAGCGGCTCGCGGGATGGAATGCATGCGACTTGCTGCGCGCGGAGTGTGACTAAAGAGGCGCTTCGTCATCCATCGGTGACGGAATAGTTATTTCAATGCAGCCGTAGAAATGGGTTTCAATTTAATGGCTTACAGTGTAACGCTGTGCAATGAGCCGTGCGAACTCACTACAAGGCAATGGGCAAATAATCAACTGTTGCTATAGCAGCACTAATAGAATCGCTGCTCGAACCGTATGAACGCGCGCGTTCCGCCGTGCTGCGGGAGACCGTTTATACCACCCGAGAGTTCACTCGGCCGACCCCGCGAAGCAGCCGTGAATGATTTCCGTCATCCAGGAGCGCACAGCTCAGTCATCTAGAGGCCATCGCGGGCAGAGGAAGGTCCATCAGAGCACCGGAGGGCCCCAGGGCTGCCGGTAGTACGCCCCGCTGGCCATCGCCGCACGTATCTCTGTCTGCCCGTTCGCATCGGTGAACGTTGGCCACCCTGCACGTCTGCGTGGGCGCCCAAAGATGCTCGGTGTTCTGAACGTGCCCTGCCTCTTTTTTTTTTTGTCTCTCTCCAAGCGCGTAATCACGCACAGGCACAGCTTTGGGCTGGCATCGCTTTATTCGGGCGAAATAATAGGTGATGGCGACATTAAGGTTTCTGACGCCGTCTTCGTATCTGTCGCTGATTGACGTCGTCAGAGCGCGTGCCAAAGTGGACACAGTGCGCAAGTGGACGCTGTTAGGGGAGCTGGCGTATAAGCCTAAACTTGTAACTGCGGTGGGGCTCGAACCGCGCTCGCGGGGACATCGGTGTGCAAAACCGGCGCGATATATGGCCAGCTGTCTCATTTCACGCATGTGTTACCACTGTTCGCGCAAGTCGCTTCACTTGGATGACTTGTGCATGGACACATCCCTCTCAAGGGTTCGCAACACAGAGTGGTATTCCTTAGGCCGCTTAAATAGTTCCAACGAGCTTCCAAGTAGACGTCCTGCACTGTTTAAACGTTTATTGATACAACACAGCTAGCTAATAACTTGTAGCTAAAGGAGAGCACGCTGTTCTGGGGTTGATTCGTCCGACTGGAAGCTCTGTAGTAGCTTCCGAGTTTCGCCAACCACTTTTTCGATCGTTAAGTTTTGTGGAAGCTAGTCTCTATCTCTTTCGTTTGGCAGCGCAACATGCTGATCCCGCACCTGTCTTGCACAGAATGACTGAGACGGGGCACCCGCTGACGGGGTTGCTCAGTAATGCAAAAGCTTTATTCCAATGAAGAAGGTTTCGGTCAACAAAATTTGTGCATCCTCCACGACTGCCTTCCAGTCCAGAGGCTTCACCTCTTGTTCTGTCTCCATGTGGCGAAGGCGACTTTTCTGTAATTGTGCAAGTGCATGCGGCATTTTGATCTACATTTGGCATGCCCGAGCCCCACAACGTAGACAATCAATCAATCAATCAATCAATCAATCAATCAATCAATCAATCAATCAATCAATCAAACAATCAATGAATCAATCGAACAATCAATCAATCATTTATTCATTCATTCAATCAATCAACAATCAATCAATCAATCAATTCTCTAATCACGCAGTGTAGATAATAAATGTGATATCACTTTTAATGTTGGGCGCCTCCTGGTCGAACCTTCTAGGCACGCGAAACAGACCTTATTTGGCTGCACAGACGTTCAATAGACGCTACAGTGTGCGCAAAGGCAAGTAATTCACAAATATGTGTCATGGTGCCGCATTAGTTTGACAGTATCTGAGCTTTGGTACACCCGCGAGCAACTTGCGATGCACGGCATTTGATCGCGCGCCCTTTCGATTACAAGAGCAACGCTTAGCGCGGCTAATTCACCGAGTTTTATCATAGCGGAGGCGAATTAGCGTAGACGTATACCGGATTAACGTATTCTTGCTGCGCACGCGCAGTGGCAGGTGTGCACCCAGCCTTGCTCCACGCCGTGCGACTGCGCTCAAGTAGCAGACAGACGTTAAACAGGTATACGTACGTCCACGCTAATACGTCTCTACTTTGCTAAAATAAAACTCTCCATTAGCAGGCCGGAGCGTGGACGTGCAACAGTCAGTACCAGCTTTAGTTTGGAGACTTTGTGTACTTTCCGCAGTCACCCACTCGGTCTTTGAAATGAACAGAACCGTTCTTTATTCTTGGATTTCGCTTTTTCGAGGAAAGATACTTCACTTCCAAGCCTCGCTACCTTGTGAGGACACACTTCACAAGACACAACCCTATAGATGTGTAAATGACGCTTGAACGCACTCAGAATTTTAATAATGTCATGCGAACAATAATCACATATCAGTCACAACGGCGTCACCACGGCGCTAATCGTCAAGGATAGTGAGAACAGGAAAGGGTGCACAAGGCGCATTTTGAGCGGGGCTCAGTTCCTGCGTACTTTTAGGCCACCTTCCGCACCGGACCAGATGAGCGTGTATGACACGGTCGATGAAATAGCGCAGGAAAGACATGGAAAATGAAAAGAATGGGACTTCATGTTTGAGTGTGGATCCGCCATCGTTTGTTGCGTCTTGTTTTTTTTTCTTCGTCCGTGTCTCTACTGTGCCGTTTCGTCAACCATGAATTCCCAACAAGACCGAACATCCCTCTTAGAAAAACTTGAATGACAGTTGGCGCACAGTAGCAAAAATGCTGCGCATACTTGCAACCACTTCTTGTCGCATAGTGGCTAGAAAAATCCAATTATAGCAAACGGTAATCAATGCGTGCTCTCATGGAACAGCCCAGCAGTTGCTGCTCGCTTAGTGCCTATTCGCTGACATCGCTCTCCGAGGTCGTTGCAAGATGCTGCAGTGGAGTGCATGGCCAGTGCTGGCGCGCAATATTAAAACTTCGAGGGGCTGCGCATTTTTGATGGCTCCACATAAGTCACGTTAGCGCTTATGTGGAAGGTAGAAGGAAGCAAGGTAGACTGAACTCTACCTGCGCGCGTTTACATGCATGCTGTGGGCAAGCGAGACAGCGTGCATTCGTTGAGGACTACCTCTTGCGATGCAGAGAGAGCCCCAGCAGACTTCCGCTTCCGCCGTTTGTCTCCTTTCTAACGCTTCCGTGGCTATATAGCCTTCGTAGTGGATAGATCTTTATAAGTGGTTATGATTTTCATTCTTTATGCCTTAAATGAAGCCAGCGCTAGCCGGAAGCTATTGGACCTATAATTCCCAGACTCCTGTAGCGTTCGTAGTTCAATCTAGCTGTTTGAACTAAGCGAATAAACCTAAATAAAATAAACAACAATAACCAAAATAAAATATACCTAAAATTAAATAAAATAACCTAAATAAAATAAGCAGCAACACCCGGCTCACACCCAACAATTCTGGACAAAAGCATTTTTCAACGCGAAAGCGTTTATGAGCGCAATGTTTTTATATATTGTAAGATTTCACTTTGACAATCAATATATCAGCACATCTCCCGTCGGCAGGTTTGCATTTTTTTGCTGTTAACGTTTTTGCTATCGTCAAAATCGTTCCCCATTCGTTTCCCGTTCAATGCAGTCTTAACTGCTGGATGCGAGCGATGGAAAAACTTTAAAAGAAAGAATTTGCTACTTATCAGATGAATGGGCTATTACTTTCAATATTTTCATAACAGTACCTTAAAATATTCCAATATTCAAAATTTTTGCCCAAGAGTGCTGAACATGGCTGGCTTGCGCATAAATCTTCACGTTGGCAAACCACATTGTTCAAACAGGCGGTTCTAGTGGTTATCATGTAAGGGAAAGGGCAGCAAAGACATTCGCTCTATTAAAAAGATGTTAGGTTGAGAGCAAGGAGGTCTTTTCTTTTTACACTAGCAAAAAAAAAAGTGTATTCAAGTTCCCGTCGCCGAAATACACCGCGATTTTATGCCTTTACGGAAACTTAGCCGTTTTTGTTTTATTGTTCTTGGATTGTGAAGTTGTCTTTCCACAAATAACGTGTTTCTGATGCTAACTGGAGTTATCTGTGCGACGTGTACCTAAGATGTAATTAAACACTTTTAGGAAGATAACTGATCAAGGCTTGTTTCTGCAGTTTTTTTTCTACTTCGAGGTTTTTCGAAAGGAGTGATTACAGGTGAATATATACACTGTATAGCTAGATGAATTGCGTTGATACTTTGAAGGCGCTAGTGAAGAGAGGGGGCTCTCCTTGCCAGCCACAACACGTTTCCTTGTGCAGCGTGAGCGGACGTTTCCCCTCACGCCACAGCATCCCTCCCATTGCGCCTTCTTTTTACTGCGGGTTTAATGTCATTGCTCCGACTTAAGGCGGTCCGTATTCTGTTTATTGTCTCCATGCCGTAGCGATGGCATTAAACCGCCTTGAAACGCTGTTTGCGTTGCTGCGGAGAGCCGGAGGAACATGGCCACTGTGGACAACCGCGCGTCATCGAGGCGTCAACATGCCGTTCCATAAGTAAGGCGTCATGAGGCCCTGTCAGCCAGGTACGCTGCTCTCTAATTAATGTTCCTGTGTAAGCGCTCGAATCGCTCGCGCCTGAAAAGTGATCCCGGTGAAAAAAACAGCAACAGCAGAGGCGTCACGCCTGAAAGCAACGTGTCGAACGGGGCTGTTGGCGAAAGCCAGCGCTTTTGGAAGGCGTTCAGGATGAATGGCTTTCGCGGCTGGAGCCGCGTACCCTTTAGAAAGAAGGTGGGAGACGCCTTCTCAGCGCTGGTCCGCAGGCAGCGGAGGCGCAGCGAGCTGCACGCTCTGTGATAGCCAGGGTTCATGCTCAGGAAGTGCCATGTACGAGCAAGCCGTGTGCGTTGCGCCGTTTTCTTACAGAAGAAAACTAAAAAGAACAAGCGTTGGTCATACTATCCTAAGAAAAAAAAAGGCATTACCTGCAACTCAGAACACTGTAGTTCAATATATGTATTTTGTTTACACCTGAAGCAGGCACATCACAAAATGAAGCAAACATTTCTCGGGCCGTTCTGATTACAACCGCTTTGTTGTCCGCATTTTCGCTGTATTGTCTTCAATTTCCCAGGTTCCCCGCAAGCACGACAGAACTAGTATATGCGCCTCGAGCTGTGCTAGTCTTTGTTTCTTCCTCGGGCATTTTTACGGTCGCGTCCTGCCGGTCGCGAGTTATTTTGCGTCTAATGCAGAGAGTGGTTTCGCCTGGAGGCTTGGCGTAGAAGAAGAACCTTTTAACATGGAAAAAAAAATTGGTTATAAGCCACTGCTGCCAAGAAACGTTGTGTGAAAAACAGGAAGTTAGAACTGCGGGGCTGACGGCCGGCTTAAAATGACCCCCCTCAGACACCATTCGCTGCCGATGTCGGTAACTCGTCTCTGAGGTACTCTCCTCTCGACACTGCTCGCACGTTGGAAGCTACGGGGGCAGGCACAGAGCAGCGTAGGTAGAACGCACGCAATGATAGACTAGTCACTCGTCAATAAGTCGCGTATTTCGTACCTTGTTATCCGACGAAGTGCACATTTATGAGCTGCCCTCTGCTCTCGTGCAACGAATGTACCGACCGGTAGCACTTAGTTACATCGCGCTTGTTGCATTCATGATACTCCACGTTCTACAGATAATTATGGGGACAATCCTGTCATCAGAGCTCTGTGTTTGCGAGAGCAGCCCCTACAGAAAGACCAAGCGTTGCGGTCAGTTGCTGGTTTATGGGGCTTAACGTCCCAAAGCAGTGCCGGCGCAACGCAGAATAGACTGTCGCACCACTGAGCCAGGGAACCATGCTGTATCTATGCTCCATTTGAATTCCAACATTTGCATGTGCCTTTAAATTGACTTACGCAACAAAATCTAGAATGTGATGGCATGAGCCACAGGACTGCGAACAAATTGACGAATAGGTACTAATTATTCCAATATTGCATATCTGCGTTCTTTGCTTTATAGCAATTGAGGTATACACTCTGTTGTCTGTGCGATATTTCAATTTATTTGCTGTTTCCTCTTCTATTACCTTCAGCGACTGTGACCTCGGTGAAAAAAGACAAAAAAAAACAATTACATTCCTACCCGAAACAGGGCTGTGATGAAACACCGTTGTCCAAGAATGTGAAATTCGATAGAATGGCAACTGCTGTTCGCGGGTATAGTTTCACAGGTAAAAGATAATATGCCAGCAAATAACAACCAAAAAAGGACGCTGAGCAAGGTCAGTCGTTATTGTAGGGAGGGAACTTGTTTCATATATTGGCGGTGTAAATAAATAAAAAAAAAGAAAATATAATGCGGCAGCCCTCCAGAAACCGGGGAAGTCTTCGTCAAAGAAGGACCAATGGAAAGCAGCATTGAACCAAGCAGTACGAAGAAATAAAAAAAAACAATTTTTGCAAACTTTCACCAACTTTACCCAGTCTCCTTGAGCGGGTAAAAAAAATAAAAATGAACAAAAACACACTTCCAAAATTATCATCAAGGCAGGATCGTACATCGGCCGCTGCTCTCGTGCGTCTCGTTCTATGTAACGTCTCTTGTGTCGGTATTCAGCCAACTTAGAGCAGTCAGTGACTGCACAGTGAGCGGCGAACTGTCAAGAGCCAGTTCGACATGGAGCTCGCGTCGGGTAACGACGCGTCTATTCCAGCACAGGCGCGAACACTTGCGCCCGCCCGCGGATGTGGTAGCCTTTCTCACTTCAGTAATAATGAACCGTTACTCCGCTGAGGCAGTTTGTCTTGCCACCAAACTTCCATCGCACGCGCGTGCGCGAGGGAGACGGAAAGAGTGACAAAAAGAACAAGCGCCAAGTAAAAGGCGCAGGAGAGGCAAGGGATCGGCGCGCCAGTCAGCGGGCGCTTCCACATTCTGCGGTGATTACAGGTCGTGCCTCTCGGGAGCTGTCGTGCCGCGCGCGCTTGGAGAGAAACGCCTAAAGCGCCGCAGGGGAACGGCGAGCGCGTTGCGACACGTTATACCCTGGCGCGCCAAATTCCCAGTGTCCCTCGTTTTATTTGTCTATCCGGCCAGCCATTTTACGCTCCTTTCACCACCCTTTTTATTTTCTTCCCTCGGCGCGTTTTCGTTTACCGCGCGCGTCGCATCGCGCATCGCTGTTCGCGCATCACGTTCGCGCATCGTTGCCGAGATCCATTCACCGACGGCAGCGCGCAGCTTAGTCGGGTGCGCTCGCTCAGTTTGGTGCTCCAACAATGACGCCGTGATGTCTCTACACGTTGTCTCCACTTTGCTGCTGCTGCTGCTGTTGGCGCTGAGCTGCAAAAGCGGCACGCTTTGCCAAAGCTTTGTGCTGTGTGCCCCCCATCCTCCTCCCCCTTCCTTCGTCGCCGTCCTTGTTCCCCGTAACGTCCCAGTGGAGGCTGCGCGTGGCGAGGCCGGAAGCGATAGAGGCGTGTGCTGCAGTTTGCTCTTGTTCTCTTACTTTTCCCTCCAGTTATTCGGATTTTTTTTTACCTGCGCGAACCATGGAGCTGGGGAGAGGGAGCGAGTAAAGGGAGAGGAGGAGGCACGAGTGACTGCTGCTGTGGCGCTCGGCTGTGCCAGGACCATCAAAGACTGCTGCTGTTCGCGTATACCTGATCTTCGGAGACGGAACGCTGAACGGCCAAACAATAGCGCGCGCTTTTTGCCGCCCGGGAGCTTTTATATAAAGGACATTTCCCTTTACAGCCCGCCGGGAATCACGTTCGGTCTTCCACGTGGGGATTACGTTGCTCGCCGGCCGACCACTCTACTCTTTATTCGGGCGCACTTCGATTTCCGCGAGCCCTTCTCTCTCTCCTGCCCGGCGGACACCGTGATGCGCTGCTCAGTGTGATTGTTCCTTTTCGCGCGGCCGTGTACGTGCTCGTCTACGTTCGAGGAGCACGACGCTTGGGGGTGATGGGGATGAACGGGGGGGGCGATCCGTCTGGCCGATGAATAAGGCCCTGGGACGATTCCCGCGCAGTTTGGGTGCATTGCATCGAGGGAAGGATCGACGAGCTTTACGCGCGTATCGTTCTTTTTTAGTTATTTAGAAAGTGCTAAGGCATTTGGCATGGTGATGGGTGCGATTTTGAAATGGCGCGATGAATTCGGCGCGGGAGGCTTTCGGAAAGCGGTGACGAAAACGGGTGCATAATGCGCCTACAATATTGCGGTTGATGCGTCTTATACCTGTACTGAGTGGCGATCGGGTCTTTGTCGATATTGTGACGTCGCCCTTCGACATTGCGTGACCTTGGCAGAAGACTGAGCTATCGGCCTCGGCGACAAGGCTGTGGCTTACAAAGAGCATTTCAGTGTCAGAAAGTAAGGAAATAAGCTTCCTGAAGTCCGATCAAAGATTCTTCTCGTGCTGACAGCGCGGCCTGTGCACAGCCTGTCGCTGTCACCGGAAAACAGGACAAGCAGGTTATCAAGTACAGAAATGCGCGGTGACTGCCTCATTCTGGGTGGACACATGAGCCGCGCCTAAAGGGAACGGATGAACCTAATTTGCGTTAGGTAAGGTGTGGCGAGAGTTTGAATCACCGAAGCGTGCTCCGTAATATTATGGCCGGGACTGTACATACAGTGCACCACTGGGAAAGGAAGACCAACCGAGTTTCTCGGTGATGCGGCGGCCCGAGCAAATTAGGGTGCTGAGTACAGTTAGTGCAGTTCAGATGGGGCCCCGATGGTTCATCTCATCTCACCGAACACTCTATACGTTCGATTCAGCTTGCACGCACGTTAGGCAGCGACAACGACAGCGTCAAAAAAGAAGGGCGTTCTGCTGGCCTCTCAATGCATGGGAGCGGGTGTGCGCCGAGGGTTCTCCTCGCCGCGTGCCCCAAAGAGGCGCGGCCGCCTGAAGCGGACGTCTGCGAACGCCGGCAGCGTGCCCCGCGCACGCGGAACAAAGTGCGGCCGATCGACTTAACGAGATTACACCGGCGGCTGCACGCGTGCGCTCCGGCTAGCCCGCGGCCTGATGGCTGCCGCGGCGCCCTACCGACAGCCTCTGAGATAACGGAGCGCAGAGGGAAGAAGCGCCACAGACAGGGCGCAAGGTGTTCCAGAGAGCCGTGCTGCGCTCGTAAATTATACACGACGTCAAACCGCTGCTCTTCTTTGGGCCGCTTCTCCGGGCGCCCCCATCATGCTTTCTCTTTGCGCCGACACGTATTAAAGGAAAGAGAAACCCGAAAACGGAGCACGACGAGAGCAAACAAACAGAACGAAATCGGTGCCTCGACCGAGCAGCGGCTGCGGAACACAGAGTGCGGCATAGCATGTTCGCTTTTATTGAATTTTAAAACTGTGCGCGGCGCCGCCTAGGAGAAAAAGGGCCGAGGGTCGGTGGTACGCGCGGAGATGTATGTGCGTGCGTGCGTGGCCGCATCAGAGTCGTCGTCAAAAATTAATTCCTAAACCCAATTACGGGCATTTTCTGAGCTCTAGGCTCTCTAGAAAATTCCACTTGACCTTCATTATCAACGTCTGGTTTTCTATGTTACGAACGTAAGGAAAAAATAAAAAACAATTGAATGAGGCATACGTTTCCGATTTTTATCAGAAATTGAGGGGTGATTGCCGGTCGACGTAAAACTACGCGCTAAAACGCTGGCACATTTGCTTCTGTGCAAGGATGCCTGCACTGCTGGGCAGAGACACGCGCATGTTCATATAGACACGGTTAAAATAGCGCGCTGAGTAATGATGAGGAACACAGGGACACCATTATTTGCCTAGAAAAAAAAAACAACACACAGGACGGTCACAACTGCGTCACGCAAAATTCCGCGACAGTTGTCGAGGTATTTTCAGTTCGCGATATATAGAGGTATATATGCTGAGAGTGGCATGAAATTATGTGTAGTTTTAAATAGTCTCTCTAGTTTTCTACACACATTGGTTCTTCATGTAGCACTCTTCTGCAGTCCGCCGTTCCCAGCGCGTTGCGCCACCGCCGCTCTGCCTCCCCTCGTGAGGCTACGCAGTAGTCGCTGCAGACGGGGCGTGCGACATTCCTGCGCTCTCGCCATATCCTCCTCCTTCTACGGTAACCACCATACGGATACTTCCCGTGGTACCCACCTTCCGGTTACTCGTTCCTTCGCTCTTGTCATACTCTACTCCTTCCGTGGTACCCACCCTCTGGGTAGGTACCGTGCTAACTACCTTCAGGTTACGCACTCCTTCATTCACGACATACCTTCCTCCCTTTACAGTAACCACCTTCCGGATAGTTTCCGTGGTATCCACCTTCCGGTTGCGCGTTCCTCCTCTCTCGTCATGCTCTCCTCCTTTCAGGGAACCTCCATGCTAACCACCATCCGGTTACGCATTCCTTCATTTTTCGCTATACCCTCCACCTTCTACGCCAACCACCATTTGAGTAGTTTCCGTGGTATCCACCTTCCGGTTGCGCGTTCCTCCTCTCTCGTCATACTCTCCTCCTTTCAGGGAATCTCCGCGCTAACCGTTTTTCGGTTACAAATTCCTTGAACTTCTACACTAACCACCATCTGAGTAGTTTCCCTTGTATCCACCTTTCAGTTGCGCGTTCCTCCTCTCTCGTCATGCTCTCAGGAGTTTCAGGGAACCTCCATGCCAACCACCTTCCGGTTACGCATTCCTTCATTTTTCGCCACACCTTCAACCGTCTACGCCAACCACCATTTGAGTAGTTTCCGTGGTATCCACCTTCCGGTTGCGCGTTTCTCCGCTGACGTTGCACTGTCCTCCTTCCGTGGTAAGCGCCCTTCTGGTGGTTCCCGTGGTAACCACCATCCGGTTACGCATTCCTCCGCTCTCGCCATACCGTCCTCCTTCTATGGTAACCAGCTTCCGGTTACGCATGCCTCCTATCTCGCTACACCCTGCTCATTCCATGGCAAGCACATTTCTTAAGGTTCCCGTGGCAACCATCATCCGGTTGCGCATTCCTCTGCTCTCGCCATACGCCCTCCTCCGTCCGCGATCCAAGCGCAACTGTACCGGGAGTCAAAGGGAATTCCACGAGGGGTGGAAAAGTACCGACTGCACTCACATTTCCATTCATGCCGCGTTTACGCGACAGATGCACTTCCAGCATCACTGTGTGCTCTAGGCTCACTTCAGTAACTGGGCTGGAGGTTTATGGCGCATTAGACCTGGTTGCTGTGGAGCTTATTACATCTGAAGGACACGATAACAAATCATGCGCAGCAGAAACCAAATAAATACTCCTCTGCAACCAATGAAACCGTCCACGTTCTTGCACCGTGGTAAACGGTGGTGTCCATTTTGTCTACCGGACCAAAAGCAAATGTGTACGTAACAGTGTGTGTATGGTATACAGTCGTTATATACAGCTAACTAGACCTGGAACGAGCTTATACGAAATAGAACTAGAGGAGGCGAGAGCTGACACGCGAAGTAGAACGAATGCGCCCGAAACTCCTTCCTGCGATGGAAAGCAAACATGAGAATTCGCAAACCCGAAATGCCGTTGGAGTATTCTGTGAGCATCGGCGCGGTGCTTCGATGCCTGCCAGCGCGGCGGCAAACATTAGGCGGAAGGCCCCCTGTCTCCCCCCGAAGTGCAGTTTCCTTCCCTCGAGTGTAGCGGAGGAGAGCGCGCCGCTCGCGGGTGTCCGGTTTGCTGTTGCTATAGCGTGCCTCCCTGCGAGCTACGCGTCTCGCGGACTGTTTGCCTGCGCGGTACATGCGCAGTGGCGGCGCAATCTTTTCCTCGCTATCCCAATGACGAAGGGGGCGCCGGAGAGGAGCATTTCGGGAGTGGGCGGCTCCAACTCAACTCCCGAGAAACGCAGCGAGAGGACAGAGCCGGGGTGCTTCTTCGCTCTTGATTTTTTTACTTCGGCCGTTTTGTTTTGTTTCCCTTAATTTTTTACCGTGAGAGAAAGAGGAGGGAGAGGAATAAGGGACCGAAAGGAGATGGAGAAAGGAGAGGACGTCGAAATGGATAAATAGAGTGGACGAGATAAAGAGCCTGAGGGAGGAATGAGAGGAAAGAAGAAGCGCTACAGAACATGCTGTTCCCGTCCGGTGCGGAGATCTCGGACGAAGCAGCAAGACCAATGGAGGCCCCACGAACAACATCGGGCGCCGAGGAGGAAGACGGGGGGGGGGGGGGGGGGGGTGAAGGGGTGGAAGCGGCCGGGCAAAAGAGGAGCGAAGCAGGGAAGTGAAGTGAAGAATCTGAAAAGCTGCGCGCCCCGCTTCCGGGGTGTGGTGTTCTTCCGCCGCTCGACTCCAAATAAATGGTCCAATCGGGGCAACACGAGACGTTGGGACCCTGGAGCTGGCTGCCGCTGTTGCTGCTTGCAGTGTGCGGGCGGCGGCGGAGCCAAGCCTGCAGGAGGAAGAAGAAAGGGGAGAAACGCGCGGCGTCGCCGGTTAACGGGAAATAAATGGCGGCAGGCCGCTCGGCCAGCGTCCTTCAGCTGGGCTTCGCTACTGCTTTTGCTGCTTGTGCCGTGCCGCCGGGGTCCGGCTTTGCTGGACCGCCGTGGGACGCAGGCCCTGCGCTGACGGTCGGCGTGCAGCCAGGAGTGGGAGTCCCAAGGCGTGCCGCTGCTGCTTCACACGGCTCTTCAGGCTGGATGCGTGTGTGTGTGTTTTTCGCGACAGAGCGTGATCGAGGGGCAGGGATTAAAGTGCGCGAGAGATGGCCCGAAAGTCGCCGCCGCTTTGGCTTCGAATTTCACGCTCGAAAGTTGTGGGAGACTGGCGCGAGCAAATAGTGCGCGAACTGGCAGTGGTCGCGTGAGCTGCGAAACGGAGGCGTCGGGATCTTGTCGGTGGTGGTAAACGATCGTTGCGATTCGGCGGTGTTGCGATAAGCGCACAGAGCACGGACAAGCAAACAGCTCGCGTGAATTGGCCCGAAAGCGCTCGCTAAGCCAGCGTTTTTCTGACATCCCTGCGGTACCTTTCCGTGCACCCGTTATATTGCGCGTTCTAGAAAATTAATGCGCCGGGGTTTGCTTTGTCTCTGTCATCCTGGTGTGTTCCTGCGAAAGAACCGACCACAGTCATTGATTCTTTGTTTTACCGCTTCTCCCTGCACGTTGCACAGCACAAACTCGATCTTGAAGGAAAAGAGCATATCAATAGCAGCGCGAGAGGAAAGACCTACGCCCATAACTTTGTATAAGCAACTGCCCGGCTTTTTTTGAGGGCGAAAAATACGCTATGTTCCTGAGTTTGCGCGACAGCGGAACTGCAGCTGGGACGACGCGAGCGTACAAAACGAGCAGGCGCCTCGTCGCCGGGACAGCCGCCTTCTGGTCCATGAAGGCGTCGCTTCCCAGCGCTCCGCTCGGCCCACGTTTCCGACGGCCGTCCGAACTTGGAGGAATGGAGCTCACGTCCTGCACGGCCCCGGGACGCGCCTTCCTCCCCGGAAACGAAGTGTCGCTCGGCGCCAACGGTTCGCTCGGGGCGTCCCCGAGTCGCGGGTGATGACGCGCTAACGACCGACGCGCCCGATGTTCCCTCCATTGCGCGCCGCCGCCCTCCTCTCTCGGGCGCACCGCTTCTGCTGCTACTCGCCCGAAGAGGAGGCGGCTAAGCCTCGTCGTCGAAATGGGCCTCGTCGCACGCATTGCGAGTAGGGCCGAGGCTGAGGCTTGTTGACGTCAGCAGCTAGCCCAAGTGGGCATTGGTACAAGAACGCCGCAGCGCGGTTGTCGGCGTGCGCGCAGCGAAAGCCCACTGAAACGAAGCAGGTAGAGAGCCGTTTAAGCGGGAGCCCCGTAACTGCAGTCAGCGTGTTTCTGAGGGGACGCAATCAGCGTAGGTCGCTGTTTTGCTGGGCAACTGTGTCGGCATGGACAGTGCGAGGCGGGCTATAAGCTGACGCGGTTGTTTCCGCGCCGTCCAACGGAATTAAAAACGTACAGTCGGGGCCGAAAAGCTTGCGGAGCCAAAAAGTGACGAGCTTTGTTGTGCACGTAATGAAACTCTTCGTCAGGTGTACGTGATATGATTTAAAAAGAAAACCATAACAGTGCTCACGGGAATCGAAGTGCCTCGAGCGGCATACAGCTGTACGCAGTGTGAGAAAGAATATCGCGGAAATTGCCGCTGCGAGGTTTTAAATGCGTATTTCTGACAAAAAAAAAAAGCTCCATTTTTCTCTTTTTTCGTTGTCGGCAATAAATTTCTCAGTTTTTACAAATTAGTCAGTCATAGTGAAAAACTGGCTTGCCGCACTAAAGTCACGTGTTTCTTTCGCGAGTGTTGACAAATACTGTATACCGGCAAGTGGCGTTTTCAAAGCTTCGTTCGAAAAACAGTGTCAGGTATACGTGCTTGATGTAAAATGCATACAGTGATCTCGTGCAGGCAACACAAGTTCAGCATATCCCGTCAGCAAGTCCCTTACGTCTTGTGCTTTCTTTTTTTCTCACCTGTTCCGAGCTTGTTGACTCTTCCACTGCCATTTTATTCTCTCTTTCTCTTTTGCTGGGTTATTGCATAGCGCGCTTTCCGAAAGATAAGTGCTGCGTCTGCCTGTGTGCTCGCTCGAGCAGCGCTGCGTTCTTTGAAAAAAGACGTGCTTTTTTTTTTCTTCTAGCGGGCTCACCGACCGGGAGCCCTGGGGCGCCTATCAGTGCGCATTACCAAAGCTCACTTGTGATGTCTGCTTGGGCGCGCCCTTTCACCGGGACTCCGTGCGGTCGCCAGAGCGACCTTTGATGTCGGTGGTTTTCGAGGACACGGAACGCCTCTTAGAATTCTCCTAGAATGCGGACTCGGAAACAAAGGCAGAGGAAGCGCAAGGAACAAAAAATAAATGAATTGCTGAGCGCTGCGTGCGCCCACCTTTCACGCTGCCGAAATGAAAGGAAATTTGTTTATTAGCTGAAGGATGAAAGCGAAGGTCTCGGGTTTTAACCGAGGTTCGCTTTCTAGCTCTTTTTCTTTCTGGTATTTTTTTTTTGTTCTAAATGAAAGGCAGGACTGAGTGCTGCGGTCGCCATTACGTCTAGGAAAGGGCACACGCACACAAAAAAAATAAAAGAAGTAACTCGTGCCGCCTCCTCGAAAGGCATAAGCTGATACTGAATGCAAGTATGGGTGAAAATATGCCATCTTGTTGCGTAAATGGGTCGCTTCGCGCATCAGGCATCGTTGAAACCGTGCGCGAACGTGCTGGAAAGCGCGCACTTGGTCATGAAAGGCGGCTGAACAGAGAAACCAACCGACGGTGCTGTATCGAGAGCAGTAATATTCACGAGCAGTCATATTCACGAGGGTAGTGAAAAGCCCGATCTTGATTCCGTGCCGGCTTCTGCAATGAGTGGATGGTCTGGAGACCATTGTTGATGCGCACAGCGAGATGTGAACGCAGAGTATGCAGTGCCTTGCACATCTGTCCCAGCGACTGCGCCTCAGTGAAAATCGAATCAAAAACGCCCGTCTATCGCGAGTTTTGCCCGTGTCAAAGAGCCGGTGCGAAGTATAGACTGCTGCGAGAGCATCTAAATTCCGATAAATGATCGGATATCTTCTGTGTATTCGCCGCGCTGGCTCTGAGTACTCAACTCTTCTTTGCACTTGCCAAAATCATCCTGTCGTCGCCTCCATTCGCTTCTGCTGGCAACGAGTGAGCTAGACGACAGGAGGAGAGGGGAAAGAGGAGCGCTTATGCCCACTCGCTACGCCCACCTTCATTCCTAAGATATCAGCGGACGACGTGATCCATAGCGGCAGCTCTTTCGGTGTCCTCTGCTCATGCCGCGAGCAACAGCGATCCGTTGCCAGGCAACGAGGACACGCCCGCCGTGCTCTCCGTAACTGCGTCCCGGTGCATAAATCATTTTAGTCAACGTAAGATCGATAAGTGCTAGAGTGCTTAGTGCCCAGGGCCCGTTGGAAAGGTGCATTACAGAATGCTTTGTGTCGTATAGACGCTATAGAAGGACGCACGGAACAAACGTGGCATTTCGGCGAAGAACTGTAATGGCAGAGCTATGAAAGAGACATTCCTCTCAACGCAGAAGAGAAACTCTGCTGCGGTGCGTAAGCGCCCTTGTCAGGGTATCGAGTTACCCGCGGTTTCATAAGGAGCAGTGTTGGAATAACTTGCAGTCGTTCATGTATTAATTGTTAGATGGCGGAAGATGTGCTTAGCGGCGAGCAGAAAAGAACCTGAAGCACTGCATATAAAACGACTGCATCCTAATGTTCTCTCAGCGCACGGAGACACGGACTGACAGAAAAAGGGGAATAAACACAGCATTGTGTGTGTATCCTTCATTCTGTCAGTCCCTATCTTTGTGTGCTGTATTACTAAAAAAAACGAAAAACCAACTAGCTATAGCAACGTGGGGTTCTCGTCTGGATGTATTTCAATCCAATTTGCTAAGCCTGCAACTAAAGTGAATTGCGTTGATATCGTGCTCTTAAACGAGCTTTTCTCCTAAAACATGCAAAGGAAACGGTAACCTTCGGATATATCTATAGAAGCGCGTACCAGTGTACTCGTGAAGTGCGCAGCTGGCGTACTGAAACGGAAGAAGAACGAAGGTAGACGCTAAATTCGTCTATGAAGAAAGTGAATGCAAATACAGCTGACATCAGCGCTGGACAGCGAGCGAATAATTTACCGGAACTGCCGCGCCACCCGCGCCTCACGGTACTACCTGCGAAACTGGTGCTGAATAAAGACACAAAAAGGAAAGGCCGCGCTGAAGCTCGACTTGAGTTTCGCTCGCGGTGACTCCGCAAGGCCGAGGGACAATTTTGCGCGCCGTAATCTTTTCCAATTTCCTCCCCGTCCAGGTGCCACACCGTGTAATATCCTCGCGAAGGTTGTCCAAACAACTTTCCGTGTTACCGACCTTGTTCTAGTCAGGGGGCTCGCCATCAACGCAGACTGGGCCTCGCACTCGTTTCCACTTCACCTTTCGCTCGGTCCCGACCACTGCAGAGCGCTGGGCAGCGCGCCCGTCGCTTCGTATACGCATGTATGTGCTACGCGGGGAACTCGCCCGAGCCAGTAGCGAAAGCTAGGCGAGCAGAAGCGGAGCGTCGGCGGCGCGCACACTGGGAACAGCGATGTGGCAAACACCGACGGCGAGGGGGTCGCGCCTCATTTCTTACCGTCTGCGCGCACAGCTCTCGGGCCAGGCTCCGTCCGGAGGAGAGCGCGCAGAAAGTCGGGCCTGCGCAGGCAGCCTGAAAATTGCGTTCCCTGCAAGCGCCATTGCTCTCTTGTTTCACGCTGTCCCTGCGCGTTTGGAGCTGCATCCTTTCTTCCGCGACAAGGAGGGATAAGCTTTTGCTTTGGCAGCCTGGCGTGCTTCGCAGGTCAGCGGTCCCCTGCTCCCGCGCGCGAGGCGAAGGTCTCGCCCCTTTCTCCCGGTTTTTTTATCCCTTTTCTCAACTTTCGCTTGTGCCGTCCCTTGGAACGCTTTTCCCGCGCACACTGTCTCGATCAGCGGACAAAGCACGCTCATGCCTCTCAAGGACGACGCCCTAATGAGTGTCCGCCGATGCTGCGTCGCCCACCTTGCTCCTCTTCTGATAACGAGCTGACTCGCTAGTCACGTGGGCACCAATGAAAGCCGCACACCGCCACTTATGCCGACGACTGTGGCCTTAAGACGCTTACGCCGGTTCTTTTTCTTTTTTGCGTTTGCCAGCGCATTGCATCCACCAATCCTCGATTTTGTTTTTCTCGAGCGTGGACGGTCGTCTGGAAATCATTAAATTTTTTTTTGTCCCGCGCTCGTCAGGCACCATTCACATAGCTTATCGTACATTTTAGTTTGGGTTTCCGTCGACAGGCAGTACTCAAGTTAGATACATTTAAGCTGCCACATGCATTAGAAGTGCACGGTTACAAATAAAAAATCGAAGAAAACCTTACGAGAAAAGGAGTAGGGCGACTCGGAGTGCTCTCTCTTTCATTCTCTTTGTGTGTGTGTGACGTGCACCTGTTTTAATGTTGTGGCAAAGCTGGAATTACCACGCACAAACAAAGGCAAAAAACAAACAAACAGTGCCCTCTGTAGTTGTGAAAGCAGAAACAACGCATCAGTAAAGGAGCAGCGACAGGAAAAAATTGGTACGAAGGCAGGCCTCTTCCTAACGAGAACCTGGTTAGAGAGGACAGTGAAGTGCCGGCTTGTGACTGGACTCGGAGAGAGAATTTCATTTCAGTAGGTGCCCGAGAGGGGACGGAATTGGCACAGCGTTACTGTCTTGCTTTCACTGTGCAATTAGGAATAAATCAAGGTTTCGCTTCGTGTTCTTAGGAAAGGAGACTAGGACTAAGCGCGATCATTATAAACAAGATCCTTAATAACTTTCCGGCTGTACTGCTTTCAAAATTGCGCTGCGAAAAGGGGTATCGAGCGAGAGCTAGAAAAGAAAGGCCAGTAGCCTATAGGGGCTCCTCTCGTTAAAAAAGAAAGTGCAGTGCGGAGAATTTAGCAATCAGCTTTCTGTTTGAACTATGGACCCTGTTTTTGGCGTCTGAGTGCCAAGGACCCAATTGCGCGTCGAGCGTTGCGTAAAGGCAGAGCATGAGAGACACTTTTTGATCATCACATTTCGAAGCCTTACGATTTTTCTTTTTTTGCAAAGAAGCAGAGAACACCAACTGGCTGTAAGAACTAGAGATTCCATCACCCGGAGAGCTCGCGCTCGCACATTCTGGTTAGGGAGAACGTATTACTCAGGAACAAACAGCGAGCGCGACGCACTGAAGGATTGCCGTCATGGATTCGTTCCCCAGAGCAGTTCCCGAAATCCGTTTGCGCTGTCTCGAAAATAACCTCTACGCGAGGCGGTGTCGGGAAAGAAGGGCAGAGGGGCGGCTACTCGCTGTTTGTGCAGTGTCAGAACAAGGCGACGGTCCGGTCGAAGGAAGACAAACAGGCGGCAGGCGCCGCCTCGCATGGAAACCCCCCCGGGAATCGGAGCCTCGGCCGCCGCCGCCAAGGAGCAGCGGTGGCGGCCGGAGCGACCCCTCTCGACGAGGCACGAGTCAAGGCAGGGAACCCCCACGGTCCCCAACCCCACTTTCTTGTCTCCCTGCTTTGTCCATCTAGACGGCGCGCTAGCGGTATTCCGCCGCAGCTGCTTCCCGAGGCCGACGCGGCGTCCCGGGCGGATGAAAGTGGCCGTACGGCGTTCCTATTGCGCAAATTTCCGAGAGCGGGCGTTGGCGACACGCAGCCGCAACGGCGGGAAGGAGGGTTTCCTAACGAAGGCCGGTTATAGAGGCTCGTGACACGAAGACGGACTGTCCGCAGTGGCGTGCATTCAGTGAGAGAGGCAGAATATGGCGGTCTGAAAGGCGGGCGCCCGCTTCAGATTTGTTCGTGCTGACTCGTGACGCGACGATCAGCGGCACCTCTCAACAAGGGTCGCTTTGAAACAGGTCAGCGCTAAAAAAGAGAGAACGACGACACGACAGAGATTAGCGCTACTAACAGCTGATTTATTTTTCGCTCCAGGGTACGTATTTAAAGCATTGTCTTATCACATCATGCGCGCAACCAGGGGGCGTCAACATTTTTTGAAAGCAAAAAGTTATGATGTATATCTTGAGCTTTATGGAACAGCAAGAAAACAAGGAATGAAAAAAAAAAACACCAGTAATCGACATGATGAATGAGAGAAAAGGATAAGGAAGAAAAAAGCAAACAGGACTAATAAAAACGTGCTCCGTTCTTTCTTAAACGCGTCTCAAGAAATGCCCGCTCCGCAGAGTATAACATTGTTGAAGCATCGCTTACACACTGTTCTCGTTTTTTATTTAGGTGGAAGGCCTCCGGCAAAACTCTGGATATTAAACTTGCGCTTCTGCCTAGAACCTTAGCTTCGTTAAACCGTGGCACACATTCGCACTCTAAAACCTGCGAATCTAAGTTCGCAAGCTTGTCTTTCACCCTCAAGTTTTTTGCATGCTCCCTTGAACGATCATTAAGTCAACGCCCCGTCTGCCCGATATAGCACCTTCCGCAGGAAAGTGGAATCATATACACCACTCCTAGCGCACATCCGACATCATAGGCTACTTCATATTGAGTTTTGCAACCGCGCTCATGTTCGCCGCAGATGCGCGGGCACAACTTCACCAGCCTATTTGGCGCCAAGAACACAAGTGGCACGTTGTACCTGCTGGGCACTTTTTTGAGGTTATGCGACACCTTATGTACACAAGGCATCACCTCAGGCATCGCCTTCGCGCGTTCCGTAACAGCCATTTTTTGTCGGGGACGAAACTTCTTTAGGAGGGTTTCAGCGACAGCCATTAAGATCGAGCAATGGAAGCCTGCAGCCAAAAGGCGGTTGACCTGATTATTAAAGCTAGCATGCATTTGGCGTGGACACGACCTGCGAAGCGCACATTCCAGACAGAGCGAAGCAATTGCTCTTTTTACAGTCTTTGAATGGGTGTGAGTCATAGGGCAAAAGCTCTTTGTTAGCACGCGAGAAATAAGCCCAGCAGGTATGTCCTTTGCACAAACTCAATCTCAGATCCAAGAAACGTATTTCGTTGTTCTTTGGAATTTCTTGGGTAAAAACCAGGCCTTTACTTTTTTTTTTTTCAAATGTTCCTAGGACCTGTTGGACGGAGTCTGCGAATGTGGAGTCATTAGTGGCTTTTAAAAGGATTAAAAATCGTCTACGTATCTAAACACCTTTAAAAAGGGCCGCCGATAAAATCCTGATCCAAAAGGCGATCAATGCATGCTAAAAAATGTGACACAAACAAGGCGCCACACATGAATCTATACAAGCTCCGTTACGCTGCAGAAAAGGCTGCTTGTTAAAAGAGATAAAAGTGACGCCGAGATAAAATTCTAAAAGCTTTAAAAAATTGTTTGGTTTTAGGGGGTTTAACGTCCCAAAGCGACTCAGGCTGTGAGAGACGCCGTAGTGAAGGGCTCCGGAAATTTCGACCGCCTGGGGTTCTTTAACGTGCACTGACATCGCACAGTACACGGGCCTCTTGAATTTCGCCTCCATCGAAATTCGACCGCCGCGGCCGGGATCGAACCCGCGTCTTTCGGGCAGGCAGCCGAGCGCCGTAACCACTCAGCCACCGCGGCGGCTTTAAACTATTGTCAAGGAACATACCAGCTGAAGACTGAAAGGAAATTTCTCCAGTTACTTCAACAGATTCTTTCACAGCAACTAAAAGTTCGGCTTGAGGGACAGAATAAAACAAATCTTCAACATCAACAGAAAATGCGTAATAGACCTGGCGAGATTGTCCTCAAGGTAATTTGCCACATTTTGGGACTTTTATCTCTAAGGGGTCATCCACATTGATCAATGCGAGGTTCTTTAAAATGAACCGGCTAACACATTGCTGCCATGAGCCATTTTTGCTGATGATCGTTCTGAAGGGTGTTTCAGGTTTGTTAGTCTTAGCCGTGAAGAAGACGTTCAAGCAGTTACCTGTGCAGTTACTAATGTCATTAGTTAAAGAAAACAGATTCAGAGGAAACAGATTCGAAGAAAACAGAAACCCTCCTAAAGAAGTTTGGTCCCCGACAAAGAATGGCTGTTACGGAACGCGCGAAGACGATGCCTGAGGTGATGCCTCATGTTCATAAGGTGTCGCATAACCTCAAAAAAGTGGCCAGCAGGTACAACGTTCCACTGTGTTCTTGGCGCCAAACAGGCTGGCCAAGTTGTGCCCGCGCATCTGCGGCGAACATGAGCGCGATTGCAAAACTAAACATGAAGTAGCCTATGTCGGATGTGCGCTAGGAGTGGTGTATATGATTCGCCTTTCCTGCGGAAGGTGCTATATCGGGCAGACGGGGCGTTGCCTTAACGATCGTTTAAGGGAGCATGCAAAAAACTTTGAGGGTGAAAGACAAGCTTGTGAACTTAGATTCGCACGTTTTAGAGTGCAAATGTGTGCCACGGTTTAACGAAGCTACGGTTCTAGGCAGAAGCGCAAGTTGAATATCCAGAGTTTTGCTGGAGGCCTTCCGCATAAATAAAGAACGAGAACAGTGTGTAAGCGATGCTTCAATAATGTTATACTCTGCGGAGCGGGCATTTCTTGAGACGCGTTTAGGAAAGAAATGAGCACGTTTTTATTAGTCCTGTTTGCTTTTTTCTTCCTTATCCTTTTCTCTCATTCATCATGTAGATTACTGGTGTTTTTTTTTTTCATTCCTTGTTGCTTGCTGTTCCATAAAGCTCAAGATATACATCATAACTTTTTGCGTTCAAAAAATGTTGACGCCCCTGGTTGTGCGCATGATGTGATGTGATAAGGCTTTAAATACGTACCCTGGAGCGAAAAATAAATCAGTTGTTAGTAGCGCTCATCTGTGTCGTCTCGTCGTTCTCCCGCCTTGTGTTCGTCTTTTTTTAGCGCTGACCTGTTTCAAAGAAAGGCTTAACCAACTAGCCCAGCACCAAGTTTTACTCAACAAGGGTCGATTGGAAGAGGGAGAAGGAATACTTTATGGCCTGTATGGCCTCTCCTTGATGAAAACCTACTTGTGAACCCTAGAAGACGCAGTCAATGTGTGTATAAGGGGAAGAGGAAGCTTCTTATTGGCTTCGTTTGCAGAAAGCTGCGATTGTTGCGCGCACGAAAACTGACGATAAATCTACACACTCTGTACATTCTTTGCTGGGATCCGCTCGGGTACATATAGGCTGGCCTAAGCGTCAAATATTCTTAAAACCTTTGACGCTTTGATCGAGCAATAATCTAGCAGCAATGACTGTTGCTGCGTTTGGTTGAGAGATATTAAAATAAAATTGTCCAAGTCAGAACGTAACCTTTAAATTTCTTTATATAAGGTAGCGCAGTTCTCGGTTTGTTGTACATCCGTCATTCGCAGATTAAAATGGACGGAGAGTTGGTCCACATTTCGGTTATTAAGCAAACAAGTTTAGCATATTTATAGCCTAACAAAACGTTCGTGCCATCAGCTTACGTTTCCTGTCAAGAAACGAGACATTAAGAAGGGAGTCACACCTCTTTTCTTGTCACGGATTATGGTACGGAAATATTCCATTGTGTGCTGTAGCTTTCGCAGTTGGTAATCGCTTACCATCTGAAATGCATCCCTACAAACTAAAGTCTGCAAGCTGCTCGCGCAATAATTACCAATAATTAGTACATGCAAGAATGAAAGAACAGTTTTATTTTCATTACTTGCTGCAGCAATGTTTGCATTTTTTATCTTATAACAAATCTAAAAAATTTCACGTAATGAGAAGAAGGACAAAATATACGGCGCCGACTCAGCTGATTTGAAGAAGGCGCATCTTGTGCGCTGCCAGTGAACGTAAGGGACCTGAGCTCATTCATGCTAAAATTCATACTCGAAGAGTGTTATTTGATTTAACATGGTTTTTTCTTTTGAGGTCGATCGAATGCCATTGGGCGCAAAGGTACAGTCTTTGTCAAAAATATACAGCCCAAGGGGTTTGCTTCCAAGCCGTGAAGCGGGGCTCTTAAGCACATTTGACAATCCTAAGATTGGGAGGATTAAGGACTTAAGCCACTCTCGCCTTCATGAGATTAGCGTCCCTGAGTATGCCAGAGGAGCCGCGCTGCAGGGCTTAGAAGCAGACCCCTTGGGCTGTATACTTTTGACAAAGACTGCACATAAGCGCTTAGTCGAAGAACATAGTTTGATATCGTTTTCGGAGGAACCACTGAAAACTTTTAAATTAACTTTTTCTATTTTATGCGCATATTGAAACGAAATTTAATTGAAGACGCAATAATCATTTTCTCATCGAAAGTGGCTTTTTTTTTTGTTGCCGGGAAAAATAAACATTCTTTCCATGTAGTCTACGGCTCTTAATGTGGCGAGACTGGATTTTTGCTGGTCTTCTAAACGTTGCAAAAAAAAAAGAGCACGAGATCAGTAGAATAAAGCAGGGGCAATTGGAGGCAAGGTCCGGTACTGAAACACCTTTAGATTTGCTTCCTTGCGCAAGAAATGGCTATTTATTTTATCTCTTTGTTGATCGCTGACCGGCTGAAGCTCCGAAAAGTAATAACATGTCACCGCGTGCTAGAAACACAGGCAAGGCAAGCACCAGCCATCAACAGCAGGGAGGAATACTGCAAAGGGAACACACGAAGAAGGAGTAAAGACGCTGCAGACAGAAGAGTACCGTGCGCACGAGTGCAACCTGCGCCATTGCACTGACGTACGATACGTCACAACGTGAGAAGGGGGGGGGGGGGGGGCTGTCAGGGTGACCTGCACGCGCTTTGCACACCCGCACACTCTATCGTGAAACAAAAGAAGAGACGGAAGAAAGAAATGTAAGAAGACTTGCAGGCATATTTGATGTCGCATCACTTTTGGGACATACGCGGTAAAGCATTCGGCGATCAGAGTGCCGTTCCGCCCATAAGCGGGCGTTCCGCTAGACGAGCAGGAAGGGTTTGGTCTCGGCAGAATAAAACGCAGTCGCCCCAGCCACGCTGCGCGTCGACGACGTTATTGGTGTTTGCGTCAGCGGCCGCGCCTTCTTGCGCGCACGGCGGGCTATATACGCCGCTCGTCCCAAGCGGCGGCGGCGCTATCTCGCGCGGCTGGCGCAGCACGTCTACGACAGCGACGACGACAACGACGACGCGACCGCTGGCGCCCGTCCAGGCCAATGCGGCCACCAATCAAGAGATGGCGGCGGCACTGCGGACCCCAGGCGCCCGTTTGCGGCAGCTGCCTCTCCGCCAGGGAGACCCTGGGACGCCCAAATGATTCCTCGCCGCCCTTTTCTGTCTGCCAGTAGTCGTCCCCCCCCCCCCCCCCCTCTCTTCAAAGCCGTTATCCACAGCGCGACTGGCGAAAGAAGACAGCGGGCCCTGCTTTGCGCAAATCAGTTTCGGGTCATTCCTGCCGAGTGCGCTTGAGAATTCGCGCTCGCCCAGCTCACGCGCACTTTGTTCTGTTTTGTTTTGGAAGAGAGGTCACGACTTACTGCTTTTAGCCTCTCCGTGCGATATATCTGCGCTCTTGAGATGCCGTCCTTCCCTCGTCCTTTGCCTCTCTCCTTTGGGAGAAATAAAAGGGAGAAGCGTGTCAGTAGGACGCCCCCAGAACGTGACGGACACTTCGATTTCGGGGTCGCGAGCGCAGGTATTTGACATTTCTGAGACGGATGAAAAAAAGAATAACTCAATTTCTTTTGTCGTTGCTGTTGTTGAAGTAGCGGATTTTGTATTTGCTGGCTGTTTATGGTGAATTCATTCGTTGACGATTCAGGCGTGCAGTGGTCGTCTAATGATGAGCGAAATGAAAGGAAATTTGTCTTCGGAATCAATAGCGCGGCTTTAAGAACAGTAAGCTTCTCCTCCACGTGCCCACTTAAGGCCGACTGTCGATGTTGAAACAAGGTAGCTGCGCAATGTCGGACGGGATCGGACATTTTTTGTACCTTTTAGTGAGAAACGCGCGCTACGGCGAATCCCATTCCCTCGCGCTGTACCCGTAGAAGATACAAGCTGCACCAAATGGGCCATCACTTAAGCGATTGCCTCACGAGAAAAACCGAGTCTACGAGCGCAAGCTTTAGTATGCACGCGTGACAGCCCCTGGGCTCTCATCCGTTAGAGGTCTCGGAGGCACGCATGGCGGGCTTAATTAATGCGGAATTTCCACAAGCACACTCAGAAGACTCCAAGTCATGCGCTAAAATTTAGACTATTAGCTAGCTTGGTGAGAAAAAAAGAGCATTTTATGAATGGCACTGGCCATTATTATAGAAAGAAATTGATTTAACGTTAGGTGGCGTTGTAAGCGGCGAGGCTCACGACGGTGTGTACAGTATTCTTTTCAAGCTTTCAGAACCTCATTCTGGTCTCGCAGTAATTCTTCTAATTACTTTTATGTTCTTGGCCTTTTTAAGTCTGACGAAGGCACGCAGCAGTTCAAAAAGCTTTTTCATTATCTTCAATGTCGGACGCTACTCCCTGAATCACATGACGCGATTGAGAAGCAGGAAAAATAAAAAAGTTTGATACAAAGTTTTTTTTTTGGTGTTTGGCACTCTGATCGAGACCCAAATGGTTTCCTGAGATTTCGCAACTTTCTTTCCTTTTTTTTCTTGGCTCAGTTGCTCGAATGACGAGCTGCTTTCATGGTTAATGGTGCAGTTAGATCTTTGCAAGGTACTCGCAAGGACAAAATTAAGTTGAGCTGTGTCGATAAACTACGGCGTTCTAACGACTAAGAGACCGCTATCCCTGAAAACGGAGCTTCGGTGAGCTAGGAAAGAGCGAGAAACGATAGACAGGTATCCTCATCACAGACCGTTTCCATGAGTGCACTGTTGTGAAGTTAAGTGCGAATTTATTTAAAAAAAAAGCAGGAAACGAAGGATTACGTGCCTGAGTGTTAGGGTAACTTTTGCATCCCTACCGCTAGTGCACTTTTATCGTGAAACGAATGCGCAAAGCAAGCACTAAACGTGAAAAAATGAACGAAACAAACCGACGAAACTGGCGACCATCGACACCATCTGCGTCACGGATTCGAATCGGAGTGGCGGGTAAAATGCTCCAACTTTAACTCTCAAAATCCGCAGTAATGGCAGCGTATTTTGCTGCCAAACAAAACATCATCACAGACACAAAAGGTCCAGCTATCAGATTTTACTAAGACCAAAAGCTGCATACTATTATCCTGATTGTCTCTTTAAGCGTGCGCAGATTGGGAGGAATAACCTCACAACGGTCAGCATTCGAATGCACCTTTAGACATAACGGACCTATCGTTACACGCCATCGCGCAATACTGGGTCGTGAATCACCAAAGCGCTAGCGGGGCTTAATTTTTTGAGAAACTTTTTTTTTTTTGAGGATAAAATAACCTTTCTAGTCCCAGCTTCTAGGCGCCGCTTTCGGCCTTTCCCTGAGCTCATTTCGTTCTCAACGCTCGCAGCATCGTGCGGAGAGTAACAGCCATACGATAACAAATAATAGCGAACCCCATTCACTTTATATCTACTGCCCCGTTCGCTGATCAGTTCTATTGCGAGTCAAGCACCGTCACGCGCTGTTTGTATCTATTTGCTTGCGTGCCCCTAGAGTGATGCTATATTCAGCAAGTTCTCACGTGCTAGCGGTCAATCTGAGGGAGCTCGTGTAATCAAGCTACACCCTTAATGTCCCGCCGGCGGCGCCCCGTCGAAATTGAGAACGCAACATGAATCGTGTTGCGTGACCGCATCGCTTTCCCTATCTGGCAGCGCTGTCAGAGAAAAATGGCGTTTTAGCAGCGACAACAAGAAGAGGGAATGCCGAAGAAAAAAATACAAAAGAAAAACAAGTTGGTGAGTAATTAAGGTACGCAAGAGAGTAGCGAGGGGAGATCCAGTTTGGCGAAACAAAGGAACAGATAAGAAATAGAGGGGAAAAAATAATTCCACAAGGGTGTAAAGTGTACAGCTGCATGATACGGGTGGTAGTGTGAAATAGCGAAATTTATTTGAGGGTGCTTTTTTTCTTTGTTTGTGAGTACTCCAGGCATAGCCGTAGCCTTCGTCGGAATACGCATGGGTTAGATTGTAAGAAAATTGCACTGAAACGTTTAACCAGATGTGGTTAGTGCGGTGAAAAGCAGAGAGAGCGAATAATAATAAAAACGCTGAGTTGAGTTGGAGCTATTTTTCTTTCCATTTGCGACTACTATAAAGGCGGCATAGGCAGAAGTGACGGTTTTACGACGACCTCTGGAAAATGCCAGTTGTCTTTTCCCGAATTTATGTGCTGTTCTGACGACAAGATCAGCAAAGTTAGTTACCAGAAATTATTGTTAAGTTAGTTTAGAAAATCAAGGTGAGTCGGAGAGAGAAAGTGATCCCTTCGAGCCACCAAGAAATCATTTTAGCCCCCCCCCCCCCCCCCCCCCACACACACACACATTTCGGTCAGGAGGAGCCTAGTGTCGAAACCGCTTTCTTGCGCAATTAGAGGCTTTGGTGGCGAAGCGGAGTGTTTATAGCTTTGAGTTTGGCGATCCTCAGACTGTGATTGACCTGCGCCGTTGCCCAAGAAGCTTTGTTTTTGTCGCAGGCTAATGGCGGGAGCCTGTCCTTTGTTATAAATGGTTGCTCGTTTTAACGGCGACGTGTGACGATGCGTCACGTGTGATCCCGAGGCACTTGTCCTGGAGATGGCTACTCGCTGCTACCTTGAAAAGCCTGCTAATGTGCGCAGTTCTGCGGGGCACCGAGTGGTGGTGTTGCAGGTTACAGTGTTCGTTCAGCAGCGAAATAGTAGTGGAAATAGTAGCGGAAATGCCTCATTGGCGCTCGTTGCCAATAACCCCAATCTTTAAGAGCAGCTCGGCTGGAGAAACAAACTGCTGGCTTATCGTATTTTTTGGCTGTCGAGAGCGGCACTTAGCGCTGCCAGTGTGCTGGCTATACACTACTTCGAAGTGGCCTCTAAAATTGTGGCCACCGTGCTAGGTGGTCTTGAAAGTTTAGGACACCGCCGCATATTTTTAAAAGAGATGCGTAAAGCACGAACTTTGCAATGGGGGCGCTCTTTCGTTATGGCAAGAAGACACAATGCGGCTGGCTTCTATCGGCTTCACCTTTTAAACCGCAGCAAACAGCCGTGAGTAAAACATTGCGTGTCGCGTACTGCTTGTTGCGAATACGCACATACGTGATGCGCACAAAATAAGGAGTATGTTTGAGTATTGTTGCGCGTGGTTATGTTCCTTTGTTGTAGCCCTCCTTTCTGATTACACTGCAATATTTCTTAAACTCTTGCAATATATTTCTATTTTCAGGTAAGCCTCAAGGGTTGACGTAGAGAAAGATGGCGGTATGTTGCACGTCAACGCTCGATGTTCCGCTGCACTGCTGAAGTAAGTGTCCGATTTCATAATGAATCAATAAAGAATAAATATGAATATGTCTTGATGAAAGATATTTAATCGTAGCTGTAAAATTCAGCTCCTTATATGTCTCAAAGAAAGTACCCCACGGAGGAGCTGAAACTACATGCTACTCCACTCGTTGACAAAGTAGTAAAAAGGTAGTAACATGAACCGTTACTACATTTTTGCTACTAGTGCGTAGTTCTCTTTGCACTGCAAAGTTAACAAGGGGAAGAAAGAGACAAGGACAAAAATGTTCACACTTTCGATCTGCAGACGTACAGGCCACAGGGGACGCTGTGGTGTTGAGCTCTGGAGTTGTGTGCACTCCCAGGGATTCTCCGCAGTGCAAAATGAACGTGCAAATACGGACAGAAAAAAAAACGACAACAGATGACGGAGAAGTGAGGATGCACGCGCGGCGCTGTCTCAAATGGTGTGTGTTCTTTTTTTTTCTGCTCCTAGTCAACTTTCGCGCTAGGCCTTGGGAAGCTGAAACAGCTACCGGCTCAGTGACGCACTATTGGAAACCATGGCTACGGCGAGCAAGCGGGGCTCACTTTCGCTTCACTCTTGCATTTTCGCATTCAGTGCAGCTCTGAAGGCATTTGCTCGCTCAGGGGCAAAAGCAGCGGGGAGGTACAGGAATTATGTCGCCGTACAATAAAGCTTAAATTCCCGTTGGTTCGCGGTCGATCTTCTCCTACGAACGTGTGTATTTCCGTGGGGAAAAAAAAACGTTGAACAGCGTGCGTTCACAAAATGGTCGTTCTGGACTAAGGTTTGGACTATGTGAACTAATTTACGGTAGAATCGCAGCAACCGGAAACTTCAGTCAGTCAAGGGAACACGCTAGTTTTCGCAATGAGTACTCGACAATATGGCACAGTCATGCGATCATGCTCTGTTAAAGAGACGCGTGGCAGAGTATAACAAGCTCCTATATATAACACTCCTATATACATCGCGAAAAAGCGTATAAAATATCAGTAGTTATGCTGGCATTGCGTGAACAGGTTGTGGAAGTGGTATATGTAATTACGCTAGAGAATATCTACATGAACAGCAGAGCCACCATATCCCTCGCAGGAGGAATGAGACGGTAGCAATGAGGCAGGAACTCTGGCATGCTTGCAAGAGGTATTAGTGGGTTGGATAGGGAAGAATTGGAGGTATAAGTCAGTGGCGAACACCTCAGGCCCACCTCATTTGTGGGAGGCACCGTCTTAATGAGTTGTTCAGAAAAAAAAATTCAGAGCGTAATCAAGGACTTAAAACGGCTAAGTTTAACGATAGGCCTAAAAATTATTATGGAGAAAACGAAAGTTATTTTGAACACTCTGGGAAGGGAAGAACAGCTTATTATTACAGTTGTGATAGCTATCGCTAACTAGAAGTAGCAAGAGAGCGAACCTATCAAGGCCAATAGTGATCACAGATTCGGACCACGATAAAGAAATCACCAGGAGAATAAGAACGGGTTTTGATGCACTTACTGGGTAATCTCGAGTCATGAACTTGGCTTATCGATGGCCATAACAAAAATCCGTAGCCTCTTTCGTCGTCGAGAGTACACGCAAGCATGAAATACATTGCCGGAAAAGCGTGGCACATCTTAGGACTCCTCCTACATGACAGCCGCATTCGGTATTGTCCAGGTGCTTTGGCTGCTAGGCGGGCCGCCTTCCTTCCTTCTAAGGAACGCGCCATTGGCTTTGGCATTTTGAAGCGCAAAATTGACGGACTTAAGAT
Source organism: Amblyomma americanum (assembly GCF_052857255.1). Lineage (NCBI taxonomy): Eukaryota > Metazoa > Arthropoda > Arachnida > Ixodida > Ixodidae > Amblyomma > Amblyomma americanum. The sequence goes on from NC_135497.1 coordinate 237,267,184, forward strand.
GATGAAGACGACGAAATAAAATGCCAGCACGAGGAGATAACTTTTATTGCTACCACGGAGATAACTTTTATTGCTAGTCTTAATTTAGACTCCAAGGATATCGATGGCAGGTATGACCACGGCTCGCTGTAGGTGCTCGTTGGGGTCTGCCAACCAGGTGGCCCTGGCGGGAGGAGTGGGGTTCGGATAGTGGGTGAAGATGAGGGCATCGGGGCAAGAGAAGAGACAGTGTTCCAGGTCGGCGCAGGAGGAAGGACAGTTATATAGCAGCGGGGCTGCTGTATAAGTTGGTATTGGTATAGCCTATAGTGGGGTAGCGACAACTAGTTGAAACGTACAGCCGAGGTGAAAAGTCTCTGGACCATGCGTTATTGAAACGAAGCCGATTGCTTCATTGTTAGCCGGCGGAGATTAAAGTGGAGATGAAAGAGAAATTTTTGTTCTTTCATCTCTACAAGTGCGGTCTCCAGCCGCCGACTAATAGCAGAGCTATCGGCTTCGTCTAAGGAATGCGTGGTCCAGAGACTTTTGTCCCCGACTGTACAGCGCATGAGACTGCTGCGATGGCCGAGTCGTCAAAGGCATCTGGCATTTGCGCCAGCAGTGGTTCCAATCCTGTTCAGGGCTGGATTTAAAAAAAAATCTGGATACGATTCGGACAGAAAAGTACGGAAGTTGTCCCATGCGTTCAGCATCGTGTTCGGCCTAATAGGTTCGCTGCAGACTGCAGGAGGTGCCCGTCTGAGTTTTCCGAGGATGGGAGCTAAACGCATTTCATGCTTATTAAAAAGAAAATCAGACGGGCAACAGCTGCATCTTTCCAACGGGCCGAAACTTCGCGGCTAACGAAAAGGCTGCAAATTAGATTGCATGCAGCTCAGCTTACTATGCAAAGGAAGATGAAAGGGGCGACGTGGAGAGACAGAAAGAGAGGAACGTTGATTAGAGAACGGGATCGAGTTACTGATATATTTAAAAAAAATGTAGAAGGGGAAAAAGACTTGGGCGGGACATTCAGTGCGCATAGAAAAAAAATAAGTGATATTCTGTTAGGCTAAGAGAGCAAGATTCGAAGGGAAAGCAAATGTAGCCGGTGACGGCAGAGAGATAGATAGATAAAGAGAAGGAGGGAAAGGCAGGGATGTTAACCAGAAAGGGGTTTCGGTTGGCTACCCTGCACTGGGGAAGAGAAATTAGAGGACTAAAAGGTGGAAGAGAGAAGGGGAAAAAGGCATAACACACACACACGCACAACGTTGTCACAATTTGTCACTCAATCCAGTCGCTCTCAAGTAGGCAAAGAGTGCCTTGTATGCCTTGAGGGCAGTCGACTGCTGTGGCCACGGACCGAGGATCTTTTGCTCTGTTAATGGGCGAGGATCGAGGCGGTCCAGGGCACAACACAATGTATGTCTTGCACTCGCAAATGCAGGGCACTCACAGAGAAGATGAGCGATGGTCTCCTCACAACCACGGCTTTCACAGGCAGGTCTGTTGGCCATCCCCGTCCGGAAAGCATAGTGGTTGGTAAAAGCAACACCGATCCTTAAATGGCATAACAATGTTGCGTCGCGACGTGCTAAGTTGCGTGGAAGACGAAGGCGCAGTACAGGGTCCAGTGCAAAACCAGTGAGTTTTGCACTGAGTTTTGGGCCCAGTGAGTTTTGCAGCGGCAGAGAGAAATCGAGGGAGGAGATATTAGGGTGTTTTATCCGGGACAAGGCGGCAGCGGCTGACGCAGGATGGCGTCACTTAGAGATCATTAGGCTAGGTCTTTATCCTGAAGTGGACGTAGCGGTACTGATGGTGATGACGATGACGCTGGCAGTTATGAATAGCTTATCAATTCCTAAAATTCAGGGGGCCTGTGCAAACACTCCAGTCGCAGATGGTCAGCCCCAAGATTCCACTGATTTTTCTGAACTCTGCTGGAACTGTTCATAACGCCACCGCAATTAACAGTCTAGCTCCTCAAGACTATTACGCGGTCGAAATAGTCGCCGTATGCAGCTGTTCTAAGCATGTGGTCGCACCGCCATTTGGTGCCGCTTAGTGACTGCTCTTGCAGGCTATGAGAGCTGATCTTTGAAGTCTGATACAAATCACTTCAATTTATTACCTCCTAAAAATATGCAGTATATCGAAGTGGTCTCTGCATCTGAATTCCGTAAACACATTAAAAAAAACATTCTGTGACTCGTGTAGTAGGATCGAGAACGCTTTTAACAGTTCTCTTGCTGCCGAGAACCATGCTTCTGTCTTTCAGTTTTAGTTCATTGCTAAATCGTGCGATCGCCTTCGCGCAAAGAAACACAGCTATTTTTTTAGCTGATTCTTTGTGAAACACCTGTTTCCTGGCAGCCACAAGCAGCACGCTGTGCAAAAAACAAGAACCAATATCTTGTCCAAAATTGTAGCCCTTGAGATAAGCCAAGGTTGTGAGCAGACGAATCTCCATTTTCCGACTCCCTCGTGCTACTGCACGCTTTAGCACTAAACTGACAAATTGAGTTCGTGCCACTTGCGTCTCGTTAGTGACTTCCAAAAACATCTTGTCGATTGCTCGTGCTACTTTTAGGAACATTGAAAAGCAGCACCACCACCTCTGTTCAGGTTCACTCGCACCCGATCTATCTTGTAACTGTCAATCTCAGTCAACGGGAAGCACAAGCAAGCAAACACACACGAGAACACCATCTGAAAACGTACCGACTAGAACGGAAGGTGGTCACTCATTGCGCTCGTATTCATTCTTATTGCTTGTGGATTACTGCAGAACTCGGTCACTACCCTTGTGGTTCGCTGATGGACATACATATATAGAATGGCAGATGTCAGTGTGACAGTTTTGTGACAAAGGGACAACGCGCAGCACTCGTTCGGCGCATGTTTTTACCGCCGTTTATTACGCACGAATACGTTGAAGATATAAACTACACGGTCAGGGCAGGAACCGTTCCGAGTAATGCGGGTTGTTGTGGCGGCCGTTGGAGGTTGCTCCGCATCAACTCGCGGCAATCTGTTAAGCCGATCGCAACACACGGCAGGCCATGAAACGGGCTGCACTGTGCACACACTGAAAGCGGCGGATGCTACAGACTACGCCTGGGTGCCGCACGGGCCGCACTCGCGGTAAGACCCACTGGGGGCCTATTTTCTGCGCTCCTGTCGAGCGCCTTGGACGCGAGGACGCTGACGGAGCGGGGCCCGGGCGCAGACGAGCATCAAAAACGCGTCGCCGCACGGGCGGCTTGCTGCGTCGCGCCGCCCCCTTCCATCCGCGCGGGCTGGCTGCTATGACAAGGCGACGCCGGACGCTGGAGCGCGCGCGGCCCCAAATGCTCTTGTCTCGGGGACGCGATGCGCGCGGCTTCCCCCGGGGAGTTTACGGCCGATCGTATAAGAAAACGGATCCGGTCGCGGGGAAAAACCGCGCCCCTTCTTCTCCCCGCCCGGTGTCTTCTTTTTTCTTGCGGGCGTAGGTCTCTGCAGCAGGCAGTGAGCCGGGCGGCTGTGGGCCCGCTTTGACAATAACCCGACGGACAGCCGACGCGGCGCCCGCCGCAGCGGCGGCGACGGCGGCGCGGCGCTCAACCATCGATCCACCATGTTGTTTCCTCGGCCTTGGCGTCTTTGCTTCTCTTCTTTCGCCCCTAAAGAAAGAAAGAAGAAGGACAGAAAACTTTTTGTTTCGCCTTCCTGTCGGAGGGCCGTGCGCGCGGAATAGCGCAGCCGCGAGACCCGAATTTACGGTCGCCCATTCGGCGTCCCAGTCCTCGTGAATCATCTTGACGACGAGTGTGATTCCAGTTCGAAGTGGCGCCGCTGCCGCCACGGGTCCACGCTGTGTGCGCGGTGGCCCCCGTCCCTTCCCGCGGCGCGCACTCCCGTGGGAGGAGAACGGCCCGACCGTGCGGGCCCCCGCCGAGAGCCGAAAGGGTGGCGTCGGATGCTCGCGGAGCGGACGCGCCCTGGTTCTGCCCGGCGCGTTGTGGCTTAGGCTTACCCCGGAACAGTGCAGCTCTGGATGCAGTAGGTCATCGGAGGTGTCAGTAGGACTACTGGTACGCTGCTTCAGGTCTTCTTAGCTGGGAGGTATATTGTCGATGAAAATGTTAACTGATCACTTGGTTAGCGAAACTGGCCATCGCGTCCTGCAGGAGTTTTCGGATTAGTGCTGGCGCCGGGGAAGGAAACTGCAGTGGCCGCCGAGCTGACAACTTGGTTGTTAAACAGGGTTAAGACACGGAACGCCCTTCCCATGTCGCCTGCTTTTGTGGGTTGCCTGGTTAGGGGTACACGAGCCCGCAACTCTACATCAGTACAAGGGTGTTTCAATCCTAGAACAACCAGCAGTGGTGTTTAAACAGCCTGCAAAAAGAAACAAGGGACACTTTATGCGCAGCTTTGGAATATCTCGTGCTTAGCGTCATTCGCAAGCATTGCAACTTTGCGGCAACGAACGTGGAATGCTGAATCATCTGAAGAATATTCTTCATTATATGTAAGAAATTTCACATGCTGAAGTTAAGCTCACGGTCTTTTGCTGAGTGTAATATAAGCTGATGCGTCAATTTCCTGAGAGTGTGAGACTCTACCTTTACGTCGGGCGATGAGGCAGATCCTGACAAGTTGCAAATTCGCCTGTAGAGCACGTTTGAACTGTTTCTGGTAGGTAAACCATGAAATGTAGTAACAAGTAATGGAAGAAATTCGGCATCAATCGTTTAGTTCTCTTCGTATTGCGTGTTGTTCTTTTTTATTTAGCGCGAGAAAAAACGCTCTTGGCTCCGCAGCCTAAATGGCGTTATCGCCTTCTGCATAAGAAAAAACGCCCTTTTACCAGTAAACAGTTCCAGCCCCGACCTCCTCCCCTTCATGAAGATAACAGTTCATGATGGATGGCGAACGTTCAGGGAGCGAACAGTGCATCGTGTCTCCTGGCGTGCAGTGTGTATTCGAGAAGTGAGAAGCGGGTGGCTTCCACTCCGAGCAGACAGAACTCCCAGGCGTATCAGCCCACTTCTAGGGCCTATCGAGGCTCGTTGTGCCTAGTCTTCCCTAAAGCAATCTCAATGTTGCCGAGCTACTTTAGCGTGTTTGTTTTCTACACGAGACTGAAACCTCCTCTCGTTAATACCACTCGGTGGCTCTCGGTATATATATATATATATATATATATATATATATATATATATATATATATATATATATATATATATATATATATATATATATATATATATATATATATATATATATATATATATATATATATATATATATATATATATATATATATACAGATCTTGTATAGCGCGTCAGTTTAACGGGACAAGGCGTAATACGCTGTGACGGTGCTCTGACGTCCCCTGAAGTTTGAAGTTTTGTGTATATACGAGGCGGGTCACAGATGTGGAAGCAGTATTGTCCATATATCGTGGGTTTTCATTTCGTGTCTTCCGCCGGCCCGCGCTTGAAATGTATGGAAAAGCTAGAGACAGCGGTGCCAGAGAGCCGTTGTTGTTGTTGTTTGTCTTTATCTGAGGAGCGGCTTGCTTGCGTTTCCTTTTGCGCTACTCACTGGCTGCCCTGTTCCAAGCCGGCGGTGGCGAGGAGCGCTCGTGTTCCTGCAGAGCAGATGTTGCAGGTTCCCCAGCTGCGTCAAGAACGACTCCGTCGTAGAGAAGGTAGCGATGCCACACGTGTGGGCGGCGGCCTGGATGTGACATTGCGAAGAACGTGGCGGCGCTGGCGTCAGCAACGAGTTACGTTTTGAAGCAAGAATATGTCGTCGTCTCTATTGGACCGAGCCTGCGCGCGAGCTGCACCTGACTCAGTGCTTTTGGCCACGCTGTGGTGTGGAGCGCAGCCAACCTGCGCTGTGTACGAATGCCGAAGAAGTAATGTCGTCCGTGGTTTTTGGAATAAAAAGAACGCTTGGAGGCACAGCTGGGGCTGCATAACGTATATTGAATATAGCGCAGCAGCGGATGCCATCTTGCAGGAAGACAAAACGCACGCATCGGCAGGTGCTGGGCGGGAAAGAGTTGCGTGAAACCGATAGGCTTTTTTTTCCCAACGTGCGGTTACAAAAGAAGAGACAAGGGGAAACTCCAGGTGGGGAGTTCGTGTTATCGGACTCAATGTTTTAAGCCTAAAGTTTGTTCCTGGAAAGTATTGCTGGAGGCAGCTTTGTTCAGAAAATAACAAGAACTTTTTTTTAAGGTCGACGCATTTGCGGATGTTCAGTGTTATTCTGAAGAAACAATCAGGACACGTAAGCTCTTTATTATGTGAAGTCTTTTTCTTCTTTAGCGTCCGCGGGAAAATCATTATGACCTGCAATTTCTCTCTCGCCTTAGCAGCGCGAGATTAATTTACGTGGAGTGACCGTATATGGTCTGACAGCTATAATTCCAAGAGTGCGTCTGACTTCTGAGAGCCAGGTTGACATTTCACCTATTTAGAGAGCGCATACCTGCAAAGACTATTTCAGTTTTCCGACGTTGCATCTCTTTACAAGAAAACAAAGCTGCAAAAAAAAGAAAATGAAGAACATTAGTAACAGCCAAACAGACACTGCAACAGAATAGAAAGCTGAACGAGTCAGAAGATGTTCATGATGTTTTCTGGGCGCGAACTTTACGTAGGCGGCGCGTGTCCTGTGTCTTCTTGTCTTCGTAAAGTCTGCGTCCTCAAATATCATAAACAAGCAGTGTTTGCTGGAGCAGCGCTCATTATTTCTAAGCGAAGATCTTTCATCGTTGTGTAACCGAATTCAAGCAGCGTGTTCTGCCCCGCCGCGGTGGCTCAGTGGTTAGGGCGCTCGACTACTGATCCGGAGTTCCCGGGTTCGAACCCGACCGCGGCGGCTGCGTTTTTATGGAGGAAAAACGCTAAGGCGCCCGTGTGCTGTGCGATGTCAGTGCATGTTAAAGATCCCCAGGTGGTCGAAATTATTCCGGAGCCCTCCACTACGGCACCTCTTCTTCCTTTCTTCTTTCACTCCCTCCTTTATTCCTTCCCCTACGGCGCGGTTCAGGTGTCCAACGATATATGAGACAGATACTGCGCCATTTCCTTTCCCCAAAAAAACCAATTATTATTATTAGCAGCGTGTTCTTTTTCCTGGGGGTGTCTGCAAAGGGTCATGGTAGATAGCGGAAGGGGTTTCTACCGCTCCAAACCGTAGCGTGAGCACGTTACCTTTACGCTGGTTGCATTAAGAAGCATTAGTGAAAATAATTGAGTACGGCGAGTGAAGGCGTGTAATTTACGATGTGCGTTCTGGGCTTTGCTGCATCATCTAAAAGCCTTAGTAGCCTGCAGAGACGCCTTTTAATGCGAAAGCACTACATGGCCCATAGGGCGGAAAATCCGGTGTTCTTGTTTTCCAGACCAGACGGTCCGAAAACGCACGTGACCTCATCAGGAAAGAAAGAAAAGTACAATTTCATCCGAAGTGGGTTTCGAACCCAGGCCGGCGCGAACAGATCAGCTTCGCTGGCTACTGCATTAGAGTAGGACGCCATCGCCGCAGCGCAACACCCCGTGTGCATGATTTCGCATGTAAGTAGTCTTGAGTGCCCTCCGTAATGTTTGCACTATTCCGGATAATGTGGCTCGCAACGCAGGCTGTGAATAAGGTGCGCCTGAATATATATATATATATATATATATATATATATATATATATATATATATATATATATATATATATATATATATATATATATATATATATATATATATATATATATATATATATATATATATATATATAGATATAGCCTGAATCGAGTAATTTCTCGGGGAGCGTTTACAAGTTGTGTGGCAGCTACTGATTGCGTAATTCTATGCTTTGGACCTCACGCAGTCTCATTAAATTCAGAAACAAAATAAAAGAACAATAGGATAGCATGGGTAGCATTGAATAGATTGCAGTGTTTCTTTATACAGATCCCACCATAGGCTAGGTGCAGCATCGTAAATAAAAAAAATGGGGGAGGGGAACGAGAATTTGGCCACGGCAGTTAATGCCTATACTTAAAACAAACCTCGGGCGTTGTATCTTCAGTACGAGTGAAAAGATACCGAAGCTTGCTCAGTTGATTAAAATCAGAGTAAAAGAGAAAGTTCTACACCGTTCACTTGCTTTAAGGAACTGGAACGTCGTCTTTAGGCACTATTCGGTGATTTTTTGTGCGCGTTTAAAAGATATTCATCTGAAAAAAAGCTTTTTGGGAGACTTGCTTCATTTCCCGCGCCCTGAACGACTGGAGACGACACCCGTGACTCCATAATAAGAATGCTGATTGGCGAGTTGCCGCCCACTTGAGCCTAGTGTGGTCATCTTAGGTATTCTTGGCCAAAGTGGCCTACCCAAAAGCATGGACATTTGCCTAGCCGGCAGCATTTGTGGAACGTGACAAAAATGACGCTCAAGATCGGCTAGTACTCGTAGCACAGCACGGGCAGTATAGCTTTAAAGGGGCTCGACGGAGTTCCCAGGTGGCTTCTGCCTTTATGCGTTTTACAAACAAATAAAAGCGGTGGAACATGTCTTGAAGGTGAAATGCTGCGCATAGCTCACTTGGCGCAGTTTACAAAACACTGCCAGTGATAAAATTCATTTTAGTGCATTTGTCCTTTAAAGTACGCGCGGCATAAGTAAACATACTTAAAAAAATATAGGCTTAGTTGGGTAATCGACAGCAGGCTTTTGTTAGGAAGCGGAATCATAGGCGTGCATATGCTGCGAAGGGTAAACATCGTAGTTTGTTCTGTTTTTCGCGTAAAGAATATTCGCTCACCAGTATCCGTTAAAATCACTGTTTTTGCTGCATTTGGCGTGCCCATGCCGTGTTGTATATCTGGACTTGAAAGATTGTGTTTATATTTTATGAATGGGTCAAGGCATCCGTGCTTCAAAAGTTGACGTCAAGGTTAATGTTGTCAACTAAAAAACAGCAACTTTCCGGTCATTTCGCTTTCCAGCAAGAACCGTTTAGACTTTTTTTTTCATTGAGCCGAGACTTCTCAATCAAATTAAAACGCAGCTACTGCTGATATTTTTTAATGAACCAAGATTTTTGATTTCTGATTGATGTACTTACTGCGTACCTTGCAACAGCACGACCCCCGTTTCGCTCAAGCGGAGCAATGAAAAGTGTTTTATTTTGTAGCATTCATTGCATTTTTTATGTATTTTGTTATTTTTAATGACTCCCCCCTTTAGTGCCTTTGGTGGTGTGGGTTATTTAAATAAATAAATAAATAAATAAATAAATAAATAAATAAATAAATATTCTGCAGCGCTGCCGTATGCGCGGCTAAATGAGAGATGCATTAAAGCCGCATGCCATCGTAATTTATCTCTAGAAAATCGATACCCTGCAAGGTTTGAAGCAGCATCACTTCGAGAGCACAGCGTATACACTGGTATAAAGTGGATTTTTTTGCAATGTCGATGCCAAAAATGAGGTGGTCGCCGCCACCTTCCTTCTTTTGTGCTATGTAAGAAGTTAATGTCCTTGTGAACGGGAGCGCGTTTGTGACGCTCTGTTGTGAAAACAGACCTTTGAATTTTGGCTCTTTCGAGTTTCTTTTTTGTCATTTCTTGCTCTCATCGTTTTTGAAGCATACTATTTTTGCAAGTACACGCCTTATGCAGTGGTTTACGAATTCAGTGCACGTACGACGAAAACAACGACAAAAGCGGGAGTAGCGCCGTTGTTCGGGAGTTGCGAAATACGCACGAGAAAAAAAATAAACAAGAGAAAACGAAGTTGACTTAGGTGACAAGTGGCGCAGCTTGCAGCTTTCAAATGTAAGTAGTGATCGATAAATGATTTATGAGATATAACAACTCGCATGCCCGTCGTATAACTGGTACATACTGTCGTCAACCGTCCGCTTTGAAACTGTTGAGGTATTTCTGGCGACCACCCGACGTAGTGGGAAAGTTGCCAGCATCAACCCATCGCGGCTGTACCCTTTCTTAGAAGCGAACTCTTCTTGAACTTTCTCTTTTTGTTCGCAATATTAGCGGGGATCTCTATGTACGCATTCAACGGTGGCGACAGGCAGACAGCTCCATATAACGCGCGCAGCAACTCTTCGCTGCAGCAAAAACCTTCCATCACCAAACTTTTTCTTTTGTACCTTTCTCCCATACATACCGAAGCGGCTGCTTTTAAAGTGGCCAGACGCATCATCATTGAAGAGGAGCGTGAAGCATGCGCCAAGCATCTATTGTATGCCTGAACCCGCGCTATGACGGGCTTCACTACTCAGCCAGCCTCGTAAGAGTGCTGCCATATTTTTTTTTTGTGCTCCCCCCCCCCCCCCCGCCCCCCTTTAGTTTTCGGTTTATCATTTTTTTCGTGATTGTGCCTCTCCGCTTCGAGCTTTCCTTCTCGTTCATCCTCCGAAACACCCATTCCGGGAGATGCGCGGGTTCGGCGAGCTCGACTCGCAGATAGTGTATACGCATTCCACGAACCACGCGATGGGCAGGGTCTCCAATGTTGCTTCCCGAGAGGGAGGCCATCAAAGCGGAGGACCAATATCAGCGCTCTAAATATTTCAGCGGTAGAAAATCGTTTCTTTCTTTTACGTATGCGGGAAGACTACAATGCGCCTTTTGCCTCCATCTTATATATCGTTCGCATGGGGACATTTGTCAGCGCTCCCTAGTTTTTCCAGCGTGCGCATCCAAAGTTCCGTTTTATTATTTGATGCGCCGCAGCTTTCTCGCTGCAGGACAGTTTTTCTTCCCTCCTGGACGCGCAGTCCACACTACGGGCTCGCTAGGAGCCGGCGCATAAGACGCGAGCGTGTAGCCGGACAAGTGGTTGCACAGCAACTGCGGGTGGAACGCGCAGAAAAGTGTGGATGCCTGTATGAGCCAATTATCAAGGGGTTTGGCGATTTACTTGGATCGGTAGCATTATCAAGGCTACGGCGTGTAGCGAGACACACGAAGGAGAGGGAACCTGAGACAACCAGAGCGTTTGCAACTTACATCGTTAGCTGCATTACACGTTGCGTATAATGTAATTTGCCATGGCTTCGGACCAAGTGTCGGTGCTTCTTTTAATTTGCTCCAGTTGTGCTCATAATCTCTGTTTGTTGAGTTCGAAGGCAGCCTCTTCGCGCAGCGCACTAGGACTTGCATTGGCTCTTGTTCGGCTCCAGTCCTGTCAGAGACCTGTACATGGCCAAAGGAAATAGGGCTCTGAAGCACCATTTGGAAACCCACGGAGTGCTGACGAGCTTTCGCTATGTTGTCAACTTTTTGCTTTGTTTTCCAGATGACGTTTCCAACCTTGTCAACCCCGCCTTGATTGTCAGTGTGTTTAAGACGTCGCTCAAGGGATTAAACTTCTCTTCTGAAACACCAGAGCAATCGGTCATCAGGTATTTGAACATCGAAATTCATGAGAGCAAGAACCACACGTGCTGGGTTTACATGACCAAGGGGGAGAAAGGAATTTCCAGATACGAATCTGGACACTCCGAGTTGACAAAACGATCCATCGCGCATGCCTGCATAACCCAAAGTATTAGGAGATCATGTGTGCACAAAGTGCAGCAGGAGCTTAATCAACAACTTTCGAGGTTAAGGGAGAGCGGTTACACTGATATCCTCTTGACCTCGACATTAGAAAAGTTTCCAAGAGCATTAACCAGCAAAAAACGAACAGATTCAGACGACACTAAGAAAAAGGCGCGGCCTGTCGTTATCGCGTGCATACTTAGTGTCGCATGGCCTTAAAACGATTACAGGCATGCACGATATTCCAGCGGTTTTCACGGCCACACAAAACCTATCCGGTTCATGCACAGCAGTGAATGGTCCTGGTGGGGTTCCCAGAGCCTATTCCTTTGCCATCAAGCACGAGGCCAAACATGTTGAATGTGAAACACGTGTTGCATACTGCATACCACTGCTTTGCGTAATGAAGTACGTTGGACAAACCGTCCGCCTCCCCACAGTGCAACAACGTGACTCACAGCCTTAACCCCCCTTCCTCCACCTCCCCCATGCCTTTCGCATCGCAGCTTTCGTTCCTTTGACCCCTGATGAAGGAGCCGAGCCGGCTTCGAAACGTTGGGTTTAAAATAAAGTTTTTTGATTGGAGATGTGCAGTTTATTATAAGGCTGCATAAACAATACTCTATGCGAGCATGCCAACAACTGTCGGTCCGTCACTCACCCGGGAAAGTTGGCCTCGCATTGTAACCTCTGCGAAAAATGCATGCCACTGTTTGGCAGAACAACTGTCTTATCCCATTCAAACAATATGGGCATGCCACTGTTTGGCAGAACAACTGTCTTATCCCATTCAAGCAATAAAACATAAAGGTAAATAGCTGAGGCCTTTGAAATCAAATCCGCAGGGGCTGACAAGTGCATCAGCTACTTGTCGTTGTCGCTGTCAGCAAAAGAAGTGGAATCGCTTAGGTTATCGAAATCAGTTAGTACCGTTGTGTAGACCTCCTCGCGTTGATTGTCCGCTTCGGTTTTTCTCCTGTTTTCTTCCGCTGGTCTTTTTGTGCCCCACAGGTGGCACTTGTGTTCCATGTTCCATTAAAAATCAGTTGTCAGTTCGCGCTCTGTAAAAAGCTTAGCGTGTTTAATCAGTACTAACGCAATTTGGCGAGAGCTAAATATTTACACGCGGTATCACTGGAATAAAATTTTAGCTCATAGTCAGCGCTGTATTTCTTGTTATGTTCTTTCATCTATATGTGTCTCATTACGCGCTGTAACCTTCATGATGACTGCCGAGTACACGGCATCATAACACTAAAATATACAAAACTTGCGATTTACACTCGATCAGTGACGTATCTCGGAACTGCAAAATCTTGCCGAAACATTTCACCTCAAAACTGCTGCATTTCATTTCAGAACACGTGTAATAAAGAGCAGGGCATAGATTCGGCTACATTAGCCAATATGATTTACGGCGGTGGCATTCAGAAGACGAATCGGCAGTTTTACACGTTCTCGTATGCACGCTGCTTGCAATTTCGTATTTTTTTTTACTTAAGCCTTGCGTCCGCCCCTAAGCATTTAGAAGAGTCTCATATGACACCGCGTTGAGGTTACTGTAGTTTAGCGAAGCATGCTTTCTCCGGTGCGTTGCGGTAACTAGAAACATCGCGAACGCCACTACATCACTTTGCCACAGGAGTTAACAGCGTGTCTGGCTAGCTGCAGCCGTCTACCTTAATGCAAGATTTTGCCGTTGGCGGGTTTATGGCTCTCGGCATCGCACAGAGCATTGCGACGGGTGGTGGTGGTGAAAAGCCTTTATTTAATGAAAGAGGTGAGGCTCTTTAAAGAGCCCCGCAATGGGTGGAGTCCTTATTCCGGGACCCCATTGGTCGAAGCCGCCAGCTTAGCCCTCTTGACCAAAGCCTTTTGGGACTGAAGGTCCGAACAGCCAAGCAGGGCCTCCTCTTATTCCTCTCTGGTAGGGTTGGGGTGGGGGGATAGAGCTGAGTAGCGCTGGCAAGCCCAAACCATGTGGTAGGTGTCAGCCACCTCCCCACAGTGTTTGCACCTGCCAGTGAACGCGGGATCAAAGTGTTTTAGTACTGCCGGGCACAGCATTGTGTTCGTGAATAATCGGAGTAGAACGCGTTCGTTTGCTTTCCCCAGACCCTTTGCAGGGGCCGGGCAGAGGCGATGCCTATCCTTATAATAGGATGTGATAGCTTTGAAGGAGAGTAAGTATCTACGAGTGGAACTACGTCTTTTAGTTGTACTCGTATTTACTTACATTGCACCCCCGTTTCCAAGATTTTAAAAGAGTGGGAAAGAAAGATATACTACACAGTAACATAATGAAAAAAAGCGCGAACTAAACACAATTTAAAGCTAGGAAAGTACGAAATACAAGTACAAACGCACGATTCAAACATCAGTTCACTGCAAAGGAAATTCCTTTGTATGCTTAAGGATTCTTTAGAGAAATATGATGACCTTGAATATATGTTTGGTCAAAATAAAATCACGACGTACACAGTTTCTTTGAAGCAATGAAAGAAGGCGCTGCCTTGCGTTTGTTTTTAGCGGATGGAAATAATGCATCAACTAGGATTTTCACGCCTGAGCAGTTGGATCTCTTCGCCCGTGAAAAGAGCCATTCTGTCTGTTTTTTTTCCTTTGCGAGAACAGCGTGCGGAGGCGGCATTGGATCGCTACTGAACGCTCGTTAGCAACCTAGGAAATGAAAGAGAAGTATTATAATGACCAGGTCACGGACAACGGGCAGAACAGATGCGCAACAAAACAAACGATTAAGATCATTCACAAGCGTGGGCGTATTTCTATACGGGCACGTCTGCTGGGATGAAACGTGCCTTTGTCCACAAGCAACCGGATCGCGATTTCAGTTTCAAAGCATGTCGGCAACAAACGGTTGAGCGACCTTCGTTCCTATTGGAAGCGCCTTAACCCTCCATGCGTTGTTTTCGCGCGAATTACGCTTTCTTCGTGGACTATAGTTGCTATACGCACGAAAAATTCTCGAAAGGCAGCAGTACTCCGCGAAGTGAGCGGGTGGAGAGAAGAGGCCCACCGAGGCGTGACAGAAGGAACCCGGAACTCTTTGTTTTCCTCTCCGCGTCCCCGTTCGCGGCGCAATTAAGACTGCGCAGGGGCAACGGGCGCTTACCCAACTTCGCACCGAGGCACAGAGCAAGCAACTTGACTCGCACACAGGACATCACTCAATAGCAAAAGCTGACTTGGTGCGAGCGATTCCGGCGCTCTCTCTCATAGGGAGTGTGGCGGCACCGTTACTCATGAGGTTGACGATGTTCCAAGCCGCCGCATTCGCTAAGAGGCATACCCGGGTGCAGGATTGTAAAGAAGCCAAAGATTGCGCTGTCATACAAAAGCGTTACTATGCGGACATGCGGGTACGGGATGCGACTAGCACCTAGTGTCGAACTCAAGGCATTAAGTCTCGGATTCTTGCCTTCACGATTTGTGCATTCAGCGAGCTGCCTAAACAAGCCGCGTTTATAAACGCTGCGCGATGCAAGTGCCGGTTGCTCTTTTAGGTTTGCTCACACGACTGCGCATGGAAAATGTCGAAATGCAATAAGAACTCTACGAGTGGGGTTTTGACGTCCTTGCGCTCATTAATTGCTGCGGGAGCTTGCCAGTATTTTTATCTGAAAGCTTGACATCCTCTTTAGAGGTGTGCTTTGCAGCCTCCTACACGCGTAAACTCTATCCTTTATCTAACGATGCGTGTTAATGTACGCAGAAACAAACAAACAAACACGAACGAACGAAGGAACGAACGAAGAAAGAATCTAAAGCCAACGAAAAACAACGAATGCATTTAGAAATAAATAAGCACGTAAATAAAAGTTGAAACGTGCAAACATGCACGAGTAAATATGGGTGACGTACGCGTGACTTTGGCATTTTCTATGATTTGAAGACAAATTGATGCTCCTAAAGAAGTAAGTATATGCATAAACGCTTTAGTTATATTAATACTGATGTCAGTTGAATACATGCGCAGTTTAATGCCAAATTCGAGATAAACCTCTCTTTCTTCTTGGTTTAGAACTTGTAGCATTGGTAGGAAAGTTACGATGAATTCATTTGCGGCTCAAGTCATGCTTAGCGTCTTAGCTCTAGCCAGCCGC
This sequence comes from Amblyomma americanum, assembly GCF_052857255.1. Taxonomy (NCBI): domain Eukaryota; kingdom Metazoa; phylum Arthropoda; class Arachnida; order Ixodida; family Ixodidae; genus Amblyomma; species Amblyomma americanum. Next base: position 237,282,871 of record NC_135497.1, read on the forward strand.
TTGTTCTTGGTGCTAAAGAACAGCGTCTGCAGTTAGCAAACAGAGAAAAAGAGCCTAGGGTTGGTGTATTAGAAAATTTCTATTCAGAATAGTGATTACGCCCGAAAGACGCGGGTTCGATCCCGGCCGCGGCGGTCGAATTTTGATGGAGGCGAAATTCTAGAGGCCCGTGTGCTGTGCGATGTCAGTGCACGTTAAAGAACCCCAGGAGGTCGAAATTTCCAGAGCCCTTCACTACGGCGTCTCTCATAGCCTGAGTCGCTTTGGGACGTTAAACCCCCATAAACCAAACCAAACCAGAATAGTGATTACGAAGCAAAATATTTTTCCAAACGAATGTCTTACCTCTTGGTGAAAATAATGGCTGCTCCAGGCTTGCTAAATACAGGTAAACGGACCAAAGGAAGGCGTTGTTTTCGTTCTCTATCATTACCAACGTTAGATTCTTTAGCTCGCTATAGTTACGAAACGAGCATGCGCAGTCGGCCACCACCAGTGAGTCCATTCAGCGTCTACTGGTTTAAAGAGAGAACAGAGCTACAATCCGAAGCGTTGCTTGATGTGAATGGTGCAGTATGCTTGCAACATATATTTTAAAACTTTGTCTTCCATGCTACGGGAGCAGCGGAATTATGAGGAAGACCTGTCGCGACGCTTAAGTGCGGCAAATGCCATCCCTACACGCTCAGCACGACTGTGAAGAAAATTAAGATATCTGATACGCCTTACTCTGACACCGAGATCTGCCTGTATCACTTCTTCTGCTTTGGGAATACACAAAAGTTGTGGGAGTTTATTTTTTTTCATTGTTTCTTGACTGAATCGTGCAGCTTTGGTAGGCGCGAATCGAACTTCGGGTGTCGAGATTAGTTGGAAACAAGAGGTGCGTCTACATTCCGAGCAACAAATGAGATTCATTCATTCGTTCCAAGCAACCGTGTCAGCGACTGCACACAGAAAAACGTCTTCGAGAGAGATGCTGGAGATCCCTCTATTTCTTCTTCGTGCCCGGCTGGTCTGATGTGGGAGCATCCTTCTTGTGCAGGGGCGCGATATTTTTTCCCTTTCCGCAATGGGGCGCTCCCGCTCGCGGTCCCTCGCAAAAAGCATTGCTCGCAGTGTGCCTTCGCTGTTCCGCGGTTCCACCCCGAGGAAGTGATGCGGGCGATGCCTCGCGTAACGGCGCGCGCTGCGCCCTCTCATGCGCGCGCGAGCGTGCGTCGACATATCAGCGCTTTCAGAAGCACCGTCCCGGCAACCCGAGCATCTGGCGGGACGCGAGCGAAGCGCTGGGCGCTGGTGGGACTTTGCTGTTAGTTCCCTCGGAAATGCAGGACATAAATGAAGGCTGCGGAAAGGGCAAAAAGCAGGCGCGCGCATGTGTTGCCATGCATCTTCTAGATATGAGGGCAGATTTTTCGCGGGCTTCAATGCTTCACAGAAGAGAGTTTCCGCGTTATCTTCGGATTCCGTGTGAGATTCGAAGCGGTGTTGCGCCTGCATTTGTCGGTGGAACATTGTCTCACAGTTGGGCTTTATTCCGAAGCCCGTGACCACTGGAAAGCCTCAAATTCAGAAAATATATGCATTTTGGCATTGAATAAAATGACTCGTAACCAGTATACAGGCCCCTGATTGTAACTGTTTGCCTGTTCTACGACGCGTTTGAATCGTGTTTGGCAGTGGGGTAACGACATAAGTGAAATATTTGACCAAGATAGCCTGTTGAGTGCCCATAAAATTGTAGGTTCCTGCCAGTCTTTACTCATAATGAGGTTTGCGACGAGTGAGCCTCGCGAGCTTGCTAAGCACAACGAAAGATCAGCCCCGTGAATTACTGCCCTAGCAAGCTAATTCAAGGGGCGTATTAAAACTAAAGCTCTGAACACCTTACACCTGCTGCATTACTGCCCAACTGCTTGGCACTTGTGCATCCTGCCTGAAGTCCCCGTACAAAGACGGCCTTTTTCGAGCGATTGTATCTTCCCGCTCTTTGACATTTGATTTTAAGAAGCATATCTAATGCTTCAAAAGTGATATACAAACGTGTGAAAGAGTTCATAATTCTCGCCATTTCTCTTTAAATTCTGATAGCTGATACAAGCTCGTGTAGCATAAAATACGAGCTGCTCAGCTCCACTCTTCGCCTGTTTTACATTCAGGAGCAACTGCGTGTCTCGAAACTTTTGATGGTGTCGTCGTTATGCCCGTAGCTGCGAGTTCCATTTTTTGCTTGAGAATCGAGACAGCACTACGGCAGAATCGCTGTGCGTCGTCAAGTTACAGTTCCGCTTTTCTAAAAGTTTTCATGCCGCTGCAGTCACAACAAAAAGTTGACATGGGCTTCAGCCTTTACAACGCATTCCCTGCACGCTCCTCTGAATTCAGGCCTCCTCCAGAAGCGCTTTTGAAAAGCTGACTTGAAGAATATGAGGCGTCAAGCTGTGACACATTAATGCATCCAATCTCACGCAAAAAAAATCTGCTTGATTCGCGTGCGCGTCCTTGCTCGTTCGCGCCTCAAGACGCCAAATGCGACGATCCCCGGCGTGGTATCAATATAAATGTCGTCTCCCGCACTGCACGGAGATTCCAGCTATTTGTTTTTATTCATTTTGCCACCCCGACGCCGCGTACCGGCGTATCGATGTTCTATGCATGAATTCTGAAGTTTTGATCGAAACAGGGGACGCGAAAGCTTTCGTTGGTGTGGAAACTAGAGGGGCCAAATTCATGCGGCTTCAGTGGCGAGGCACTTTATGCAAGATAAACAGGCCCTTCTGTCGCGTCACTCTCTCGCCTCACTCTACCTCACCCCCCCCCCCCCTACTTCGCTTCTTGCCCTCCCTCTTTCCGTCCCTAGATTTTTCTCTTTTTCCTTCCCCGATCTCTGTATGATGTTCGCATCCATTTCTAAGCTGGATGAACCCGAGCAAGGCCTATAGGATCTGGCCGCTTGAACACAACGTTAGACGCCTGTCATAAGTGACGGGTTCGAAACACGCGGCTTGCATTAACTCAGCTCGCGCCAGCTTGCTCGCGCGTGCTTTTGCCGCTGTCTGGAGGCAGTCGCTAGATGTAGCTGTTTATTTTTACGTAAGTTGAGCCCATTTGCGCTGAATGATGACTACGGTATATGCATTTCTGAGTGCTATATGTTGCGCTTATATCGGCGAATTTTCTCGAGTGATCTCGGCTGCGTGTGCCGCAAGAACGAACTTCCCAAGTTTTCTTACTTTGTGCGGACCTATGCTTCTTAGCTCTAGTTTTCGTATGCGCTTTCACTTCACGAAGGCCGACATTGGCAGGGCCAGCCATTTTCAGTCGAATGGACTTGGACTGATGCTGACCATTAGTCAAAACATTTGCACTACTTCGCTGTGGGAAAGGGTTCTTCCGTTTATTTTGCGAAATGCACATACAGAAAGGAAAAATGTTCACATATATGTGAAAACAGTAAGCGATAGAGCTTGTCTCCAGTAATTCGTATATAACGCGTATTAAAAACGTAATGGTGGCTAGATGGGCTGATCATTGTGAATCGGCGTTGCGAAGCCAATCAGGAAAAGGAAAACGGCGATTAAAGATTATTTAAAACTCATAAATATTACAACATGGCCCAGGGTAAGCATGATGCGATGATAAGCGCAGTTTTCCTTGAGCTAAACTAGAAAGGCAACCGAAGAACGCAATGAGAGTGGTCACAATGTCGACTCAATTGCGTTATGTCGCTAACGGGCAGAATAGCAGCTTAGTAAGGTACACATATTTCGCTAATGACGTCTTATTATTTATTATTTTGCAACTGAGGTGAAGGAAGCTTGTATGTTAATCTGAACTGAGAATTAAAGCGACGCATTTGCTCTCTGCCTGTAGCTGTAGTCAAGTTATTCAGGGGGCATCTGGCTTCTGTCAGCAAAATTTGCATTAGCTCTGCATATCTACGTTATAAATGCTTTAAGGAGCGCGTTTTAAGTACGCGTACAAAAATTTCGAATGGGGCAAGCTTTAACTGAAACTATATCGGGCAAAACATACCTGCGAATTAATTTAGTTAGTTATGCTGCAAGTGCTTTCTACGGGTCCCTTTTTTTTCTTCAGAGGAGACGCTTTAGTCTAGCTGCTTTTGATTAACTTTTATTAGCTGTCATTATTCTTAAATAATAATAATAATAATAATAATAATAATAATAATAATAATAATAATAATAATAATAATAATAATAATAATAATAATAATAATAATAATAATAATAATAATAATAATAATAATAATAATAATAATATATTATTATTATTATTATTATTATTATTATTATTATTATTATTATTATTATTATTATTATTATTAACCCTCATTTTACTAAGTTGTTAGTAAGCATACAGGCACCCTACAGGCCCAATAGAATGCAGGGTCCTGAACCTCAAGAAGCTTACACCGAATTCTTCGCGCACCAAGTGTGGCAAATAAAAGAGAGAGAAAAAAAGGGATAAAAATGAAGGCCAAAGTAAGGAGGGACGTGCGTGACAGGTCGAGGATTTACGTCTCTCCTCGGCTGCCATGGCACGTCGCGTCTCGAGCCGCGCGCCAAGCGATCGCTCCTCTTTTTCTCCGGAGTTTGAAGCCCGCCGGCGACGGGATGATGCGCGGGATTAGGACCCGCGAAGGAAGGAAGGAGACGGTGGGAGGATCGCTCACGTGACAGCCCAACGCCGCGTCCGTCCAGCCCTCACTCTCCTGCGAACTCTCGCTCAGCTTTCGACGGCGATTGTGGGGCGAAGAAATCAAGGATGCCGCGCCGCGCATCGCGGCTTCTGCGCGACGCTGCCGGCTTTCGACACAATTCTCCGAGCCTGAGTAGAGGAAACCTCTGGGCGTGAATTGAACTGGGGCTGAGCTTTGGTTTCGAAGGAGCATGGTTGTCCTTTTCATTTGATGCTGCTAGTGCTGCTGTTGTTTCCGGAGTTACGCTTGCAGCTTACTTCGCCCCTTGTCGAGCGCTTTTTGGCAAATGCAACGTCGGTAGCGTTGCCAGGGAATGAGAGCAACGCCGTTTAACGCATCCTTCTTGCCTTTGGTTGCTGAGTGATATGCTTATGAAGGGTTACCTGCAAATAATAATAATAATAATAATAATAATAATAATAATAATAATAATAATAATAATAATAATAATAATAATAATAATAATAATAATAATAATAATAAACTAGCAAAGTAATAAATCGCGGGGGAAAAAGTAAGGTGGTTTTAGGTGGCGTGACATTGCTATTTCAAAGGTGTGAAATTGCTGCGTAGCTGCCCGAGCGGCAGCGCATTATCTACTCCATGAACCGAAAACGGCCCGCGAACAAAGCGGCAGTTGCACATTCGGTACAGCTAAAGACAAGTAGCCCGGACGCGAAATAAGAAATTCTCGGTCCAAGGTAAGCTTGGGTACGAGCATGCACGCATTTCGCGCTGTTGGCTTTGGCGCTGGTGACAGCCGCCTTGCAGGAACCCAATCATTTGTTTCTCTCGCTTTCTCTGGCCTCTGTCCAAGTTGTACTGCCAAATCATAAAAATTGGCGCCTTTGAAACTTTCGTTTTTCGAGTAAAGGGGATGTTCAGCGAGTAACTGAAAGGAATGTTTAAAAGAAAACGCCTTCGCGCAAAATCCTAAGCATGAAATGAACGGCAAAATATAACGAGTACGAGAGACCTGTAACAGATTAGATGTCTGCGCGTGCCTTCCTCTCCTAGTGCTCTTATGAAGGAGCGGTGATGGAAAAGCCTTTCAAACGGGATGTTTTTTTTAGGTTTTTGGTACATATCTAAAAAAGGAAAAAAACAAATATATAGTTGTTGTTTTTGTTTTTTTCACGCCCATCCATGCTCGTAGAGTTTGCTTTCAGGAAGTGAGGGGTTGATAAAATTCAGATAAAGCACCCGGCCCACATTTTTAAAACTCATTCGCATGTCCTGGTTATAAGTATGAACAGCAAGCAGTGCTGTTCGCTGCAAATATACATACTGCTCAAAATGTGGCTGTGATAGAAGCATTGGTCGTACTTGAAAAGGAAGCTTTAACCCCGAAAGTAACCACATACATGTAACTCGCACGTTACATGTTTAGGCGGCTGTTTTATCTCTGCTTCCTGCCTTTGTATTTTCTCTTTCTAATACATTTCTTATGTCAGCGGTGTGTGACATGAGCCAAACAAGATACAAAGGCCGGATGGTGCTTCTGGCTCTGATCCATGCCGGATATTGAAAATGATTTTGTACGCCTTTCTAGTTCCTTTGAAATTTTTGTTGGCTTCTTCACAGCAGCACTCATAGTACAGAGATGCACGCTTTACAGGATAAAAGCTTGATGGTTTTTGAGTTGAGTGGCAAGTTGCGGGTGCGCGCTGAAAGGAAGGCAAAAGGAAATGAACCAAGGTGCTAGGAGACAAAGTGAAGCTTTTCGAGGCAGACTAATATTTGAGTTCGTGTGCCTAACTATTCAGCTGCAATCCTGTCGCGAACAATAAGACGAAGCGAATGTCTGTCGTTGCAGTAAAGCACGTTCTAAGGAAGTGCAAATTTTATTGGTGCGTCGGAAAATAATTGAATTAACGGATTGTAATAACTGGTGCCCGTATCTTTTCTCTGCAGTTTTCATTATGGTACAGTGGCCGGAGTGTTTATTAATTGTTTGTATGAGGAATCACGAGTGCAGATGAACGAAAACAGTAGCCACTCAGAGGCTGCAACGAATTAGTATTACTTCTGCTGCAATAGACAAGCTTGCGTTCGAGGTGTTAATAATGGGAATTTTTCGCGCTTGAATTTCTTGGTGATTTTTTTTAAGTTTATTTCAGCGTCAATAAGGTAGAGATAACGTGGTGTATAGGAAAAAAATGCCGCTTACGAAGTGTATAAAGACCATTATGTTACTCTGCAGCAGTAACAGTATAATGTATTGAGTTTTTCAAAAACATTTGTATTTTCACTCAGTAAAAGTTACGAAATGGGAAAAAAGCAGGCTAGGTTGCTTTGTGTAAATGAGCCGACGGATCAAAAACAACTGGCTCGCGTTTTGGGTTTGAACCTAAAGCAGTTTTTTTTTTAAGGTGACCTCGTAGATCAAGCAGAAATATCTCTTACTTGATGCTGAGTTAACAGTTAGATAAATTCATTGACCAAACTATGAATTGTTGCAGCACTTCAAAAAGATGGTTTGGTTTATGAGGGCTTAACGTCCGAAAGCGACTCTGGCTATGAGGGACGCCGTAGAGAAGGGCTCCGGAAATTCCGCTCACCTGGGGTTCTTTAACGTGCACAGACATCGCACAGTACACGGGCCTCTAGAATTTCGCCTCCATCGAAATTCGACCAACGCCGCGGCCGGGATCGAACCCGCGTCTTTCGGGCCAGCAGCCGAGCGCCATAACCACTCAGCCACCGCGCTCCCCACTTCAAAAAGAGTCGTAGAAATAATTGTAACATGTCTAAAGCAATTACCAAATGAATAATTTTATAAGCGAAGCGATAGTATTCCTGGGAAAATGCCCGCCGCGCTGGGAAGAAAACATGCTGAACAGAAAACGTTTCCTGCCAGAGAACGAGCATTGGACACCTCTACGCTGGCAGAGCTATCCCACTTCCCGTATACATGACGCGTATAACTTTGCGCAGACGTCGTTGCTATTTGCATGCGCGTTCGTTGGCTATAATTCGCTCCTACATGGTTTCACGTGCTGTTTCCAAACCGTGAAAGAAGCGTTCAAAATAAATCGATATTTAAATAACTTCCAGGGTATGCCCTGTTTGCAGTTTTCCTTTGATGTTTTATAACTTTATAGTTGGAACTGCGAATATTACGTGTGGTTTGAAACTTCAATCTTGACTAATTTGATTAGGTTAGCAGTAACTTTCCTGTGTGTTTTGTGGGGGCAGTCAACATTAATGCGCTCATATGATATGCGCCAGTTGAGTTTGAACCCAACGCACATTACATGGGATACCGTGCATGACCGGAGAAGCTCCTTTTGTAGCAACGAATTTTTTGCACGTTCCTTAAAGCATACTGAAGGCGTGTTTTTCGAATGAAGAAATAAGCACACCGTCCGCACGATAGAGAATCATGGGAATAAGCTCCCAGCGGCAAACAAGAATTTCGCAATTGCTGAAAGAACAAATTTTCTACTTTGTTGTGGAAACGTGAGATAACTAAGAGCAAAGCACGTTTATTGCCGAAAAAGAAAAGACAGTTGTGATTTGCGCGAAAAAGGAGGACATGGAAGGAGCAGAAAACAATCACGATGCAATCCGCAAATGCTTGACTTCAAGGAAAGGAATGAAAAAGAGGGAGAGGAAAGGGAGGTAAATTTTCTCGATAAAGGAAGCTGCTTTGAAGGAGTTGGGTAACTAACTCTGCCTGTCCGCCGTCGTGGAGAAGGCTGCGCAGATAAGGTTTGCTTAAGCGACGTCAGGAATGAAATATCAATATAAACTAAATAATAAAAGGGCGTCCGTTCTGAGGAAACTGCGGTAGATGACCTGCGACACTTTGAGGTAAAGGGAAATGTAATTTGAAAGGCAACAGTCGCTGACATGGGCAATCATTTGTCGATTCTCTTTTGCGTTGAGAATGCTTCAAGCACACATCGCACAGACTGCTCTGCCTTCATGCTGTGCTTATTATGCATACCATGCGCGTATATTTCCCTCCCGGGACTTACTTTTCGGTCTCCGTGTTGCGACTGCTCAGGCGTTGCTTTCATATTATTGAGTTGACCGAATATTCACGCGTGTAATATACAAGAAACTCTATTGATGCAAAATGCCCTGAGAAGCCAGCTCTCTTCAACACAATTTCCATGCTCAGTCATGGAAGCATTGTAACATCATATCTAGAAGTGTAAATTTCGCACAACACTGCGAGCTTTACTGTCTGTACTATGTTAAAACTCCTTGCTGGGCGAGTTGGTGCATTCTGAATGTACTATCACTCTCAATTCTTCCTGCAGGTGTTACGCTAGCCTGATAAGAGTAGTTATGGAGGATGATTCTATAGAGAAAGAACGATTGTGAATGAATTTAATCCTCTTGATTGGGTTAGCTTGATGAGGGTCGAGAATATAGTTAGCATAATATATTCTGTTACTTAGACGGTTAGTTTGACTGCTAAGTTTACGTTTCGGCATAAGAAGCCAAGGGTCCGCTCATTGTTAGCGTAGTCAAGAATTAGACCATTATTTTCGAATCAAACGATTTCTCGGGAGATGTAAATGTGCCGGCGGTTAATTGTGTAAGTTAGGGGGACAATTTTTAAGACGATAGCCAGGTGCTGGGTAATTAGGACTGTGGTGAAGAGAGAGTTATGAAATTTTCCTGACATTCAAAGTGATCAAAAAAGTTTTAACATCGTCATTCTTGTACCTTTACGAGATCCTGTTGTACAGTGAGAACAATAAATTTGCTATTTTTGGGATGGCACACAATACAAATCATTCGTAGAAAGTCGTATTATAGGGTAATGTTGAACAGCAGTTCAGGAATACAGAAAAAAGGGGTGCTTCCCAGATACTGCACGCTGCGGCTGCGTCAGCCTGATTCAACTGTATGAAATGTACGACTGAAGAGAAAACAAAATTACTACATAGACGCTAACATCAGCGGTGCAAAGTGCGGCGCTGCACATAAGGGCGAAAGACAAGAAGAAAATAAAGAAGAGTAAAGAGAAAAGGTCGACACGAAGCTGTCTCCTGTGCTGTGAAGCTTCCCCTAATTAGGCAAACTAATTAGTTTGTCGCACTCGACGCCCTGCGCAAATGATGAAGAAAGGGGGAGAAGGACGAAAGAAGAAGCACTAAAAAAAAGGAAACCTCTGCGTGCCGGACTTGAACGCGAATGCCAGAGCCAAAGGAGCTAGGTTTCTTGGTAAACAGATTGCCCCAGGGCGCTTGTCCGGGCGCCGTGTGGGAGCTTGTACAGATTTTATCTCTAACGACTTCGACCTGGGTGAGGGCGCTGCCGGCTGCGCCGGGGAAAGGAGGCACGTGTCGAAAGTTGGCAGCGGTGAGAGCCAAGTTCTCGCTTTCGCCTCTGTTTCTGTGCGGATTATTTGCGCTAGTTTTTGGGTTCGACATATCGTGCCCGGTTGTGGTTATACGTGTGCTGCAGAAGTGGAATTTAGCGCGATGAAAGGAATTTAGTGCGATGGAAGAGCTATCTTGTTAATGTTTCGTTGGTTGCACGTTTGCACGAACTCCCCCCCTCCGCTCCCTTCCCGTTTTGTGTTCTTGAAAGAAAGCTGCTTCGTTGAAAGAAGCAGATTAAAGGCGAGAATTCTATTTGCAAGTAAATCAGCATACTGGTGTCCACCGTTTAAAAAGCTACAGAGATCGCTATTACCGGCCCTAGATGAGATCGTACCATACGCGACTTCGGACTACGCTTAAATGCACGCCCAAGTTATCCAGTAAAAAAATGAAGGAAAATAACTTTCAGTAACCTTGGCGGAGGTTTTTGCTAGAGAGCGAGAGATAAAAAAACTCATTAAAGTCGTTACTTCCCTATTTACGGCTGAAAGAACACGCTTTCTTTTTTCGAATTTTTAAAATCGGCTGGCAAGCTGCTAATTCCAGGGCGCGTCATTGGAACTGAAGCGCGACGGAAGATTGAGCCACGAATGAGCGCTCGGAATAATACACATAAAGCGAATTGTTCAGGAAAAGTAATCTCCATGCTAATAAGTCTTGTCCTATAGGTGCTCCCAACAAAATAATGAAAAGTTGAAAATTATAGGAGCGGAAGCCGCGGACGCATAAACCGTATTAGTACACCAAGCACGCCTGAAGAGGTCCTGCTTTGGTTGCGTTGCCCCAGCATCAGCTCGAAATGCAGCCAGCGGTTTGTCTAAACTTTGCTTCACATTATTCGTGCACGTAGCTAAACACGTTCATGCGCCGTGCTTCTCCCCCTTGTGCGTGGGTATGTGCGTGCGTGCGTGCTTGCGTGCGCGCACGCACGGAAGGGCATTTTAACGACTAAACGCGATGGTATTTTATCGCATAATTAAGCCGAAAAAAAATGCAGAATCGTCGCGAACTTTTTTTGTATCATTTAAAAATTAAGAATGAACGAGCGTTTGATTCAGGATAATGTAATGGATGAAGAATGGCCCATGCGAAAAACAAACAAACTTGGGGACCTTCTCAACCACTTTGCTAAAGAAGAAAATGCGGTAGCATTTAGTCTGATGTTCTCTAGTGTTCTCTGATGTGGTTTAACGTTCTTGCTATTTTCCCGCCAAAACACCGTTTGTAACCGGTTCCACTGCCCTTATATGGCATGCATGTGTCGTTACCTTCTGGAATGTTCGAGTAAATTCCATTGGATAATCATATAGAATTATACTGGTCCGACTAAACTAATCCACTTTAATCTATTATCTGATTAGAGCGAACCTCCAAATTTTGGGGGCCCTCAGATTTTTAACTTTGGCACTGCCCTACGATTGGTTCACTGGTGGTCACAGAGTGTCGATGACGTCAAAACCTTCTCAATCGCATTAATAGATCGCGGGGAGTCCTCATACTTCTACTAGTGTGGTTGTGCAGCGGTGGGGCTCGTGAGACCCAGGTTGCTCTTCCAGAGTACCCGTAAGGCTCATGCGCAACGCAACGGTGGGCACGTGGCAACAGCACTGAATTTGGCAACAGTCAGCAGCTTGGTCACAATCCGCTAGACAGGTTGCCATCTTTCACGGTGGGAAAGTTGTTATGACGTTGCTAGGTCATATGACCTCTTTCGACCAAACAGAGTTTTGTAGAGAATTTGAATTTCGCGGTGCTGCGATTGGTCAATTTGTGCAATATGAATATGATGACGTCATCAGGGAATGTCAATCGGGGAATTTCGTTACGAGGAAACAGGAAACTGCATGCCGGCAGTCTAAATGCCATCACATTAAAAAGAATGCGGCTTGATTTTGGATGAGTATTAGGCAGGATTAACTACGTCTAGCGTAGCACTGTCTGCTTTCAGAATTGTGAAGGCTTTCTTTCTGCGAACCAGGCCGCGCTGGCCTGCCGGCTAGCTCTTCCGGCTAGCAGCTGGCATAACATACAAGCGGCGAGGCACTTTTCGCCCCGCACCGGAGCATGGATTTTGCCCACATGACATGGCCGCTGCGCTCTTCCGGCGCACACTGCTATGGCCACTCGATTTCGCCGCTTCGCGCTGTCACTCCTCTTCGGGGAGAACAATTTGGCGCCCGCTGATCACGGCTTGAAGAGCAGCAAGGAGCAGCAGGTGCGCGTTTTCTCGCCGAGCCTGTTATTGCGGCGCAAGAAGAAAATAAATAGGGCGGCCGAGGCGAAAGAGCGGAAATGAAAGTTCTAATTCCTTCGTTTGTTTTTCTTGTAATGGGGCCGCACGGCAGCGCGGCCTACTTTCCTTCGTGGTTTCGACAAACGAGGATGCCGCCGCCCTCCTTAAACACGTGAAGGGGAAAAAGAATAAGGGAGAAGGGAAGAGAGCGAAGGAAGGCAAGCGAAATAAAAGCGCGAGAAGATGCGCATGAAGGAAAGCACAAAAGACGAGGAGCAAGAAGTGCTACATTTCAGGGAACTAGAAATGATTTCCCAGGCGCTTCGAGTTTTGCGCCGCAAGCGCGCGCTCGCTCGCGCGGGGAGCTGGGCGGCGGGGATCGGAGAAGGGGCGAGGGGGCCAGCCGACGGTGCTGGGTCGCCGGAGAGCAATCAATTGTCTCCAATCCAGGCGCCATCGAAGCAATCTCGCGCGGCTGCGCTGCTCCTTCCCCTAAACCTTCATTGCGCACGTCATTCCATTTCGCCTGCTGCGCCCTTCGCTGCTGCCCCGGCGAACAACAAAAGGCACCGGGCGGCGAACGGGGCGAGGGCAGCCGCCGCAGCTGCAGAAACGCCGGCGACCCAAGGAATAAAGGGGGAAAAGCGCAGGCCCTATCTCAGTAACGCGGAGATGGCACGCGGGGGGAGGAGATCGAACGTGCTCCCGAAGATCGCCAGAGAAAATTAACAAAAGCGGGGAAAAAAAAAGGAAGCACGTCTTGGGGAACAGTCGGGAAGGCTTTCGAGCGGCGTCGTGAGCAAGGAGCGTGCAAGTGCGGCGCCACGGGGGTCCGCATGCATGACTGTGGGTTGGTGAGTGGATGTGGAGGAAGGGGGGGGGGGGGGCAGCGCATGTCTCGCTGAACCAACTTCTGTTACGATTCGTCGGCACCCATCAACGCAGCTGCTAAAAGCAGATGGTAGCGTAATTTTCTGGAAATCTCGGCACCGTGTATTTCAGTCTTAAATTGGCATGTACTGGTGCCTGTACACTTTGCCTGCATTGAAAAGAACAGAAAAAAAATGACAATGTACTCATGTTTTACTTAATCGATGCGGAAAGGCGAAGTAAACTAAAATAAAAAACGAGGAATGATTTAAGTATTTATTGTGAAAATGCACTGCTCGTCTCCGCTGAAGCTGATGGTCGTACAGGACTGGTTTTCCACACGATGAGCGACTGTCAGTTCCGGCTCGGGACCCTTGACGCGACAGGGAGTGTAGCTAAAGCGGATATTTTAATGGCTGACTGTTCCGTTCGTTCTGGGTGACCCCAGGTTTCGCTGGTTCGTCACCTGACTGTAGCAGTGTTGCCTCTGAGGCACGCTTACATTGTGTCAGAACAGCAGGCCGAAAACACTACACACTGACAGCACAGCTCTGTGGGAAAACGACACAGTGACAAGCCAGGGCAAGAAAGCACTTGACACAACAGCACGCCGCAACGGCATTAGTGCGCAATCATTTTAAATACCGGTACAAGAAAGAAAAAAAACTAAGGCTTTGCTGCTGAGCAAAATGGCCTTTAATACCGCACCCTTATCAATGAGCTTTTACTGACTGTGCGTGCAGATTTTCTCGCTTCTTCTGTAATGACCATGAAGCATATATTTGATACCTAGCTGAGACACTTTTCCGAGTTGTGGGACCCTCTCTGTGGCCGTACGCTTTTCATTCAGGCTGTGCGCTTCACAGAAGAGGGAGCTCACAAAATACGTCTCTGAGACGCAGAGTCATTGCTTTTTAAATCGTTCTTTACGTTTCTCATTTTCAAAATTTGGGGCAATAATTTCGCCGTAAATATAAACAGCGCGCATTAAGTGGCGCTGTAGAACTGCAAAGCTCACATAGCGTGTAATATCTCCTTGCCTTAATCCCAAACTTAACCATAATACACATTAAACACAGACAAACCATTGTGCGCTTAATAAATGGCTGAAGCCACCGGTTGGCTACTGAAAATTTCCTTCATTACCGTGAAATGTGTTTGTACCTAAGGTTCACGGCTCGGAACAATTCACATTTGTATGGGACCAATCCGAGAGGCAGCTCATCGGGGGTCTTACTGTATTGGGCCCGGCTTAAATTTGCGTCCGGGAAAAGCTCATCCTCTTACCGTAACATATAAATTGGGAGTGGTATTACAGCTGCTGGAACAAAAATGTCCCTGGCACTAATTATGTTCTTCTTGGCTGTACATTACTCGAGAAGCGGTAAAGCTGCTCGTGCAGTCAGTAAAAGTTTGTAAATAAAGGGTGTACGACGGTTTCAAAACGTCATACCCTCTTGTGCGCCCTCCCCCTCCTCACCTCTTCCCCACGTTTTTTTTTCTGGGGGGGGGGGGGGGGGCGGGGGCACAAGTGCACCTGTTTTTTGTTTCTTCTTGCTGTAAGTCTTTTGTGGCGCTGTGTTGTGCTGAAGAGCTGCTTTGCACTCCGCTATGCTTTTGGTGTTGTGTCTTCGTAGCAGTGTTGGACTTCATTATAAGTTTTTCTTTTGTGCTGTCCTGTCACGTGTTTATTTTTAACCCCTCCAGTCCATCCAAATATCCCCCCCCCCCCCCACGAATGGAATGGTTCACATTATAAAAAAAAACTAAAAATAATCTCGATTGATTACCACAATGTCTAAGGTAACAGTGGTTGAGTCTAATGGAATAGAAGGTTCTGTGACGAATGAAACAAAAACCCCGTTTTGATTATCGTTATTATTTTGCACTGCTTGCTCTTGTCATAACGAAAATAAGATTTGAGGAAAAACAGGCATGGTCTCATTTTCGATCCTCGGCACGGTCGTGGGTTGGAGGGCCATAACTGGAAAAGAAATTAAGGTGCGACACGAATGATTTTCAGTTTTTTTTTGTGAAAAGAAAGATGAAACCGGGTAAAGCGAAATGATTTGAAATGAATACCTGAGGTCATGCGAGCCTTATCATGGGAGCCAGCAATGGTCGCCTTATACTCACAACGTCCACCCTTTCTTGGTCAAAGGGCTTTCAGTCACCACATATTTAAAGGATGTAATGTGAATATTTATTACGGCGGCGTGTATGGTGCAGAACGAGCTATGCGAGACACTACTGGACATTTCGATCGGGCTACAGAACTTGCACTTGTTTTAAACGGCAGAGATAGAGCAAACCCCTGGTGGGCATCACTGGCGCTCATGTAAACTGTATTCACGTACCGTAACAATAAATCGCATCACTCTTTTTCAGCATTTTGCTGAGTATGTCACCTTGATACCGAACCGGGCATGAATCTGAAGTAAAAAAGGAGGCGTTTGTCGCAGTAAAAACTAACCAAACTGTCCAATATTAGGGATTTTGCGATGATGTTCTCAGCACGATGAGCTTAAAAGTATTAATGCCGCATCACTGCAGCCATCTTTAGTGAAGAAAAAAAAATGAACGCTGAAGTGCGCACGAGTCGCATTTACTGTAGTTCATAGACTCTGTTATACATTTTCTGGAATAAAATAGGCGCATGAAGTTGTCCTTAGTACTCTTTCACAGCCATTAATATTCATTTGCGTATAGCTTTAGGCGAATGACGCTCGCACAACTATCATCGAAGTTTATCAAGGGTAGCTGACGCAAACCGTGACTCTTATCTCTTCAATTCAGATGCCGCTTGAGTTACGGTGAAGACTTTGTCTGGTTGGCACGTATTGCAAGTGAAAAAACATGACAGACAATCAATGCAATTGATGCGGCTGAGTATGCGTTAGCATTAGTGTTCCAGTAAAACGAGCTCTTGGGCGAGTTGGTTACTTGTCTCAGGCATAGTAGCAGCGCAAAAACACACACACAAAAGAAGAACTAGACACCGAGAGACACGCACAGACTCTGCACTCACAACTGATTTTCTTTCAAGCTATCAAAGTGGAATATATAGGCTGCGTCGAGCATGCGCGTTAAGAGAGAAAAAAAGAAGGCGTGCCATGACAACATCCTGATAATACATCTTATCTTGTAGCAGAAAAAAGTGCACGTTCCGAACTATACAGCAGAATTGACGTATCGCTAATACAATCACTGCCCGCTTTCTTTATATGGAAAGCTTCCAATAGCTCACGTGCGGTCTGGTCTTTACCTCTGCCTAGGACCATAATACTTTCAAAATGAGGCGAACTCTTACAAGAACTGCAGTGCTGAACTAAGCGCACGTCCTCACTGTTCTGTAAATTTAGTTGGTGCTCCCTGGGTCGATCGTTCAGGCATCTGCCTGTTTGGCCTACATAGGCTTTCCCGCAAGACAGCGGTATCTCGTATACCACTCCTGTTTGGCAACGCACGCATGACCTGGCATGCTTTTTTCCGCAACCTTTTTTTGCGAATTCCTTGCCGGAGATATGAAGGCATAGCTTGGACAGTATTTTGGAGCGGAAAAAACGAAAGTACTATGGTCCTAGGCAGAGGTAAAGGCCAGACTGCACGTGAACAATTGGAAGCTTTCTATATAAAGAAAAGGGCAGCGAGTGTATTAGCGATACGTCAATTCTGCTGTATAGTTAGGAACGCGCATTTTTTTCTGCTACAAGATAAGATGTATGATCAGGATGTTGTGATGGCACGCCTTCTTTCTCTCTTAACGCGCATGTGCGACGCAGCCTATATATTCCACTTTGATAGCTTGAACTAAAGTCAGTTCTGAGTCTGAGTCAGTTACGTGTCTCTCGGTGTCTAGTTCTTCTTGTGTGTGTTTTTTGCGTTGCTATATGCCTAATACATTAGTGTTCCCCCTGGACAGAGCAGCCGCTGCCGCTGACGGGTTCAGGTCATGCTAGCGCGTGGCCTGATCTAGTCCGTCAGTCACCCTGTGCCACGCCGTGCCCTCTCCCCACTCTCCCGATCCAGTCCAGCGATCACAGTGTGACACGCTAGGGAGGCCCCCTTCACTCTTATCCACCCTCCCACCTTCTCTTTCTCTTCCCTCTCTCACTTTCCGTTTCCCTCAAATTTTTCTTTATCCACTTTTCCACCTGCCAGCCGAGGCTTCCGACAACGGGCCGACATATTTTTCTGACATAAGGGCTCTAACGCTAACGCATTAAAAAATTGGCGGTGGTTAAGCTCTGGTTAAACCTAGAGTGACGCGAATGCTACAGCTGGCCGGGTGGGACTTGCTCAGGGGAATCGCAAAGTCAGTCTTTCGCCGCTCCGTTTCGCCGGGCGTTCCTTCTTCATATTCGTCCCACTTGACACTGCGCATGTGCTCAGCTGTGGCTGCTCGGTTTCGCCGGCGCACCACGCCGCCAGCAGCAGCTGCTGCTCCGCACCACGTGGCTGGTCACGTGACCAGCCACGGCGCCGGCAACTGCTCCGCACCACGTGACCAAGCACGTGACAGCGTGGCGGTGCCGCCACGCTGAAGGCTCGAAATGCTACCGTAATATAGCTATCGCTACAAAACAGCACCAAACACGAGCTGAGAAACGCTTTGTGCCAACTTCTTGTGCCTTGATTTGCGCTATGGTTTCTACTTGTAAGATGCAGCCTGTCTCGCGAAAACTTAGTGCCACACTGTTAGCCGAGGACCCATAACTGTAACTGTGACGAGTGGCCAGTTTACAGAGCTGTGCGACCCTCGGCTCGCTAGTCCCGAATTGCATTTTTTCAAGCAAAGTATAGGTCGCTCGTAAAGATTTAATTGCTCCGGAAAACTCATAGTTTTAATAAATCTAAACTTATTCAAGCCCTTGAACAGTTTCCATGTCCACGACTTCTGGGGCTGTGTGTGACAAAGACGGCAGCCAAATTATTGTGCCGTACGCTGTTGAAGCTCTCAATCAAGGTAGGTTATAAGCTGAAAACCCTCCGGGTTGGCTTAGTGGCCAGCCATTCGGCTGCTGGGACTAAATGCAAAAACGGCCGTAGGCCATGCGATGTCAGCGCGCGGCGAGAACCCCAGTTGGTTGACATTGATCTGGAGACCTCCACTAATTCTCTCAGAACATCTGCATTTGGAACGTGAGACCCTAAACACCATAGCATAGCATACCATACCATATCATGCCATGCCATGCCACGCCATGCCATACCATACTACACCGTGCCATACCGTTCCATATTGTACCACACCATACCATACCACACCACACTACACCATACCATACTATACCACACCATACTTGATACCATATCATACCTGACACCATACCATACCATACAATACCATACTATGCCATACCATTATTAGTTGAAAGCGGCCGCAGCCGGTGAATATGTCATATCAGTGAACACAATGAAGAGGGCGACCGATGCGGGGACAGAGGGAGGCGAATGTACCCTGCCACGCAGCGGCGTCGGACGTGACTGGCCACAGCCACCGCGGCCAACAATGCCAGCTGCCGTCGCGAGTGATAGACGAAAATTGCCGTGGAGGCTGCCACTGCATGCGCGGGCGAGGGACACAAGGCAGCGTGAGCAAGGCTTGCCTCTGGCAGACGGGGTGGAGCGGCAAGTTTCTGCTGGCGGCGTTATTTCGCAGAGACCAGAGGCAGCGCGCGCCAGCGGCCCGACGGCATCGATAGCGGCAACGGCGGAGTTTTTCTCTGCCGCGCGCGCGCTCACAGCTAGCGGGAGACGTCAGCGGAAGACGAATTGCGAGCCGCCACCGTTACTCACAGACTTTTCTTCTCGGAGGCAGCGGCTGCGAGTTTTCTCTCTTCTGTCGCCTAATCTTTCTGCCGCCGCGCTATTCTCTTCTTTGTTTCGCGCGGCCTCGCCTTCCTCAGCGGACTGCCTCGGGTGCAGCCCCTCTGCGAGGACTGCTCGGACGATCCCGGCGCCGCACCGCGCGGCCTCGTATAGCGGCTTTTCCGCGGGGGTCGCTAAAAGATTGGAACGCCCGCCCAGTCGGACAATGCGCGTGCGCTTCGCTGCTGCTGCGGTGACGGCGGCTCTCATTAATTTGAAGCCTCCAAGTCCGCGTTCAATCGGCGCCGCGCTGAAAGCGCGTCGCTGTACGCGTTCGACCGGAGAGGGAGTCGCTGCAGACGACTGAGCGGCTGCCGCTGCGCCCGCAGATCTATTGGAGGCGGCCCGAGGCGCAGATTTGGGCGCTTTTCGACTGTGCGGCGGGGGAACGCAAACAAGAGACCGAAATTCGACGTGCATTCCTCGCCGCGTGCTTTGCGCGGCGGGCTCTCAGGCGACCCAACCGCTGACGCCGAACTCGTTTCAGAAACAGCAGCAACAATAAAGGCCACTCCAACTTGGGCGCCATAGTGCGGCGTTAGTCGGGAACTAGCTCCCCCTCCCCTCTCTCTCTATCTCTCTCTCTGTGCGCGCTGAACTTCTATAGAAACCGCACCCCTTTCAGCGTCGGTATTTCACGGCGACTGTGGCGTTCGTGAAGCCGTCTTTGCTGGGAAGTCGAACGGGGGCTTTGGAGTTTAGCAGGGAGTATGTACCCCAGTAGGAAAAGAAAATTGCTTTAGTGTAGGTCTCTTGGCTGGAATGCCTGTTCATAACACTGTTCTTGAAAATGCTCGTTCGTTTGTACACCACACTGTTAACAAAAAAAAAACACCCAAATAAGAGTGAATGGTTTGTCCTCTAGCGCACACCCAAAAGGAAGTTTTATTTACTCCATATAAATGGAGCATTTTATTTACTGCTCTATACAATTTAGATATATAGGAGCACAAATGAGTAAAATGTTTACTACCCATAGAAATGGATCCCAAAAATGGCGACATGTTTATTTATCCTCATTTAGGCTCATTCTTACAGCAGTGCCAGCGGCGGAAACGGAGAGGTAGCTGGGGGCCACCTGCAACCCAAATGAGGAGCCTGTGCTGCCCTGGTATGACCCCAGGTCACGCGTTCTTTTCGCCGTCCGCAAGCCCAGCGGCGGCGTGGGCGGAGGCGGCAGGAGTCGTCTGCTTGTCGTCTGCTTTTACTGTACGAGCTCGTTCGGTTGCCTGTGATGGTAGAGAAGGTAATGTAACATTAAGATCAATTGTTCAAAGATGAAAATGAGTCTCGGACTAGTATTGATGGTAGTGCATGACGCTATAGTTGACTAAAAGCCAGAGGGGAATAATTTTAAACTGAGAACACCTCCGAAGGTATTCTGGTATGGCAGCGTTTGACTTCATCTTCACTTCTGTAAAGCTTGGCTACCTAATATGACTGAGGAAATATGTAGCCTTATCAGCTCAGTCAAGAGCTCTGCGTTGAAACTATGCTCTATCCCAGTTCCATGCTGAAGCAACACATTATAGTCTGCTGCAGCGCACCGCGAGAAACACACCGAAAAAAAAAAAAATGTGAGAATGAGGCCTAAGCGGAGGCTCTAACGGAGTGGCGACGCTAACTAAGGAAGGTTCGGTATGGTCAGAGCGCTGGAGGCTTCAGAAGAGCAGTTCAATTATGTAGCTCACTGTAGTGGAAAACAGCGGTGAGCCGATGTCTTGTACCGTGGTAGGCGCCCGTGAAGGAGCAGAAATGAGCAGATATCAAGCAACGATGGTAACCAAGGGGTCGTTACTCACCGTCATTGTCAGACGACTGGCCAGAAACAGAACAGATGCTAGGTGGCGGTGCGGACGACGCAAAATGCTTTTTTTTACACTCCACTGGAGATTGGGGGTGCACTGAGACCAAGAAACTCCACTTGAAACTGGAAGTTGTAAGGAGTAGAATCATCAGGTCATTTAACTCACTTTTACTCTATATTGCTTAAGTAAATGTTTCCACATATGTGGTATAAAGAGTGACTCAACCTTTTAAACTCCCAATTGGGTTGATTCTTGCTTACATTACACTTCAATGTGGCAACTGCCAACACGCACGCTGTCAGAAGGTTGCAGGGTGGAATCCACCTAAAAGAAAGCATTTTAGTTCCCCGCTGCTCACGCGAGCTTAGCTTTACTTATTCTGTTCGCTGGGACAGAGTGGGCTTCTATTGAGTCTGCTGCTGTCAGGGCCAGTTTTAGCGAGACCGGGAGGGGCAATATTTGAAAACAAACGGCAAAAGCTGGCGTGCGCTTTGTACTTGCAGAGCACCGCACTGAGTCAGCGACGACTTCAAGGGCTAAAGATCTTCTCGTAAGGAAAAAAGAAAGAGGTGTCTCATCGGTTTTTTTATTTTAACGAGATACAAAACAAACGTGTCTAACTTCCTCATTATAGCAACTGTGTTGGTGACCTTGCCAGACATATGCAGTTTCCGCGCATATGTAAGCTACGCTTGCAGTCAGGCCGGATTGAAAGACGTAAGACGAGGACGTGAAGACGTAGACAGACTGGACGGGCGCTCACTTGCAACTGGTTCATTTCGGAAGAGGGCTGGGCATTAGACCGACCACGAGCAGAAACGTGTGTGCAAAACTAAGAAGATAAAAACAAAACAAAAAGCGTGCAGTCATGACGCTGGTTCGTTAAAGAGCTTTCCTAAGCATCTGAAATTCTTTATAGCCCAGCAACAAAGACGCGTCACTAACACAGTGCATCCTTTTTGTTCTTATGTGATATGCTTCCAAATGCTCGCGCGCGACAGTATCCTGGCTTCTTCCTAAAAATCAGATGCCTTCGAATCTGATCATGCAATCTTTACATTCCTTGATGTTCAAGTGCAGCTGCAATGGGGCTTTTCTGTGATCCATTTGCTATGTTCGCGATTGTCGATGCACGCTCCCGTCTGCCGTACATGAACTTTGTCAATCGTGAATGGGATCACACAGACTACGACCGCTACACAGGGGACAAAGACTCTCTCGTGCCTCTTCTGGCAGCGCCATTTCTTCTTACCTGTCGAAATGCATCTTTTTTTCCATTTAGCTTTCTGGAACAGCGCCTCCTAATTTCGTAATTTCTAAACCGGCATCATGAAGTTATCTTCGACGGGATGGTAGCAAGATTCAAGGCAAGGATAAGCGATGACCCTCTTCACAATATTAGAGTGGGCAGACTCGTTCACAGAAGTAGCTTTTGTCGCACACAAATCTTTCAATCTTTCAAGAAGAAATGAACAAAGCAGCCCAACAATACACTTTGAAGCTTACATTAGCTCTGGAGGAGCTCGTTTAGGGAGTGCGTTTTCGAATATTACTTCAGCAATTTCTGTAATTGAGCCTGTGTCGTTAGAGGACAAACGTACTCGATAAATATATACATATTGTTCATTCTATCGCTGTAGCTTTTTTTTCCCACGCGTGGAAAACTTGGAACACACCACTCAAAAGGGCACAAGTGTTTTTTTTTTTCACACATTTCTACCACTTCCTTCCAGTCGTATCCTCAAGAGATTGTGAGCGTGTATGTGTGTGCGGTAACCTTGCTTGCTTCCTTCTGGGCATTTAGGCAGGTTTCACTCCATTCCTTGTGCGCTTCATCGTTGGGAAGGTAACTGTCCTAGCGTATAGGAGGTTTTGCGTGAAGCTGCAGCAGGAGAAATAGAAAACCATAAAAAAGGGGCGATCTTTGCAAATCAGAACTACGTTTCGAGCTCGCCAGTGACGTCTGAGCGCTTACAGATATGTCCCTCTCTCTCTCTCTCTCTCACACACACACACACACACACACACACACACACACACACACACACACACACACACACACACACACACACACACACACACACACACACACACACACACACACACACACACACACACACACACACACACACACACACACACACACACACACACACACACACACACACACACACACACACACACACACACACACACACACACACACACACACACACACACACACACACACACACACACACACGCACGCACGCACGCACGCACGCACACACACACGCACGCACGCACCTCTGCAAGAGGTATAAAAAGTAGGAGTGATCTCCAGAGAAGGTTTTAGTTGGCACGGCAGGGACCCGACTGCTGCATTGCATGTATTGCTGTAGTCATGTACATGTTCTTGATGACCCGGAAACCGCGCGCGACTCGTGCTGGGGAGGAGGTGGCGGCCCACCAGGGGAGCAGGAGGACCTACTAGTACCGGAGGAGGAGGGATCCTCTCAGAGATAATCGGCTCCCTGGAAAATCAGCCCTTAGGAAGCCGGACAAGGCACGCGGAAGGCTGTGAGCGCGCTTGCGCGGTGGTTGGCAAGGAGAGAAGCGGGGGAGGGGGAAGAGAGGTTATCCGGCGTGCTGTGGGGGATCGATACGTAACGACATTGCGCCGCCGCGGCCTCTGCTGCTGAGGCCCTGTTGCACGCCGGGGCGAGCATTCGAGGGTGAACAGCATCTCCCCCCCCCCCCCCCCGCCCTCCTCCGTGAAGGGTCCGGGAGACAAGATTCCCCGGGGCAACGGCTCTCCGGGAAGACGCCCCGAGGTCCCTAATAAGGCATGATTAGGCCGCGACTAAGAGAAAGACGACGCCTGGCCGAGCCATCCCTCCGTGGCATCATTGCGCGCTCCTTCGCGGTAACGTGCATCCATCCAGCTCGGGCTATCACTTGCTGTATAACGCTCTTCCCCGGGCACGGAACCACCCCGTCCGGCCGCCGAAAGGGCGGCCCCGGGAGCGCTCCGGCCGCGCGCTAATGAATTTCCGCGATAAGAATACGTACAATCAAGTGTCCGGATGGGACTGCAAGGACGAGATGGCTCCTTCGCTAAGTGATGCTTAAGTCTCCGTCCGCCGAGGTCAAGGAGCGTGCTGGCGACGATGTTTATGCGACTCCCCCTGGGTTGCGTTCCTGCTTGACGTCTGTACATGTTTGCGAGACGCTAGTTGCGCGGAAGTCTGTAATAGTTTGGCAAGGAAATTTGTGGTGTCGCGCGCAGGGCACAGCAGAACATACAGCGATATTCTACACAGTGTGCTTGTGCGCTGTAAGTTCTATAAATAGATATAATTTTGACTGAAATAGGAACATGCCTCTCCGGAATCTTCGGTAGGAAGCGAAAATAAAAACGCGGAGAGCACTTCTCGACTCATTGTTTTCCGCTTAGTTTCTGGCGTAGTGTGAGCCACTTAAGTATAGGCGCGAAATAAACGGCAGATTGATCGACAGCTCTTCGGCCGTTTATTTCACAACTTTCAGGTCGCAGGACAGGAAAGACCTTTGCGTATTGCAAAGCTTGTTCAAATATCTTATAAGCGGAGAATAGCTCGTTACTAGCCAAGCCGAGAAAATCTGCGTAAGAGGTTTTAGTTTGCGGTGCTGCCGCCACGCGCTGCTTGATACTGAAAATTATATATATATATATATATATATATATATATATATATATATATATATATATATATATATATATATATATATATATATATATATATATATATATATATATATATATATATATATATATATATATATATATATATATATATATAACGGAAACCAACAGTCACCGAAACCAAGGCGCATAGGGGAATGGTTTCTATTTTTTTTATTAATTTCTAGTGCCAATGAGTTGCTTTTTTTTTAAAAGAAAATTAATTATAAAGCAGCAGAAAAACAACCATGCCGCCGGTGGGGTCCGAACCCCCACGACCTCCGAATATTGCATCCGGTGCTCTTACCAACTGAGCTACGGCGACGGCTGTCCAATCTGCTGCTTTATATATATATATATATATATATATATATATATATATATATATATATATATATATATATATATATATATATATATATATATATATATATATATATATATACATGCTTTATATTTGTAAGTCAAGACCTGACGCGCGTAGGAAGAGTGGCGCACCATCCTGCCGCCGTCTTTAGTTTCCTCTCAATTACCTCCTCTCAAGCAAACATTTCCTTACAAGCAAATTTCTCTCAAGCAAGAAGTTTTCCTATTGAGGTGCGCGATGTTTACCACTGGCGGCCGACAGCTGGCGGCTAGATGGAAAGTTGCAGGGAAGCTGGACGGGTTTTCAAAATAACGAGCATCAGCAAATGCATAGGCGCACAAATGGGCAAATGTGGACTTAAGGCAATCAAGTGATATATTTTTACGTCTCTCTAATACAGGAACTAGGCAGCGACAGAAGTGTAGCGTTCTGCTAAATATAGCGACGAAAGTTTATTGCGCTCTCTGAGGGGGAATGAGGCGGGAACTGTACCGAAAGGGAAAACTCATATCTCGGTCAGGCTGAAATAGCTGTAATTATCGCATAGCCAAACCGATAAATGCCCTGTTCTCGTAGCTTTTTAAATTTTTTCGCTGATACCATTTTCTGCGCAAACACAAAAGTATACTGTAAATCTAGACCAGCTAGGCGCCCGGCGTTTAACGACCAGGCCGGCTCCTTAAATGTTATCAGCGCGAGTAACTTTTAGTGCCGCTTGAACATCTGCATTCCCCTCGTCGATTAGAGCCACACGGGCAGAGAGTGGTGTTATTTGCACGCTTTAGGCGCGTGGTATCTTGTAAGTCTTTGCAAAGCCGATACGAAGCGTACGCCGTAAAAAACTCGTTACGACGATGCCGTCCCGGTTTTATTGGCCCCATTAAGTCGTTTCATTAAAAATGATCATACGCCGTCGCCTGCGCTGAAGCGCGCCGCGTCCAGCAAAGCAAGCAGTCACTTTGTAGGGCGTCGCATTGAAAAATAACGACAAGATGTACGCAAGAAGCACGATATTAATGGATGCACCGTTCGAGCAAAGCTAGGAAATAGAAAAAAGGCCCGAAAAGAAAGCAAGTGAGGACAACGCGAAGAGCGTGCACGGAAGAGATCGCGCAAGGCAGGAAAAGTTGCGTGTGCGTGGCGTGGGCCGATATAACCGTCGCCCGACGACTGGCGGTTATTTCGTTCGCGACCGCTTTTTGCGTTTCTTTTTTCCTTTTTCTTTTCCAACCGCGCACCGCGTCGCCTGGTCTTCTTTTAAATGATTTTAAACTTGGCAGCGTTTAGATTCGTAACTTGGCAGCGTTCGCTTAGCGCGTCCACCCGCCGCCGTGAGTGTGCGTGGTGCGCACTAGGCGCGCACGCACACACGCAGCCTTCTCCTCCCTCACTGAGCACGGGACCCCGAGCAACGTTTCGGCAGTTCGCTCGCCGATAACAAATATATTTATGCCGTTGCTAGGATACGCTGCTTCCTTCGGTGCCTTCCCTTGTGAAGGCGGTCTTCTTTCCTCCTCCGTTTCTTTCCACATTCTCTCTCTCTTCCCCGCTCGGCCCTGGAACTGCTGCGGCTAGCACTTTCCCAGGACGGCCTCCTCCTCCTCCTTGCAGTCCGCATTTCTCCCATGCGAACGAGCGCGCGCGCCGCTGGGTTCGTGTGTGTGGCTGACGCGCTTCGTCGGCACGCATGTGCGTGCGTGTGCGCGTGCGTGCGGAAGAATGCGGCAAGAGGAACGTTCGGAGCGAAGGGTGGCAAGAGGCTGAGTGAGGGAGAAGCAGCTCTTTCAACGCTCACCGATTTCACCCTTGCTTCCTTCGGAACCTCCGCCGTTCCGCCGGACGCTTTATTTCTGTCAGGCCGAATTTGTACCGGCGCTTTGCTATCCACCACTGCAGCGGCACGCAGCGTGATGCTGTGCGTGGGATGCTCTTGCTTTTACGCACGCCACTCTGGGGCTTTCGTTTCACGCGAAGACAGCGCGCAGCTTCCACGAGCGGAATGGGGAAGAGAAGTCGGCCCTTCGCCACTCCGTCTTGGGCTCCTGGGAACGACACTGAGAGGATTTCTCCGGGGAGGCGATTAAAGCGCTCACTTTGCTGCGCCAGGCTGAGGCGCGCAGCAGTTTCCATTATTAACCACGGCGGTTCTCATTGCCCCTCGGCGCGTCCCTTCGCCTCTGACTCCTTAGGGTGGGCGAGAGCCGAAAACAAAGCGAGTAGCCCTGGCAATCCAGCCAGGTCGAAAGGAGGATACGGTAGGAAATAGGTAGAGAGACTGCAGATGTGTGTCTGTGTGGTCGTGTGGGCGTAACTTATGTGTATGTGGTAAATGGCAAAAATTCGCGGTCCCACAGTTCATGCAAAGGTCAGCATTATTTAAAACAATATTTTAGAGAATCGAGACTTCCTTCCACGCAAATGGCATTGCCATCGACGTCTTAATAATCGAAAAAAAGAAAAGCAAAAAACCCTGGCATGTCCATCTTCTGGCCAATGAGAACGCTATCTGGGTGAGCAAGAGGAATGGTTGTTCTCCGTATTGTGCCTTCTGCGGCCATGTGACTGAGCTGTGCCTTGCCCCCGAAGGCCCTGCCGTGCGCACTGCCATGGTTCGTGGGTGCAGCTGTTGTTGCTAGTTCTTGGCATAGGATAACAGCGAACACCATGGAAGATTGCTTTTGCAAGTAGCCAGATTCAGGTTCTCATCCTAGGTTAAACGCTAGTATTACGTCCACTTCCAGCAGCAGGTTCAATTGGAAGAGCGGTTCTTAAAGGGTCGCTCCTTAATAAGTAGCCGGCATTTCGCGGGCGTCGAAGCGCTTCAGATCCTTGTCGCTATCAATGTGTTCAGTGCCTGGCTCTCCACTGCAAAGATATCAAGCAGGTTCAGAGGGCCGTTCAGCTACTTGCACAAAATTTCAAAACTTAATTCCCCCCTCTTTTTTTTCGTTTGGTTTAGGAAGTTGATAATTATAAATATTTTAGGGAAATGTAGGGAGATGTTACTGAAACT
The DNA here is from genome assembly GCF_052857255.1 of Amblyomma americanum. Taxonomy (NCBI): domain Eukaryota; kingdom Metazoa; phylum Arthropoda; class Arachnida; order Ixodida; family Ixodidae; genus Amblyomma; species Amblyomma americanum. The sequence continues at coordinate 237,310,807 of NC_135497.1, forward strand.
TGATGATTCATAGTTTACAAGATCCTTGGCGCTTGCTGGCACTGGTGGAGAAGGTGGAGAAAATACTTTCTTTTACTTTAAATTTCAGAAAAATATTTCTGCCACCCGCTATGTTTGCGTCTTTCTGTTTTGTGCAACCCCGAAGTCTGCAGCTGACACCTAGTCGCCACTCGGGCAAGTGCGAAGCCTCTCAATTCCGCGCTTCTTCACAGCGCTTCGGCTCGCACGGCTGGGAAGCACGGCTTTTCATTGGCACGCTGGGGTAAAGAACTGAACTGCCGGGCTGACTCCACCACTGTCTCCCCCCTCTCCGGCGCCAGAGTAAACAGCAGCTCAGCTGGCGGGAAAGCAGGGAACATGCTGCGAAGTTCGCCCCGTTTTTCTAGAGATAGTAGCGAAACGAGTCCACGGCAGTGGCTTGCGACGTGGCCCACGACGCTGGCGCGCACATATTGCTCTCTCGGGAATTAAGCCCTGGAAAACTCTCCCTGCTAAATGGCGCTGTCCACTCGCGGGCTCCGACACGGCGGAACGCGAACGCTTTCCCGCTGTGAGGGAGGGGGACAGATGGGCAAATATTTGCCCTTGTGTTTAGAGCTTTCGACGCGGCTTATCACAAAGCCTTTCCCGAAGACAATGAGCGACAGAGAGCGGTCGGCTTGTTTGACGATTTGCAAAAGCGGCGTGCTTATTGGTGCTGCGCGGAATTTCTTTCTCTGTGCCTGTTTCTGTCAGCATTTATTTGTTTTTTTTGTTCTGTATCTGTACGTTGGAGTAGTTGTGTCTTTTTTTTTCTTAAAGCAGACAGCCCCGATGTCATCGTGGATGCGGAAAAAGATGAAAGGCTGACAGCGAAATGGAAAGCTGTGCCGAGGAACACTTTAAACTATATGTTTGTTGTAGCTTTCATCGGAGATTACTTCTTTTTCTTCTGAAGAGGAGTTCGCCAGTACGATCGTGGTCGCGGAATAAAAATAGAGGCGGAACGCAAGAACGCCCATGTACAGATGTTTCAGGGCGCGCTAAGAGACCACAGCTGCTTGAAATTAATATACAGCCGTTCAGTACGGTTTGCAACGGACCACCACATAGTTGCCTTGGCACGTGGAGCTTTATTGTTTAAAAACTTCTTTCTGTTTCATGTGCGCATGTGAAAGGAAAAGGCGAGCCGGAATGATCTCTTTCTTGCATTGGTTCACGGCAAACTTAGCTACCGCAGCCTACTTGGCTGGTCGTAGAATTACCACATCCTCAATACTACGTTAATATCTAGAATTTTAGCGCTACACAACGGTACTCTCGTGCGGGACGAGCGAACAGTTTGGTTAACGAAGGTTGTTCAGCGCATATGCCTTGGGCTAATGTATACATACGCAAACACATGGGGAGAACATTGAGCGCTTTATAATAGCTTCTATGTCGGCGACTAGTTGCGCACTTTGACGTTTCATAAAGCATCGAAGGTGCCGAGGTGTGACTTGTTGCCTAGCAACACATTTAAAAACCGCAAGCTCGAGAGGAAGCAGATGCGTTCATCTTTCTGCCATACTTTACGATGTCGGCGTGTAACAAGTATCTACATTTCGTTCAGCGCTTCTTTCTAGCGGATTTTGTCTTCCCTCGCGCGAGGTAAAGCCTCGCCCTTGTTAAGCCTCGCGAACAGAGGCATTTGAACGAAATGCTGTTTCGAGCGGCTCCGAGGTTGTGCGAACGTCGGGTGCAGCCAGACGATCAACAACAAAGAAAGTACAACAAAAAAATGAGCAACGCGAGGAAGCGATTGAATCGTGCGCTCGCGGAAAAGGGCTCCGGGTGAAAAATCTGCCAATTATGGAAACTTTGCACACACGACAAGAATGTAGGGAGGAGCGGCGGAACGATCAGCGGGACTTAAAAGTTCACCAAGGAACGAACACGAAAACAGACTCGTTGAACGGAGGGGAAATGCGGATTCTATATAGTGGAGCTGCAAATTGCAGAACTCGCACGCGTGCGGAGCGCGCGCTTGAAAATGACATTTTGCGCGAGCTAGTTGGAAATGAAGAAGAGGAAAGACGGGAGGGGAAAAAATGTCTGTCTCGTTCGAAGCGAAAAAAAAAATAAAGGACAAAAACGACGTCTCCAGAAGACGTAGGTAAACCGGAACAAAAGGAAAATAATGGAAGACAGTGACAAGCTAAACAAAATGAACTGCTTTCGTTTTCTCTCTGCTATCCTGGCTCGCCGAGACCAGTTTTAGAAATAAAAATACGCGCGCGAGCAAATGAAGAAAATAAAACGAGCGCCACGAGTGAAGGAAACCGAGCTTTGTGGAGCTTTCGGCGAGAATGAAGTCGAGATTGAAATCCCATTGTGGAATCGAATTTGATGCCACGGCGCCGGCGGTCTCTGGTACTTTTATTTACCGCTGGGCAGAGCCGGCCGAGCTCCTGTTTTTTTCCCTTCCTGCAGGGGGCAAAACGCTGTCGTCACCGGGGGCACACATCCTCACACGCTTTCTCCGACATCTCTGCACGCCGCACTCGTTGTGCCGCCAATAACAGCGGAAGGGGGGGGGGTGCAAAATGTAGGAGCGCGAGCGGAGAACGGCTCGGGGCGCACAATTGCTCCTCCGCTGGTGCCGAGGGCAGCTCACAGGAAGGCGGCGCGCAAGAGAGATGAGTAAATAAGCCGCCGTGATGAATGTCGTCGCAACACTTCGGCAGCGACGCACCCCTGGCGCGCCAATAGAAAAAGCGACGCAATGCGTCCGACATCGTAAAGCGCGAGTTTATCCCCGGAAATCGCGGACGCTGCTTTCGTCGGCGCGGCAGCAGCGCTTGCATGCGCTGCATTTTTTATGCATCGCAGACCCTAGCTCCCGCTAACGTGTACTATAGGAGAGAGAGAAAAAAGGAAAGAAGAGGCAAAAGGAGCTGGAAATCCAACTCAAGGCAGGAGCCCCAAGATTGGCGCGCGCCTGTCGTAGGCGCGAGTGCTGGCGGCGTTGCAACGCTCCTTGTTGAGATAAGCTCCAGTAGCGGGCCAATAAATAATGTAGCGTAGAAAGATTGGACGGAGATTAAGGGCACTTTGGGAGCTGGTATTTACGGTGCGCGCGCGCGCCCAGAAAATGTACTTGTTCTCTCAACGTTTGCGACAGTGGGCCGAATGCTGCGCGCAGTGTACGCTCATTTCTTCGCATCGAGTTTCGGTAAGACCGCTTCAGGGCGCCACGCTCTTTTTCTACGAGGTATGTATGAATTCCGCGCCTTTTTTTTTTGTATGAGACGCTTGTGGGCCGCTTTTTCCACCGATAGCGACAAGAGGCTCGCGCACGACAGCTTATAATCGAAGGCGAATCACAAATCCCACCTGTAGCACAAACCTCTAGCGTGAAATTGGGGACACGCGAGATTCTCGCTGCCTTTTACTGCTGTATATCCGTGTAAATATGCCACATTTCGGAGGTTCCTGATTCCTGAAAAACAAAACAAAAAGAGATGCTTATTTTTTCAACCACTTGTCTACGCCCTTCTACCGAAGCTTCGTTAATTTTTTACGAGTAATGAAACTTTAGAACAGTACTTTTTAGTTGACTGCATGTGATTATTATTTTCATATAGCACAAAGTTTGGGCTGAGTTGGGGAAATAAGTAACGAGACAGAAAAAGTACTGAAGGAATGGACCTTGCAGATATTTTTTACATTGAAATTTATTTTCAATTACATATTCATTTCTTTGACATTTATTCTAATGACTCCTTGGCCGTAAAGCTCGCTTTAACGCGGAACGGGCTAGAGTTCAGCATATTTTAACCCCAGTGTATGGGTCCCGTAGAGCCCGCTCCCCCCCCCCCCCCTTTTTTTCTTTTTTTTGCAGTTGGGCTTAGCCGCGCTTTCGAATCATGAGAGGAATTGCACAGCATGTTACAGAACTCTGGCTTGCTCTCCCGCCCCATCATTTATAATAAATGAACGGGGAACGACTAAAATAGCAAGGATAACAAACGTCACGGCAGCATCTCCCATTCTTATTTTTATATAAACGCGGTGGGCTTGAAGTGCGCGCAGAAGAATTATGGACCTATGCGGAAGACACCGTGATTACACGCTTCCCCTAGGCTACATTGCCATTTCCAAGGCCTATCTCGTTCTGCGTCCGCTAGTCCATTATTCAGAGCCGTGATTACCTGACGGTCAATGCTCGTACCGTAACGTCTGTCTATTATTTTACGCTCTCAGATACCGAAGCTTAGCAGTGCCTTTGGTTTTAAGCCATGCGAAATAACACTGCCCACTCCGTACAGCCTTTGCTACGCCGCTACTATTTTTGGAACCGTTTCATTTGCATTGGAAGACAGGCAAGATCTGTGACTCATAGTGGTTGCTACGGGTAGTGCTAACCGGCACTGCTGAATGGGTAAAGAATCTTCTGATAATATTCTGCATTGGAGTATGTCGCGAATTGGTAGCGCGTCCCCGACTTTCCGAACGGGAACGCTATCGCGTGCAGGTTCGAACAAGAGAATAAGAGAACAAAGAGGTCAAACGAAACAAAACGAAGCCGTATTTATAATTTAAAGGAAAAGGGGCCAATAAGAAACGAACACGCCAACACGGAAAACGCACACTCACCAAGCGTACACCACTACAGAATAAACGGAAAGAGTTCACCAGGTACTGAGCGTCCCAGGTGAAGTGGGGATGCCTTGTAGACAGGGCGAACGCGGGTCGATGTAGTGCGAAGCGTCGCTGGCGATGCGTTGAAGGAAGCGGCGGAAGGGAGCCAGGTGGTAGTAGGAGGGGAGAGGAACACAGGGAGACGCCGTTGAACTCACGTCAGCAGCGCGAAGAACTTGGCAGTAGCAGAAAAAACCGTAGCCAGGTCGCGTCTACGGCGTCACGAAACGCCGGAGGTTTCAAGTAGGCTATCCAAGAGTGCCTTTTCGCAGCACGGACCCACAGTCCATCGGCTGCCACCTCCATACTTGCAAATAACGCAGTAGGCTCACGTCGGTGATCCAAAGGAGGTCACGGGAGCACGTACTCAACGTCCGACGGCTGCCACCTCCACGCTCTAATGACACCACCTCCGCTGCGCTGTCTCCCTCCTCACCTCGGTTTTCTGACACGTCGGCTCTCCGCTCCTCGTGCTCGCCACGCTTTTTGTCGCCAATGCCTCGCACACACCCTTCGCACGCGCACTCGCGCGATGCTGGGCTGGCACGCGCAGTGCTCCGCTGTTTGACTCACCGTGTTCAAAAATCCTCCCAGAATCTTTTCTGCACCTCGCAGAGTAGAGTGAACATCTTCGCTGGACATCGAAGTGCCAGGACTTAGAAAACCGCGAGCGAGGCGAACGACAAGAATACCTAGAAGCAAGCATCAGCCTCAGAAATATCTTCAGAGAGAACGAATTTGCTGCTATGGGGATCGACTGACTGGTTGGTTTGGACAAAATCGAGTACGTTGCGTGTTTTTAGTGTAGCTTCTGTACAATAGTTACTTCTTTTGGGCGGCATAATACAGACACGTGAAGCAATGCTATAATGCGGCCATATCATATGTGCCACTGGATGCTTTATGTCAAGTATTGCTCAAAAAGCGTGCCTTCGGCAATTTACAGAAAAATATATTTGTTGTTGGGTGCGCCCTCGGGCGCCTTAGTGGGCAGCGGGGCGGGTGTGGTGGTGGACTTAGGTTTGCAGCGAGTTTACTGTGGCGAGTAAACGTTCGAATTTTTGTTCCGCGCTGTTAAAGCAGTACTTGATAATACTGCCACCCCCATATGAAGACAATTGAAAGGCAGATTTTTTATTACTTTCTAGAAATGATTGCAGTTTCGTTTAATCATGATCTTGTTGAAGCGCGGTAGCGCACTCAGACCTCCCGTGCATGTTTCAACTAGCCTGTAAAGCGTGCACCCCCTCGGTAAAGATATGCTTGTTAGGAAGCAGACATCGAATAGCCAGGAAACTAAAACATTTATCCCACTGCCCTTTAATAGGGCAGTTCGAAATAAAATTTTCCTCTTATTTTCTTGAAATGGCTGCAATAATCAATAATTATTGAAACATTCAGTTCTCTGAAAGCCGGGAGCGCTCGTTTTATCTTCTCTCAAACTTTGTTCGACTGCCCTGTAAAGCGTGCTCCCGTCGCAGCAAGGCGCTATTTGCAGAGAAGCAGACGCTACACTCTCGTGCGACCGAACCGCTGGAAGTATTAGAAATTAGAATTACTGGTTTGAACAGGCCTGGCAGTGATTTCATCAAATTAAATTGTTTGGACACAACAGCTCGAACTGGGTCAGTGGTTTGACACGCTTTAAAATTAAAACAAGAGCACTGTGGAAAAAAAAAAGGCGAACTCTGCCGACACAAATTATTCAGTAAAGAGTAATCGAATATAAATAATACCGACCAAGGCAAAGCCTGCTTTTCACTCTTACTACTCTAAGTGTTTGTAAATTTAGACACTATACTTATCGTAGCTCTTTGAAAATCACAAAAGTAGTTTGATGCGATAATTTCTCTGTTCAAAAGATTCGCTCGAGAAAATTCCAGTCAGCCATGCTGAAATATGAAATTCTTGTAAATTAGGAGCGCACATAAGAAAAAGAGACTCAGATAAGAGCCTAAAACTGCATATTAAGTTTTAATTGCAGTGATCTTGTGTGAGAAAGTTTGGGGAAGGAAATCGAATTCCAAATATTGTTTGTGTGGTTCCCTGTTGAACTGCATGGTTGCCGTCGGCATGTGTGCAGGCGAGTGCATGGCTTCATCGTTGTCGCTGAGTTCGCAGCGCATACCGTTTTCATTGCCGGTTACCACGAGGAATTGTGCTCACTGTCTCGAGAGAGCGAGCGTCTGATGCTTAAATAGTTCTCAGAGTGAATTTCTTACCGAGCACTCGCATATAGCTACCGTTCGCTGAGCGAAGTATATGTACCCTTGTCTACTTGACTACTATACACGATGGGCTCTCACAGCTTAAAGCTTGGCGAAAGAGAAAGAATAGGTGAAGGGGGGGGGGAGGAAGCGTCTCTCTTCGCCTGTTCAAGCGTTGTAAGTTCTCATCATGCTGTTGATTGGTACCTTCGTGCAATACCGCAATGAGTGGCTAGGAAGAGTTTCAGTAGGTATGAGAGCTATTTGGCGTAGCACAGCGGCGCTTATTTCATCATCACCTACAGAAACCAAGACACCAAAGTTAGAGTGCGCTCGCTAAACTTGCTGCGCTCGTCGCGTGCGGTGTACACCTCGAACCTTGGTGTCTACGCGTCTTCGTGTCTGGTATTTCGGACGCCGTCGTGTCCGACAGGCTCCCGAAGCAGGTTCTAGCTAGCACAAGGCGCGCCAACTAGGGCCATTGCTTCGGGCTATGCACGTGATGCCAGCCTGTCTAAGCAAGCGGGACACCACTAAGACGACGACATCTCGCGAAATGAATCAATGGAAGGAATTTTAACTATAGCATGAACGAAACGCCGCTCCAATTTCTTCCGCGTTCTCTGCAAGCCCAAGCAATGTTAACCTTCGCGTCTTGGCTTTGCTGTGTTTCAAGCTCCGCTATGAGTCCACGTATGTCATTACTTTCTATCGTAATACTCAAATGAGTGCGCGGAGGCATTGCATAGTTTCGCGGTTGCTGTTCGTGTCGTTAGACGGGACATTCCGGCAGACGCAATGACAGATTTATGGACAATTCCTAGAAATCGGATGGGTTTGGATGTATGGGCTTCGAGGGGAGGGGGAAAGGAAGAGAAGAGACAAGTCGGAGTTTCATACACACTCGTTTGCCAACTCTCGCCACTAAAAAATAAAAAAACCTCTTAAACTTCACGTAACTTCTTGGGGGATGGGGGCGAAAAGCTGATAGTGATAGCCGTTACCGCGACCACCTCGTCTCCCTGGGGATTGCATCCACTTCCAGGCCCACCTGATTGATGTGACCATGAAAGGAACCGTCTCAAGAGCATACCCCGGGCCCTTTGTTCATTTTTTTTTTGTTGTGGGGGAAGAGAGCAGGAGTAGGGGGGGGGGGGGGGTCGTCTCTTCTCTCATCTTCCTTAAATCCGACCGTGGTGGTTTCATCGGCATTCCTGAGTAGCTCCGTTAAATTTATTGTTGCGGGAGGAGACTTACTTTGAGCAGCGCTGTGGCGTGCAGGAACATCAGCCATCGATGCATGACGCATTGTAACCTAAAAAGAGAGAGATTTCTTCTAACGATGCAACGCAAATTTGGCAGAGTTATTAATTTAGCAAAAAAATCTTTAGAGACTTCTGTTTGGGGCAGCAGTAGCTGCACTAGCCTCTGTTGTACGGGAAGAGCCGTGGAAAGGAGGGAGCATTCAGATCTTGTGGACAGCAGGAAGTTCGGGTAATGTGCCATTCCTTCGAATTTAATCACGCTTCGCCGCCTTGTCATGAGTCCATAAGCGGCGCACTGCATGCTCTTCGCACTCAAATACTATTTCGCCACAATGTTTAGCTATTAAACGACCACGACAACTCGCCGTCGTATAGTACCGTTGTTATACCTTGGTTTGGTTTGGTTTATAGAGCTTATAGGGTTTAACGTCCCAAAGCGACACAGGTTATGAGGGACGCCGTAGTGAATGGCTCCGGAAATTTCGACCACCTGAGGTTCTTTAACGTGCACTGACATCGCACAGTACACGGGCTTCTAGAATTTCGCCTCCATAGAAATTCGACCGCCGCGTGTTGTACCTTGGTACCAGGCATTGTTGTGGGGGCGATTTGTAGCTAAGCGCTGTTTCTTGAGTCGGTGTTGTATACAGGTTAATTTACCTAAGACTCTCATAAATTAAAAGAAAAATAGGCTTTATGAGTTAGAAGAGAGCTTTTTTCCGGGATAGCATTTTCAGCGGTGTAGTGCATCAGAATAAAGTTAAGTCGTTCTGAGTCTTAGGAAAAACACCCTGTATATCGCAACAGTTGTTAGCTCGCGATCTGCGCACGTAGCAATCTCTTATGCGCATTCATACAGCAGGAAATGCGTTAATAATGTGGTAAACTAGAAAAATTAGACGTAATATATTTCGGGGAAGCCATACAGAAAAGCAACGACATTTTATCGTGACCAATAGGGTACATTAGTTCCCTATGCAGGCGTGTCTCCGTAGCGTAAAGATTGAGGAGTCAGCACGTTTAGCCAGCAGTCGCGAGCTCGATTCTTAGCTTATGCTTGGATTTCCCTTGACAGCGCCTTTATTCGCTGTAAACGGCTTCGTTGCTAAACACTTTGCAACCCATCTTTAGAACTTTAGGGTTCCTGAATGCCAGCGCGGCCGTTATCGGTGGAGACACCTGCTGCTTGGACGGGAGACAGCATTCAGGGGCTCAGAAAATGCTTTGGCTTGACGTATGGACCTGAAGTTTCTCAAGTATTGCTTGAAATAGAACTTCGATGTATGGCAGTAGCATATATACACCCAATAAAAAATTTTGAGTTTAGGAATAATTTTCCGCCGGTAAGATCATGAGCACCTGCCTTAAAAGGGCGTACGTGCCTTTATCCTATACAAAGGCACCGGCTGACGAAGCACCCTGCAGGATTTTACAGCGCAGCGCTTTCTAATGTTAAGTGCATAAAGTTGGTGGAAATATATGCCTCGGTTCTCGCGTTTAAACTGCAACTGAAGCCACATCGTTGGCAGTCAGCTGGCTTCAGGCCAGCGTCAGTAGTACTTCTTCATATTCTTAACTGATAGCATATAATGAATAGCCGCGTAATGTCGGCGGCACTGTTTTGTAAGATTTTTTATCCATAGGGTAACATCTGTCTTTTCTTAATCCTGCTAACCTGCCTGCGGCCTTTATGAAACAATATACCGAATATACCTTTGTCAAGAGTTCATTTAAACTATGAAATGATTCCTCTGTGTGGCTTCTGAAGCTTTTGCAGAAGTCGCGACATTTTAGCAGCACGTTGCAGTAGACGCAATAACCCCGGCACAGTCATCTGATATCGCTGCAGCCAGTCTGTTTAAAACAAGGCCTGCGGAGTCCTGCCCACATTGTCGCCACTGCCACTTCCGACCCCCTGGCTACACAACGGCAGCAATTAAAGGTATTCGCTAGTTGATTTTTAAATTACATATATTAAGAATAATAAGCTTCCCAAAAGCTGGCCTAGCAGACTTCAGCTACTTTCATAGAACAGCAGGCATGTGTCGGCAATTTTCCCGTGAAGGCAACGCCTGCAAAGATGTATTTGCAGCGTAACTGCGCCTGCTAATATCCTGCCGCATTGAATAAACGGAAACGTCGTGGTTGTCGCTTAATAGCAAGGAGAGAAATAAATCGAATGTAAAACCCTGGCTCTAGCGGCTCAACTTCACGCGAAGTCGCATTTCGCGAGCGCTCGAAACAAACATTTTCCGTCGTAAGCACGGAGCTAGGGAGGCCGTTATCGTTTCTGTTCGCAACGCGGGCAGGGCCATTGCCAGAACAACAGCTCGAAATTTCCATCCTGGGCGCCTGTGGCTATGACGACATTATTGCTCTGGGGCGTGCACGCGCTAACCCAAAACTGCAAGAGCGTTTTGCTTGAGGCACAGCACTCGCGCTGGAGTTATTGCGCGCATTCGAGGGAACGACTCCGTAGTTTTAGAAACTTGTATGAGCTGAAGAGGCAAATAAGAGGCAAGAATATAAACAGAATCCCCCCCCCCCCCCAAAAAAAAAAACAGAGTTGGGGTATGAGGTGAACAATAAAAAAAAAGCAGTAAGCGCGGCAAAGCAAGTGGGTTGTTGTGTTCGGTATTGCCTTGCTATTTTGTTTTTTCTGGCATATGCCTTTGAAACAGCGTAATTTGCTATGGAATGGTTATGACCAGAATACAGTATTCCAGGTGTCAGTGAATGAGGCATATGCAATGTAGAAAAGAAAGACAAGAAGTTTTCGTGTCCTCTGAGAGCTTTAAATGATCGCAAGACAAAAAAAAAAAGCAGGCAGGCCACTTTGAGAAAAAAGAGACAGAAAAAAATGTTGGTAGGATCGCGTCGCATGCCTTATTTTTGAGGCGCCTCTTTAGTGTATTAGAGAGCTTCTGTGGAATTTTGTATATTTGAAGCTATTGCGCACGCTCTGCATACTGCTTTGCTTCTCCACTTGCGTCCGCCGAAACTGCCGCGCGCGCTTAATATTTTTCGTGATTTCCATTGCAGAGAGTTACCAGCAACGGGAACACGTCACCTCTTGGTTCGGACATTTCGCTTATATATTTCAAGGAAAAGCTGCAGCCGAGCTCATCTTCAGACTACGATGATTCCACAATTTAAAAACCCCTTTATTTCGCTTCTGTGCTTTAAAGCAAGCTGCGCTGGTGTTGCCTTTGTCGTGCGAAGGCAGTAAGACTGCGCTTTCGTAAGACATGCGACTTTGAAGAGCGTAGGGTTAAGGCGATCTTTTAAGCTTACATGGACTGCTCTAACCATGAATGTCAAGATTAGAGCCATTTCTCCACGAGCGCAAGCGCGCGTACGTACATACATACATACATGCATGACTACATACATACATTCATGAATGCGTGCATACACACACATACATTCATGCATGCGTGCACACACACACACACACACACACACACACACACACACACACACACACACACACACACACACACACACACACACACACACACACACACACACACACACACACACACACACACACACACACACACACATATATATATATATATATATATATATATATATATATATATATATATATATATATATATATATAGAAAATGAGAGGCGGCTCATTTGACAAACGTGTCAAGGAAGCGCAGTCACCGAAACCAAGGTGCATAGGGGTATGTTTCAATTTTTTTAAATTTGAAGCGCTGGTCAATGGGAGAATAATAATTCGATCAATCTGTCGCCTAAAGAAAATTACCTATAAAGCAGCAGAGCACCGGACGCGATATTCGGAGGTCGTGGGTTAGGATCCCACCGGCGGCATGGTTGTTTTTCTGCTGTTTTATGAGAAATTTTCTTTAAGCGACAGATTAATCGAAGTATTATTCTCCCACTGATCAGCGCTACAAACTAAAAAAATTGAAACATTCCCCTATGCACCTTGGGTTCGATGAATGTTGGCTTCACACACACACACACACTCACACACACACACACACACACGCGCGCGCGCGCGAGCGCGCACACACACACACACACACACACACACACACACACACACACACACACACACACACACACACACACACACACACACACACACACACACACACACACACACACACACACACACACACACACACACACACACACACACACACACGCGCACGCACGCACAGACTCTCTCTCTCTCTCTCTCTCTTCGGCGCGGCGGTGGCTGAGTGGCTATGGCACTCGGCTGCTGGCCCGAAAGACGCTGGTTCGATCCCGGCCGCGGCGGTCGAATTCGATGGAGGCGAAATCGTAGAGGCCCGTGTACTGTGCGATGTCAGTGCACGTTAAAGAACCACAGGTGGTCGAAATTCCCGGAGCCCTTCACTACGGCGTCTATCATAGCCTGAGTCGCTTTGGGACGTTAAACCTCCTTAAACCAAACCAAACCAAACCGAACCACACACACACACACACACACACACACACACACACACACACACACACACACACACACACACACACACACACACACACACACACACACACACACACACACACACATATATATATATATATATATATATATATATATATATATATATATATATATATATATATATATATATATATATATATATATATATATATATATTCTTCCAATGTTAAGGCATTTTAGTTGCCTAGGTTGTACGAAACGGCGTGAAATTGTACTTAGGCTGAAACTTGTCTAAGTAAGCGAAATAAATCGACTAGTTCAAATTGGAAACGTCCTCCTATTATGAAAGCAGCAAATTAATATTGTGTCTTGTTAAAGGGACTATGCAATGAATAAAAAGTCGCTTGTAAATGTTTTCAATGCTTAGAAATGATGCTAGGAAGCATTCACACCATGTATGAGTCTTCGGAACTGAGTCGGCAATTTATTATGAATTTTTAAAAACCGTGTTTTTTTTAAAATTCGCGGGCCGATTGGTGTGATCGTAGTGACCAATTTTGAAACTAAAATCGTGAAAAAATACGTCACTGTACCCATGACGTCACCAGTCCACCACACGCTGTCATTCGCTGGAGCCACGGCAGCCACGGCGTCACGGGCACACTTCCGGTAGCCGTGAAAATCGTCTGCTCGTGCCGCCGCGCGACCCTCTCGGGCAAGCGCGAGCCAGGGCATTGCCTTCGCGCATATGGTTTCAATTGTCCTATGCCGCCCCTTCTGTCGGGAGTTCCAGAGCCACTCGCAGTGGCTCGCCGAGTGGCTACTGTCGTCGCTGGCGTTCAGCCGGTACGGCGTGAACGCATAGGGCTCGATGCCCATCGCGGCCGTAAGAGCGAGCAGTCGCGCCTCGAGGTCCGGGTCCATTACTGCTAACTACAACAGACGACAAGCACAGAAACCCGACGCGCGCCACAATCACGCCGCCGACGCTACTGCTGGGGGGCTGGGAGCGACAACCGGAAGTTGCAAAAGGAACGTCAGCGGATGACGTATTCATGGGTGGGGCCCAGTCCCAGAGCTGTTTTCTTTATTTTTTCTGGTGCTCCGCGTGTACGAGTTGAGGGGAGACAGGAGGAGCGTAATTTTTAATTGTCTATATCTTCGTTGTTATTAATGCTAGCTCAAAAATTCTTGCACTGGGGTGACGACTGATGAAATGCCTATCTCTCGTCTGCTTTACGTAATCTCAATTAATTTATTGCATAGTCCCTTTAATTTTCTCAAAAGTTAATAGGAAGTGTTGCTTTGTAGTGGTGCCTTATTTATTTGATAATAGAGAAGAATCGATGCACCAAGTGTTATTGTTGAGTAATTTGTTGAAGATTATCTCAGGTAAAAAGTATGCACCGCAGATAGCGCGGTGCCCGCAGAAGAAACACTAATAATCTCGCTAAGGGCACTAACTTAGTAGTTGACGAAAGAAGCAAAAGAAAAACAACACTTGTTATGAAAGCTGCTGCTTCCCCAGACACAGGCACAAAATAAAAATATAGGACGAATGATCCTGAATGGCACAAGATGGGACCATGAATTGGCGGGCGGTAGCGATTCTGGGCAGGTCTAAGAAGCGAGCGAACGAGGAGGGGCAAATTTTTATTTTCCTCCATTTCAATGGACTGTATCATTGCCACTGCTTCAACTATAGCCTACACGTTGAGAGCATGTTCAGCGATTCGTAATTATATCTCTCGTACCAGCCAGCCATTTCGCGAGAACAAAAAGGGTGTTATTCGCCCGTAAAAAGAAGCTCCGCAAAATCTCCACCGGAGAATAAAACAACATAGAAAATACAACGCTCACGCGCTCCCTAAATCTCGGCGGACGTGCGTCTAAATGACCGAGTGGCTGAAAGGAGCGAACACACGCACGCACGCGCACGAACGAAATGGAGATAAATACAGCGCCATGGCAAGAAAGGCAGACTCCACATCTATTGAGCCTGCGCTAACGTTGCTCTCTTTATCTTACCGGTGCACAGGCGCGCGCGCGGTCGTTCGCAGGAACGAATGAAGAAAAGTAAAGCGCAATGAAATGAGGAGACCTCGCCGGAAGCAGGAAGAAAGGTGATCAGCGGCACGAAAACAGCGGCACGAGCGCAATGAAGTGAGAAACCAGCAAACTAAACCGCGAGAAAAAATATATGTGCGGCAAAGGAAAAGGAGACGGGGGGAGAAGGGCGAGCTCCAGAGACGAAGGTGAAAAAAAAAAAAGAAATAAGCCAGGCGTCGTTCGGTCGAGGCGCCAGGATCAGGCTTCCTTTTCGGAAACTATGGAATCGATAACTGTCACGGCGCCGTTCTTCACCTCCCGGCGGGCAGGCCAGGCTGCAGCGGCCATTAAGGAAGCCGGGATTAATTTTAATCGAATTTAATCACGAACTATTTCGGAGGCTCGGGCATAAGTTGTTCACTCGTCGAGCCGCCGACAAGGGCCGAAAGAAAGAGGCAAAATTAAATATATATAAAAAGGGGATAATAAAGCCTTGAGATGCGGAACGACGGAAGGGAAGAAGGGAATACGAAAAGGAAGGAAACTTAATTTGTCAAGGGAGGACTTTTATTGGAGCCCCCCTTTTACGGAAATTTTCTCGATCGCACCCGTGCGTGTGTGCGTGTGCGCGCGACACTATAGCGCGGTCGGGAGTGTCATCGAGCGCTCAACGCGACTTTGACCGGTACTGAAGAAGAAAAAATTAAACTCTCGATTCCAATAATGGGCCGCACTATTTAGCTTCCTGGGGGAAACGCCAAAGTAATCAGGCCGAAGGGTAAAATGAGTGCAGTCCATGCGCTGCCCGCTTTTGCGCCCGCTTAGGTTGCAGTGCTGACCTGCTGCCTCAGGTGTTATTTTTATCTTTATTGCCTCATATGACAGCCAAGGATGAACTCTTAGCAGTTTGCAGCTTTAAGATTGCCAGCGAAAATTCCCAAATGAGACTTGCGCTTGTTGATTATATCCGGAAGGGCTTCAACGCTTCAAGCGACGTTAACAGTGAGGCTCCACCGGTTGGACTGGATGCTTTTGCGTTATGTTCAACTATACCTCCGTTCTCAACTTCCGCACGAACTAGCAAGCTGCTGTGCCGATGAAACTAGAACCCTGATAAATGAAATGAAAAATCAAATTCGTGACGCGTGTTGGGAACACTGTTGTCCGTGCATGGCAACAACACTGCACTTGCTGCCGTTAGAAGAGTTGTGCCAATTACCGGTTGGGCCAGAGTGTTCATCGCAGCCTCACCTGCCGATACGGGAGAGGGGGTAGGGCTCAGCCTAGCCGGTGCGTGCCGGTCCCACTTGGTCGGAACGGAATGCCTTTCGTTTCCCTAGACCCCACTTCCTAAATCATCACTTCCTAAATCATCACATTTAGGGTGCTTACTCAAATTCTTTGCCACTTTGACCCGGATGATTAACCGGAACGCCGTTACCAGAGTGATTCGTGCTCCAAGAGGCAAACAAATTAAGGTTTAATTCCTCCTTGCGACACGAAGCAAACACTGGGAGGTCGCAAGCGCGGTCATTTGCACCTAGGCGAAAAAGACGTATTCGCTAACAGAACAGCAAAAAAATATTTAAAAAGATGTAAAAGAAAGGGCGAGAAGACGTCGGATGGGAGTGCGGTAGAAACGGGGCTGGGGCTAACGTCAAGGGTCGGGGTGCGCCATCACGTGTCCGAATACCACAGTGTCATCCGAGGCTGCGGAAACCAGCGTGGAGAAGGCGCTGCACTGCGGCGTGGCACGCGCCGACAAGCTGTTTGCACCGCGGACGTGACGGTGGCCCTAATGGCGACTCCGCACGTTCCTCTGTTCGTTCACGCGAGCGCGAGCACACGAGACCCGAGTTCCTTTCGGGCCACTCCCTCCTGGGCGGCCGTCGCCGCCGAACCACGTTTCCTATCCGTAAACCTTTGCCTCGGCCTATTTGCACCCGAATTCCTGCCCACCCGCCCTCCGCTCTTCTACGCACGCCATCCTATCCACCTCCCCCCCCCCCCCCCAACAGACACACACCTTCCTTAGGGCGCGTAATCTTGAAAGGCACCCAGCTTCCTCGTGTTCAAGCTTGCGTGATCAGTGTTTGAGGCGGCCGGTTGCGAAAGCTGGCTAGACGAGGCTAGCCGGCTCTCTGCCGCAGGGTTGTACTGATTCTAGGATCATTACGATTCTAGACAGACTACACGTAGATTCACAGTGAATTGGAAGGAATTTCTTGCTGGAATGCGGTAGAAACAAAATTTTCAGGAAGAGTAGATGCAAAATCGTCTCGCGCATTCCTTTTTCTATCGACGGCGTCTGCACAGAGACCTCAAGCCTCGTGTGTGGAAGCGCATTGACGGAGGCACAAAGCCAGCCGCGAGCATCTAACGTAGATCCATTACCTCGATCAGCTCATTGACATCCTCGTGATGTGATGAGCGCGAATAAATAATTAGTGCAGTCTGGTTTCGTTGCAGTACCGTTCTCCGAAGGACCCTCAGGAAACCTTCTTTGGCGTATATGTCGCTTAGGGTTCCTCCCTTGTTAAGAACCCCACCAGAAAGCGGACCTAACGTTGACTTCTAAATTACGGTTCTAATCTCTGCCTCTCTGTCTCTTTTGTTCATGCTTGACACTACGTCAGCCTTCCTGACAGCAGTGTTCAGCCTGTCATACTGGACCATGCGCTTCGTTCTTCTTGTTTTTATTTCTCTCCCAGGTCTTTTCTTCAGCATCAGATGCTGGTAGCTCCAATTTTAGGCCGCCTTCGCCGGCATTGCGGCGAATTTTACTTCAGAACAAGGCTCCGAAGTTAGTATACGATGTTCATTCATATACGAAAAAAACTGCCTAGAGATGCGAGCTGTGCACGAACGACGCCAAAGCAGTGCGGGGCGAAAAGATTGCCTGGCTACTCATGCCAACCGGGCATCGCCACTTCCTTTTTAGTTTCGGCCTGCTTTATTGCATCATTGGCGAAATTAGAAGGTATCCTGGTGTAGGTCGGCCGCAGCTTGCACAGGGCAAGGCATAACTGGACAGCATTAGGAGTGGCCTTAATCTTACAGTGGGCGTATGTCGGTTGATGATGATGATGATGATGTTTATTTAAACGCATGCGTAATGTTTGCAACTCGTATTTCTAGTATAGACCACGCTATTGTGTACATGACCGTACTGATAATAGGTAGCGCTACGTTATGGGCGCTACCTTTCATTATCATCGTCATTGGTCACCCTTCATGTCCGACGCACTCGTTTCTCGCCTCATCGTACTCGTGGCAGCACTACGCCGTAGTGGTGCAGCACGTTGGCGGGACTTACATCCTTTGTCCGTAAAGTTTCGAGACTGATTCATTTTCTTCTCTAGAAATGATTCCCCAAAACAAATGTTCGTGCATATGTATAGCGCCATATTTTCGGGCTAACCTTAGCTATTTATGTTAATTGCTGCGGCAGCCGCTAGATGGCACTACATGTAGAAAAATACGTTGTCACCTGTCGTCTGCGCATTCTGCTGTGGTTGAATGTGTAGAGATGGACGTCCACCTCGAACAGCGTGTTAACATAAAATTCTGTGTAAAGCATGGCAAGACAGCCACACAGACGTATGAGCTCCTTCGTGACGCTTACGGCAAAGAGACATTAGATGTTTTTAGCATACCGGAGACGTACTACCGGAGACGTATATCGGTTTGCCGGACCCCTCTTGCGCATGCGCAATGGCATTGTTGGGGTGAGGGGGAGCCACTGCGCGTGCGCAAGAGGGGTCAGGTAAACCGGTATACGTATCCGGTAGTATGTCTCCGGTATGCTAAAAACGTCTATTATCGCGGGCGCGAGTTTTCGAGTGGAACAAGAGGTTCGTTTCGGGAAGAACGTCGGTGGAAGACGACACAAGGCAGGGGCGCCCTTCACCCTCACGGAATGAAAACAACGTGGCTCGGATCAGGAAAATCGTACAGCAAGAACGCACCATTACAGTCCGCATGATATCAAATGCTCTCGACATTAGTAAGACAACATGCCACCAAATTTTGCGTGAGAACTGGGGGAAACAAAAGCTGAATGCCAGACTTTTTCCGCACTCCCTCACACAGGACCAGAAGGACACGCGGGCATCAGTGAGCGCTGATTTGCTCTCCGAGGCAGCGAAGGATGCTGCATTTGTCGACAGCATCATTGCTGAAGACGAAACATGGTGTTTTCAATGCGATCCTCAAGCAAAGAGGCAGAGCGCCGAATGGCGGTCCACAAGCTCTCCAGCGTCGAGAAAGGTTCGAGGACAGAAGACCAAAACAAAGACGATGCTGATAGTTTTTTTTTTCGATTCCAGAGGTGTTATAGACCACGAGTTCGTCCCACAAGGGCCGACAGTAAATCAGGAGTTTTATATCCGCGTGCTCCAACACATGCGTGATGCAGTGCGACGCCGTCGCCCTGACTTATGGGCATCTGGACAATGGAGCCTTCTCCACGATAACGCAAGGCCGCACACTGCTCTCAGCGTGACAAAGTTTCTCGCCAAGCATAGCATTACTGTACTTCTCCATCCGCGATACTCGCCTGACCTCTCCCCATGCGATTTTTTTCCTGTTTCCTCGCGTGAAGAGAGCCCTAAAGGGTCGCTGGATAGGGAGCGCGGAGGCCATTCAAGACGCCACGACAAAGGAGCTGACAGCCCTGCCAAAAGAAGCGTTTTCCAACTGTTTTCATAACCTCAAGAAGCGTTGGAAGCTGTGTATAGACTGCAAGGGAGACTATTTCGAAGGGGTGCTGCACAAATGATTTCAGTGTTAAAGGCATTATTTTTAATGGACTCAGTCTCGGAACTTTACGGACAAAGGTTGTAATACGGGAGCCAGCGAGCGTCTTCGAGGCTTGGGACGACAGGCGCATTTGAAGCCGAAGCAGAGACACGCTTGACTAACCAGCGAAGGAAGAACTATACGGCCGCGCGCGAGGACGGCCGAACGTTCTGCTGAGGTTGAAGAAGGAAAGCGGTCGAACGCATGGCTGAGACGGATTCAAAGAGTGCATTTGGAACCTTCAGTGACTCGTTCTATTTAACGTGCAGTGCTGTCCTGGGAAGCATACTATTTTCGCCGACACCTGCTCTCAGCACCTACAAAGAGTACACATTTTTATGATCAGCTCGGAAGATTTGTTTCCAGTCGTTCCACAAGGAAACTGAGGAATAGCGCATTTTGTTTTAAAGGGACACTGAGGAAGACTAATATTTTTTTTTTGCTAGTAAAATTCGATAGTTCGGCATTTTGTAGCTTTGTTGTCGCTCTTGCGGCGCTGAACGATGCATTTATTGATACGAGATTTGGATTCGAAGTTGAAAACCTTTTTACCCCCGCTCTGATTAAAGCTCCGAACTATCTTTGTTGACGAAATAGCCGAAAAGTGATGTAAAAGCGTGGACTCCGTGAATGGTGACGGCAGGTGGCGCAGCCTAGCAGCTGCCGAAATGAAAACTACCGCTGCTCGGACGTTGAAGACCTCCTCAGCCGTCGCTACCGTTCCTTGTTTACGTTTGCGTCAATGTTACGATGTATCCCGTTCCCGATCCCGACAACGAAATTCTCGCAGAAAACTGCGGCCTGCACTTCAGCGACCTCAACCCCGCACAGCGTGCGATGCTTTTGAGGGCTGAGTCGGCGGGACTAGCAGAATAGACCTAGCGCTAAGGAATCGACAGCGTCGGTAGCAAGCCAGGCTACTGGTGCGGCAGCTGTCATCCCCGAACCACCGTCACGATTGATGAGTAGAGACTGGTACGTACGGACATATATAAATTCTGTAATAATATTGCTTGTAGCGCTGGTTATGCAGCCCAGTGTCTTAGTACGCTGTCGAAGCGAACACGCCGAGCGATGCGTTTGCTTACGTGGTGGTTCGTGCAATATTAGCTATCCCCAGATGTTTTCCTCGTTGCAAGTGCGGGCCGCGGCTTTAACTTCGTCCCAGGAGCACTTAGAGGTGCCGTTGTAGTACATTTGCTGCTCCGTACTTGTAGTAAATCGAGGTGCGTCAACATCTAAACAACGCGGGCACTCAAAGCGCATAGCCGCGAAGCTCCAAAACATACAGAAACTCAGCTGGCCGCTGGTTGCGTCGCCAAGTATAGGTTTTCATTGGCTTCCAACATTCAGGTTGTCTTCTTTTCGGTTTCCTCGTGGGATAAAAGTGC
Organism: Amblyomma americanum; assembly: GCF_052857255.1. Classification (NCBI taxonomy): domain Eukaryota; kingdom Metazoa; phylum Arthropoda; class Arachnida; order Ixodida; family Ixodidae; genus Amblyomma; species Amblyomma americanum. Next base: position 237,331,634 of record NC_135497.1, read on the forward strand.
ACTGATGATTTGAAAACGAAACTTATATACTTAAACATCTGAAACGCGTAACCTTCGTGCACGTTTGTCAGCCTCAAAGATCCTCTGGGGCTTCGGTTATTTCGTCATCGGTGCGACATTAGCGAGTGGCGGCGATACCTGTATTTTAGTTCGAGCTCTTTTATACCTTACAAAAGCTTTGTTTGCAATTTTTCCTCAGCCACCCTTTAAGTGACGTGCACAATTCATCCTAAGTGCATCTTAAGGAATGGTGAGAAGTTGAATGTAGAGTATGGTAGCGTTGCACAGAGTCCATAGAATGCGAATAACGTCAAAGAAAAGCAGCTAGAGTGACTTGAAAGACGTGTTTTTATTCATCATTTTTAAGCTCAATAGCGCAGATTTGGAATTTTAGGCATTGCCTCTCGTGCATTTTTGTGTGCCGAACGCCCGTTCGGACGCGACAAAAGGCCCGGCGATTTTTTACTCACGTCGAGCACGGCTAGCAGATCCTTCTGATCGTTAAAAGCATGCAGAACGGTTGGCCTCGCCGAGCATTTAAACGCCCGTTCGGCGGTCCAGGCGCATGGCGTGCTTCCAAAATCGAAAGCCACTAGCCACTTCCCCGCTCCAACGGCGGGAATCTCGCCTCTGCCGTGCTGTCCCGATCGAGCCGAAACCCGGGAAAAAAATGCGGCGCCACCAGCGCGCATCATTTGTTCAATCATGCACGAAGCATTTTCTCAACGCGCGCAGTACCCTTTCACTTACTCCCCCGCCCGTTGCCTAAATCGCCCGGCACCTGGTCGTCGCTCTTCCTTCCCGTCCCTTAAAAATTAAATCTGTCGTATTTCCTCGTCTGGGCGCAAAGCTGCTCGAGGACACGGCAGCGGTGCCGCTCGTATCGCATACGCATGAAGAGCAAGCCGGACAACGAAGTTCATGTCTGGAGGGCAGTTAGCATTCCGTTTTCGAGAAGCCGCCTTCTGTACCGACGACCCGTCTGCGTTCTTTACTTTTACTAGGGGAGCCAGCTAGATGTTGCTTGGCTGGGCTCCCGCGCTAAATTAGCGCTACGCCCGAGACAGAGCGCGCTGGGAAGGGATCTCTTGCGTTAGGCCTGGCGCCCCCTCCAGCTCATCCGATGCGCCACCATAGGAGGGTAGTAAGACCGCGCGGAAGCGTGGAAGGGCGGGCGGCTCTGATGGCGGGCGACACGGGCGCGTACTCAAACTGTCGTTACAGCGGGAGACGCGCGCGCGGCCCGGGCTACTGGCCCCGAAACTTCATTTCTCGGCGACCTAATGACGCGTTCGATGGTTGCGAGCCGCCATTGCCTCGCGCGCGGGGGTCACTGCTGAGAGCGCGTCGCCGCTCTGTGGAGGAGGGTACACGGCGTAGAGCATGCGCCAAGTTCAGACCAACATCTACGCGGGCCGAGCGAGGGTGTAGCGGCCAAAACGAAAAGAGGCGGAACGAAGCTCTTTGGGAGATATAGTTAGGCCGTTTCGCGAAAACGAGAAGAGGAGGGGGGGATTCGCCTCGTTCGCTAAATGTTTCTTGTTGCGCCTGGGCCGCCTTCTCCCGTCGCTCGCTCCGTAGTTCGGTTCCATTTCTTTTTGTTTGTTTCTCGTAATGAATTTTATGCAGGGTGTTTTGCATTCGTTGATTGGCTTTCGAGCTTTGTTAACGACGGTGCGCATAGAGAATGAACCTGTGCGAGTGGGCGGAACAACGCAAATGAACTTGCTCTGCTTACGGAGTGCTTCTTTCGTTATTCTTTTTTCCTTCCACGGGCCTGGAGGGGCCGAGGCGAGGAAAATACATCACTGAGCAAAAGCGCGAGTCCGACGCGTTTAAGACTGTTCGCACGTGTGCATTACACATAAGAGGCAGCGAAGGGCTCACTTTATTTCCGAGGCAATAAAGAGCGATTACCCGTGTTGCCGGTGGTTACGGCGGAACGAGACTTTCTCCGAGAGCTAAATTGAAGCTAATTTCCCGCTCTTCGCCGAGAGTGGTTGGAGCTCATGCGTGTTAGCCTATTTCGCCGGGCGAATTTGCAGTCGTCAGCATAGCTTTGCGAAAGTAGTGATTGGAAGGCAGTGCCGGCGCAAGAAAAAAAAAAGAATCGGTAGAAATGAGCAGTATCCAGAAAGACGCCTAAACATCACCGTTGTGAAACGCTGCGCTGGCAGCTTTTCTCTTTTTGCTCAGTCCAAGGCCCTGCTCACGCCCTGAAATTGCCGCTAAGAGAAATGCGTGAAAAAACAAAAACAGCTTACAAAAGTGGGGAAAACAAACGAACGACTGGTGTGTGTGACTGCGCGATGAATGATGGCATGGCCATGAGCGTATAGAGCGATGCTATTCACTTCATGCTATTAGATCTCCTAAAGACGGCAGGCTGTCACATCGCCTTAAGGTGGAGAGGAAACGGTGCCGTGTTGATGAGTTCGTCATGTTTTTCCGCTGTTACTGATGTCCACATATGTGCCCCGAAACAACGAAACCCGCCGTGAGTCCATTCGAGTACCACATCTTTATTTGCTACACTGGTAATTTCGCTCAACAATGAAGGACTTTTTGCCATATATTAATTTAATATGTTTGTGTCGGATTAAGTAAGCCTGTTTTTAATATTATATAAGCGATCCTTTAACGCATAGCATCTTTTTTTCACATCGTTACTTTTGGGCATGTTTGGTATTAGTTCCTGATAACAGATGTTGCGGGCAGGACGTAAAGCTGGTTTGCGTAACCTTCGTGAATATACTTACGGGACGTTGCTTTGGAGGCGCACGCACACACACACACACACACACACACACACACACACACACACACACACACACACACACACACACACACACACACACACACACACACACACACACACACACACACACACACACACACACACACACACACACACACACACACACACACACACACACACACACACACACACACACACACACACGCACGCACGCACACGCACACGCACGCACGCACGCACGCACACACACACGCACACTGATAGCGCATGCCCGCGCCAACAGCAGCATTTGAGTGCATTTCAGAGAGAACGAGCGACCGCAAGCCAGACGCCTGCCTGCGGGAGAACTTTCCATAGCCAGGGATCACGGCCCTCCCCATCAAGAACGCCACTGAAGAAACAAGCAAATAAGTGAAACAAAAAGAAAACAAAATCAAGTTCCACCAAAGCGCGTGCGTTCAAACAAGAGTCTCGGGAGCGGGCGGCCGTGTTGCTCAGATGGGGTCGCTGAGGCCGAATCGGCCGCCTATCTACCGCAGTCGACACGACAAAGCACTCCTACGGTTCACGCACCCGTGGAATTTCTCCTCTTCCACCCCTTCTTGCCCCAGTGGCGCAGCATGCGTGGATGCCGCCACACACAAACCCCCCGCGCCAGGCGGCCCGGAGAGAGGCGGTGCTGTGGCGCGCGTCGACTCGCCATGCCGCGCACTTTGGCCGGCGTGCGGACAAATAAGGCCCATCAGAGCAGCGCGCAGCTGTACGCCTGGATTAGCCGTAATTGTGTTTTCTCATCGCGAAAAGTGAACCGGCCGTGTGCGGCGCTCGACGCGTCACGCTCCGCGCGTTCCGAGAAACGGGCAGACGTCACGCGGTTCGAGAAAGACCGAGTCTGCGCGATCTTGTCTGCATTAGTGCTCCGGTGGGTTTAGAGCGAGAAAGGGGAAGTTGTCGCCTGCACTTTGTCATCTTTTTTCGGTTTGATGCCTGTAAAAGGTTCTTTCGGTGGTCGAGCACTTTTTGACTGCGCTTAGCTGCCTCAGTTCCAATGGTGGTTTGTCGAGTGTACGTCCGCCTTCCTAGTGGTTCATTCTTTAGAAATTAATGAAGTAAATTACACTGTGCGCAGGTTTCAATTCAGTAGTTTGACGCATCAGTTGCATAGGGCAGCTTTACGACAGTAGCTGTGCCGCTGGTAATGCTAATTGTCACTACCTTCATTCTTTGGGAAAAGAAATCTTGTTTAGCACTTTACATAAATCGTAACGGGTGCAGTGATGGCGCAGAAGTAGAAATAGGTAGAGGTTAGACTAAACTTAATGTACAGAAAACCAAAGTAATGTTCAACAGTCTCGGAAGGGAACAGCATTTTACAACTGGTAACGACGTGAGGGAAGTGGTAAAGGAATAGGGCAGGTAGTGACTGCGGACCCGGATCACGAGAGTGAAATAACTAAAAGAGCGGGGTGGACCGCATTTGGCAGGTTCTCTCAGATCATGAATGGCAGCTTACCAATATCCTTCAACAGAAATGTATATAACAGATGTATCTTACCGGTACTCACCTATGTGACAGAAACGTGCTAGGCTAACGAAAAGGGTTCAACTTAAATTCGGGACAACGCAGCTAGCTATGTAAAGGAAAATTATAGGCGTAACTTTAAGAGATAGGAAGAGGGTAGGGGGAGGGGCGAGATGTCAGGGAACAAACGTGGTTTACTGGCGTCCTTGTCGAAATTAATAGGAACAAATGAGTTTGGGCGGGCCATGTTATGTGAAGGCAAGGCAATCGATGGTCGTTAACGGTAACGGACTGGATTCCAAGATACGGCAAGCGTTGCGGGGGGCGGCAGAAAGTTAGGTGGAGGGAGGAGATTAAGAAGTTTGCGGGGATAGGGTGGCCGCAGCGGATGGTGGGGATGATTACGCGTAACAATTAGATGCTAATCGTATTACGCACACTCTTCATAGTTATTCTGTGGCTAATAGTTATTCGGCAAATAAGCTGCTTTCCGCTGCATTATGCGCACAAAAACGGTTGCCGACGCAAGCTCGGCTTCTTTAACAGAGAGCGGTTGCAACCTTCCTCCTCATCCACGCATCGCGCGGGCGATGTGTTGTGCTTCGGGACGAGACTTGTTTAGTACGTGCACTATCAACAACAAATTAAAAGCACGCAGGACACTTGTGACACGACCAAAGGAATCCAAAAATATGAACTGCTGGAGAAGAAATACTAAGTAAAGAGCTGCCGCTGTGGCTGAGTGGTTATGGCGCTCGGCTGCTGGCCCGAAAGACGCGGGTTCGATTCCGGCCGCGGCGGTCGAATTTCGATGGAGGCTAAATTCTAGAGGCCCGTGTACTGTGCGATGTCAGTGCACGTTAAAGAACCTCAGGCGGTCGAAATTTCCAGATGCCTTCACTACGGCGTCCCTCATAGCCTGAGTCACTTTGAGACGCTAAATCCTCATAAACCAAACTAAGTAAAGCAGAAAGTTGGGCGAGTTGGTTACGATTCATGGTGATGATGTAGCGCCTGTCCGCGTCGCCCTGTCCGTCTGTCGTGTTTCCTTCGCGGTATTTTTGTACATCACGGGAAGAAGCACAGGCGGGTTCATTAACACTTCGACGACGCGGTCTTCGCCCCATCCAACTGAAATGTCAAAGGCTCTAGTATTCAATCCCCCTCATCTGGAATCGTCTTGTTTTGCTGTTCCCGTCTCATTTGTTTTGTTCGCGTTTCATTTTCTTCTGCGACACTCTTTACAACGAAACGTCTACTCTGTTGACGTCGTGCGAAGAAATTTTGGAATCTTCCAATAATGTTGTCACCCCTTTCGTTGTATACTGACTGCCATCAGGCTACAAAACGAAGCTTCAAGTCAGCCTTCTGCATTGGAATGGAACAAAGCTAACAATAAAATATCCCTTCAAAACAGCTAATTATGCGTACACTCGTTGGTAAGGACTAAACATGAACTGCAGTATACGATGTTTTTTTTTCTAACGTTTACAGATTTTTATTTCAGAAGCTGTGAGAGATACATCGGTGTGGTCTGGGTAAGTGGATTGTACAGCAAGGCCATATTATGTACGCGATAGTGCTCAATAGTTAGACGACTCACCAAATAAAATCCAATAAAGTGATTATTTCAGGGTTCTAAATAATATTGCACAATTGAATGCCGCCGAAATCGAAGGTAAGCCCAGTTTTTTAAATTGTTTATCGGCAGTGGAGGAGGAGAGGAAAGGCAGGGAGGTTAACCAGACGAATAGCCGGTTTGCTACCCTGCACGGGGGGAAAGGGGTGAGGGGAGAAAAAGACGAAGGAGAAAAGACAGTTGCAGGAAATTAAAGTCACTATGTAAAGTCACAGCGTTCGGTAAGCTCACAGCCTATCGTGCAGGCCACAAGTCTTCCAAAAGCGGAGCAGTGCCTTGGACGCCTTCACCGCCGACGACCACCGCGGCCAGTGGCCGAGAATCTTCGTTTCCGTCAGTGGGCGCAGGTCGAGATGCTCCAGTGCACGGCAGAGAGACTGTCTTTCGGCGCTGTAGGCAGGGCATTCACAAAGAATGTGGGCTATTGTCTCGTCACACCCGCAGATGGCACATGCAGGGCTGTCAGCCATACCTATCAAGAAGGAGTAGTGCTTGGTGAAAGCTACACCAAGCCACAGGCGACACAACAAAGTTGCTTCACGTCGTGGTAGGCCCGATGGAAGCCGAAGCTTCAGATCTGGGTCTAAGGTTTTTAAACGCGAATGCGAGAATTGGCCTGAATTCCACGCGGCAAGCGCGATGTCCCGCGACAGTGGTCTAAGCCTATACGCTGCGTCGGCTCTCGAGATGGAGATGGACACACAATCACCCTCATGGTGAGCAGTTCGCGCGGCCTCGTCCGCGCGGTGGTTGCCGGCGATACCTCTGTCTCCTGGCAGCCATTGGTAAACAATATCGTGCCCTTTGTTGATGGCTGTGTGGTGGAGGACTGGGATTTCCGCGACAGGTTGTTCCTGGGACCCATGACGAAGAGCAGATTGTAACGCTTGGAGGGCTGCCTTTGAATCAGTGAAAACAGACCATTGCTGGGGTGTTTCTGCACTGATATGCTCAATGGCGACACGAATAGCAGTAAGTTCTGCACCAGTCGATGAAGTCCGGTGTGATGTTTTCACTTTCTTAACTGTGCTCCTCACGGGGATGATCACGTAGCCCGAGGAACTGGAAGGGGTCACTGAGCCGTCGGTGTATACGTGCAGTCGGTGTCCGTGTTTCTCATGCAATTATTCTAGAGTGGTAGTGCTGTCATCGATAAATCAGCCTTCTTTTTGATTCCCGGCATGGAACGAAGCACACGAGGTTGCTGCAGACTCCATAATGGAGAAGACGGCCTAGAGGCTGGTGTAAGTTGGATTGGTAAGAAGTCGCGATGGGCATCAATAATTTTCGCAAACGATGTACTCGGCCGGTTAGCAGGAGGACTGGCAAGATGTTGTGCGGGAATCCGAGAGAGGTGACGAATATGCGCTCTCAAGGCTTCGATTGTGACATAGGCAGTCACTGGATTCTCCTGAGCGATGCGTACTGTTGCGACTCTAGACGTGCATTTTGGCAGTCCTAGGCACGTCCGCAGAGCTTGAGCCTGAACACTTTGCAGACACCGTATGTTCGTTTTCCTCAAGTTTCTTAGTGCAGGGATACTGTACCGAAGGAAACCCATTAATAATGCGGTGTACAGCTGGAGCATAGACTGCCCTGATGCTCCCCACGATTTCCCTCTGAGAAAGGAGAGAACGTGAACGATCGATGTCAGTCGCCTTTTAATGTACGAGACATGTGGGCTCCATGTTAGATTACGATCGATGATTACTCCAAGGAAGCGATGGCTTCTTTCGTAGGGTATTGTTGACCCATTTATTCATACGGGGTAATGGGACATGCTCTTGCGTGTAAAGGCAACAACGGAACATTTTTCAGTAGAAATCTCCAGGCCTTGCAGGCGGATGTAGGCCGCAAGATTGCTTGCCGCCTTTTGAAGCCTTGCTCGAAAATAGACGTTTGACAGCTCGGTGAGATGGCTTCTCCGCGTTGCAAATTTATAAAATTGCATCGCTCACATCTCGACTGCAGAAAATGCTGACGTTCCATGTGCATTTTATGACTTAGACGCAGCTAATGTGATTTGGGCGACGATACTACGCGCAGTGGCACGCTTTTATAAATATGCCAACTCAACGAAGTTTGTAATTGCGTAATTTTGCGTAATTTCTTAAGTTCGTAATTTTGACGCTCGATATCTATAACCTCATTGCCGGTAAAAAAAATATAATAACTGGGCTCACCTTCGACGTTGACGGCCTTCAATTTCGCGTCTTTACTCTAAAATAAAAAAACAGATATGATTAGTTAATATCAGTTAATTAATCGCCTAATTCTTGAGCTCTATCTCGTACATAATGTCCGCCTTGCTATAGAATCCTCTTGTAGAGATCGCATCGGCGTATTTATCGCAGTTTTTAAAATGAAACATGGGGGCCCTCTTCACCACATTCTTAAAGGGCAACTGCATCCCTTTTTGAGAATTTCGGGATATTCAAGCATTCAGATCGATATTGATAATAATCGCCTATACAACATCGCTTTCCCTAGCTCCACTTATTTTTTCGTTTCCTCACTTAGTAGAACATAGCCGCCTCCAGCAAGGCGCCCGTGTGTCAGCAGCAGTTGTGCGAAAAAGATTGGCTCCGCGCAATCTCCCTGCAGCAAGCCATGCATGCCAGACACTGACGACGCCTTTTTATGCACGAGTTTCTATGCCCGCCCGGGCAGAAGTCGCACACCGCCGAAGCACAGCTACGCGCATAGCGTTTCCACGTAGCGAGCAGTTCCCGCGCGTTCACCTGTTCTGATTGGGTTGATCGGATCCGCAACTTCCGCCGCAGCGGGCCAGATGCTATGCAGGGGCGTAATGCGCGTCTTCCTTCACGCTCACTGCCTTCCGCGCAGAGCACTACCTTGGTCTCTAGTCTTGTCGCTCGGCGACACGACAAAGCACTCGACGAAGAGTTAGCTCGTACTTCGCGGTCCGTGCACGGTCGCCGCACTCACGGCATACGCCGTCGCAGCAGGGGTCGCGGGGCGAAAGGGAGCTTCGCGATACAGGCGTCTGCGTGCGTGCACGAGTGTCCGTTCACGTAGCCGCCACTGGGCGGCGCTGTCGATTCTTGAACGGCCAAGCTCAACAACCACAGGACGTCGTGATCGAGCGCGCAACGGTGGCGCGCTTCCGCGACGACGTGCCGCACGTGCACGGCTCGACGCTGCTGGCCCCAGCGTTTTCACTCCGCCGCCGACGTGCCTGATTTGCATACCACTGACTCCATTACGGCGCCGCCTGGAACACGCGCGCAGCCCGGGGCGCGACCGCTTTTGCTTCGGGGCAGAACTCCGCGGGATGCGCGTGCTGTGTATTGCTTTTCAGCAGCTATTATTCGACGCGAGATGGGAGAAAGTGTAGGAGGCTTCCATAAACTCCTTGTGTGTCTTGATTAGCTCGAGGAAGAATATATTCTTCGGGGGTTTAGGTGATTGCGAGGAATGGCTGAGGCGCAAACAACTTGAGGGCGCTAACTTCACTTGGAGGAACCTCGGTTCCACGCGTTTCACTTGCCTTACTCACTACTGATTTCTGCGATCAGTGTCTTCGCGCTTTCTGTTCTCAGTGCCATTTTTACTGAGGAAGCACTGCTTCGCGAGGTCTAACTGGCTCACCGAGTTTGTGTGAAGCTTGACCTTGAGGATGACCTTGGCCAAACTTAACATGAATGTTGCCGCGACTGGGATACGAACCCACGGCGGCGCTAACAGATCAGCTTCGCTGGCCACTGTACGGGAGCTCTATGCTATCCCCGCAGCCGACCACGCCTTGCCTTAAACTGCAACGCATTCTCGCGCTGTGCATTGTACATCGCCTTATTCATCAACTAATACTGTTATCGAACTAATATCGTCGCCAGACGTGCCGACGACCCATTGAAGCAAAACCGTGAGCCAACCAGGCTGAACACATGTCTTCGCACGTCTACTCGGCTTAACTGCGTGAAAACCCTACTCCTTTTTTTTTTGTCCTCATGTCCCCTAGCTGTCATTAGGTGAAAGTTTTCTACTGTAAATGTAGTTTCGTAGTTCACAAATTCACCACGAAGACATGACAGAAAATTCGATGTTTGTTCCGGTTCGAGAATGGCACACGGTTCTCGCCGGACCCTCCAAGCACATGGTCCACACAGACTAGTTTCCCGTCTCGTCGTTTGAATTTGGCGCCCGCTGCTCGGCCTTCGAGGGCGCCACCGCGCTCGCTAAATTTAGCGGCGGAACTCTGGCGCAGCCGTACGCGTTGCCAGATTAGCACCAGCACCGGGTCCAAGCGTTACGGCGCACATCAACTTGGCGAGCAGACAAGCTCCCCAAGCTGTCGCTTAAATTTCAAATGCCTACGTTGGAATTCCCTTCTCGACAGCATCCAGGTTTCAAGGTGTTGCCGGCGTAAACATCTGAATAAAGAGAAAGAACGAAGGAAATACAATAATGAAGAAAGAGGGGGCGAGAAGCAGAGAGGAAAGGAAATAGAAAGAAGGTAGGAACGAAGGTATGAAGGAATGAAGCAAGTGAATAAATAAATAAATAAATTAAGAAATAGGTAAAATGTGAGATTACAGAGAATAAAGGAAGAAAAGAACAAAGGAAATAAAGAAAGCAAGAATGAAAGAAAACAAAACGTAGACCCATTGCAGGTCACGAACATCCACTTTCCCTATGTCACCCGGCGTTTGCATGGAGGCACGGGGATCTGCGCAAGGTGACTTCTTCATAATAGACGCCAGCCGGAGAGCCAACGGTAAGATCGCGAAGCCTTTCTGCGTCGCTCTTGGGCCCGCGTATAGTTGAGCGCGTTTACGGTTCGTCGGCTTCCCTCGGTTCCTTGGCTTACCATAGCGCGTGGAAATTCAGGCTTCGCGTGCGTCTGACACACGCTCGCTGGGAAGCCGCGCTAACGAACGGAGAAATCCCGAGTCCTTTGGCTTGCGTTTAATGCTGTTTTGCTGAGATCGGCTTTCGGCAAAACGCGGCTCGAACGCGCACGCCCGGAACGCTGTTTCTTTGCATCGTTTTTGTTTGACGAGACGGTTCGGTTCCGTACTATTTACTGACAGGGCGCGCAGGTTTTCTTCGCAGAAGAGAAAAACGCTAAAAAGAGGTGAAGTGCTTGCACGGGTGCGCACTTTATTCTGATTTTCCTCGCGCGTGTTTTCAGGCCGCGTAACGCACCGAGCTTAAGAAACGTTTGGAAGAAAATGCAGATACAAAGTGTATACTGAAAATCACGCGTAAAACTTCGACGTGGTTGTGCAGCAGGGGTACAAGTATTACGGGTCGTCGCTATTCCGGGCTCTTGAAGCCTTGTTTTTGCCGCCTATCGAAAAGGAGTTTTGAGTCGCAAATTTTCCAACCCGCTTGCTACTCCGCCTCTTTGCACTTTTCCCTCTTCTTCGTCGAAGACGCGGTACGCGGGCCGCTGGAAAGCAAGAGCCGGTACACAACGAAGGTGGCGTCGAGGGCGATTGTGTTTCGTCTCCAACAAATCTTTCCAGCTTCCAGTTTTCACGCGGGCGCACGCTGTTTGGCGCGTCCGAGTATATTCTTTTTCTTCTCTGCGTCGATGGCACACTTTCAGCACTTCTAGAAGTGCGCGGCGCTGCGCGCCTGTGGCTGCGATGGAATTTCTACCTGAAAGTCCCTCACAAATGGTTGGTCTCGATGTAGAGCTTTTACCATTCACTTCTCTATGTGCTGTGCACTCGTTCACCTCTCGCCTCTTTTATTCGTGTTCTGGCTTTTATACTTTCTTTTTTTTTGCGCTGTGGCGAGTAAGGGTTGGTCGCCCCGAATCTCGGCGCTTGCAACACGCCCCCTGGCAACAGCGCCTAGATCCGCAGCAGCACAAAGTTCAAAGCGCAGAGTAGTACTCGCCAGCGCGCGCGCGCTGCTGTCAAGAGAGATTTAGCCGCGCACTGTTTGCCGATTGGCGCTGCCGACGCTGCGCTGTTTCCTTCCTCGCACCCGCGTGCCACGTTGTCCAGGCGACAGAAAGCGGCGCCAACACCACCCGGCAGCAGCAGCAGCAGCAGCAGCAGCAGCAGGGGCGACGGCGAGAGAACGGAGCACTCCGATAAGCGTCAGCAAAACGCAGCGGCTGGACAAACGTATACAGCCCGGCGTGAAGTCTGCCTATTCCTGTTCGGTCGTCGTTCCGCTGCAGTCGTCACCACTTTTTTAATTTTGTTTTTTTTTCTTACCTCGGGCTTTTTCGCGTCTTTTTAAGCGTTGTATTTTTTTTTTAGTTTGCGTTCTCGTGCGTCGTTTTTGCTGACGGACGGTTCGTACCGAAGCTACACGTCACCGGCATGTGGGCTTGCGTACGCAACAGAATCTTGAAAGAAGACGCTGTGCAACACCGCTCGGTGTAGTGCGCTGTCCACACCGCTAGTTGCGCTTCTTTCTGTGGATTTTTCTTTTCTCTGAGCTTCTCGCGTGTGTGTACGCTAGAACGATTGTAGAGCGGGTTTGCACTACAAAGGGAGCTGGGAATGAATTTAGAGTAATTAATAACTTGTAGCAAGTGCCAAGGGAGGACAGATACAGGCGCATGGTTGCAAAAGAGTTCGCCGCTACCGAAAAACAGCGGAGTGTCATTGGGAACGCTGGATGGAAAGCCTTATAGCGGGCTGCTTCCCCACTTCGGAGCTTATATGAAAAACTATTAGCCTAACTTGCGTGATAAACTGGTTCTTATTTGTTTCTGTACCTTCAGTGATCGACGTAAGACCGCAATTTCCCACTCAAGTGCTGCAAACGGCCTCTGGTGGGATCGCGTTGTTTATGACTAATTCTGGGACATAACGAAAAACGTACGCAGGTACAGTGCTGTCAACGGCTTTCTCTTAGCCACTGGGATTAGCAGCGGTGGGTGGGGTACAGCACTGATACAACGATGACCACTCCCCACCCCCTCACTACTCGCTCCCTTTATTGACTAAGACGTGGCGTGACCTTTTGCTTCAGTAAACTTTTGGCGTGCTTAAGGATGGCTAACATAATGCCCCCACAATTTTGCCGTCGTCGTTTCCCGCCCTAAAATGTATTCAAGATGGCGCTTTCAAATTTATGATGAATTCGCGAGAGCACTTCTCATATGACCTTCCTTCAAAGTGCGTTCGAAGGTTAGCTTTAAAAGGCAACGCAGACGAGCATTAGAGGGGTGTCAAGTGGCTTGCGCTCCGCTACTTTAGCGCTGAGATGAGTTTCCAGCATGGAAAAAAAAAGTTGACTTGGAATATTCACGTAGCCATATCTGATGTGCACTATGTCGAGTGCAAAAATACCGCTGCATTCGAGGATATTGTCGAAAACGCACTCGTCATTTTGACTCCTTCGTGTCGTCAGCGGCAGTTGCCAACTAAGAAGGACAAGATGTGAAAAAGGAATGCAAAACAGAAGCCCAAGCGTCCGAAGCAAACGCGGGTACGAGAAGACATGGTAGGATTAAACGAAAAGGAATATCATCTAAGCCCCTATTTTTCTTTCCTCATTTTTTTACGCTTTCGCAAGAGACCACAAAAGCTGTTGCCAAAACGGACGGAAAGCTTCGGAGCGCGATATTTAAATAAATGTGAAGCAGCGGCGCAGTCGCGAGACAGCGCTCGTCTGAAAGTTTAACGAGCACGCTTTTTGCGACGGGCGTCGCATAACGGCCCCTCACGGCGCGCGCGCGGAAAGCAGCTCTCACATCATGCGCGCAGCGCAGCTCCGCTCTGCAATATTGTCGTTGCGAAGAGGAGGGGAAGGGAGGGAAATGGGGAGCGGGAGGGAGAAGTGGGATTTGCAAAGAGGAGACGTCACCGAAATTGGAGACATCCTGGCAGGCCGTAGCCAGTGCCGCCGTGCGACGCCGGTGGAAATTCGCTTTGCATGCCAAGTAACCTGCTCGCTTATGCCATTCGGGCGCCACTGTAGCTGACTCGTCTCTGCCGCGAGACAAAGTTTCATTAATAACCCTTTTAACGAGAAGAAACGAAAACAAACCAAGACGGTAAATATGAACAAGAGAGGGAGTCGGCTTTCGCTCTGAGGCGTCGCTGCTGTCAAGCAGCCGTGGGGTGTCGCCGCCTGTCGCAGGCGCGGAGGGTGCGCCTGCCTGGCTGGAAGCAGGTTCAGGTTTCTTCCCAGAAAAGCGAGCCAATATGCATAGCGCAACATGAAAAGTTAAACTGCTCTCGGTGGGATTTTGTTCACACGGGTACAGGCTAATTGCTGTTTGAGTTGGGTGCGTATAGTCAGGCAAGTACTCCGTCCCCTGCCATACCCCCTCCGTCCCAGCTATAGGTCTGTCAATAGACTGATTTCACCGCAGGCTTCGCTACGCCACCGCTGTTGCAAATGATGCTGGTAGTAATAGTTCTTAACGGATTCTACATGGCATGTAGGCTTGAAGGATGCGGTCGTGAAAAGAATAAAACCGGCATGGCGCGGTAATAGACGCAACTTTGCTTCATAAGAGCTGTTTTTGTAGTGCGGTAAGTTCTGACAGGAAAACGAGATATAATACGGACACAGATGATCTCCAGTTAGCAAAGTGCCCGTGCTGCCAGGGTAGTGAACCCTTGCGGAACCGCCATCATGACCGTAATTAAAACAAAATGAGAGTGAAAATATGCTTGCAAAGCGCTAGAGAGGCATATGTATACACGAGCCGAATTTTCAGTACTAGTGTCTAACGGCCTGCTGCAATCAGCGACCTGGATCAGCGCTCCGAATCCACGAAGCAAGATATCTTTCGCGCTCCAGTCACAACTCATGATCTTAATCCAAATCCCCCATTGAAACGCGCTCTTCGGTTTCGCTGAGTAAGAAAGCTTGCTCCGGATCACAATCCGGAACACGTCATTAGTCTAACATTATTTTTAGTGCGCTAGCACTTATAGTGGCCACTCCCCGCGTTTAGCCGTTGTGTTTCTGTCTAAAGCTTTCTTTGTTCTTTGTGGCAGGTTGCTCACTTGCCCAGGTATATATATATATATATATATATATATATATATATATATATATATATATATATATATATATATATATATATATATATATATATATATATATATATATATATATATATATATATATATATATATATATATGAGGGGCTCGTTTGACAAACTTATGAAGGCAGCCAACAGTCACCGAAACCAAGGTGCATAGGGGAATGTGTAATTTTTTTAAGTGTAGTGCTGATCAGTGGGATAATAATACTTCGATTAATCTATCGCTTAAAGATAATCGAAGTATTATTATCCCACTGATCAGCACTACACTTTAAAAAAATACACATTCCCCTATGCACCTTGGTTTCGTTGACTGTTGGCTGCCTTCATATATATATATATATATATATATATATATATATATATATATATATATATATATATATATATATATATATATATATATATATATATATATATATATATATATATATATATATATATATATATATATATAGTAACGTGCATGAGGCCATTACTCTCTCTCATTCTTACTCGCGAACCACAATTAGTTTTCTAGATGTGCCAGTCTCAATAAAGAATGCAAACTTACCACTGATTTATACCAGAAACCTAGCGGCAGATCTCAATACTTACAGCCTTTGTCAAAAGTTTTAGAGCCCACGGGACCTTTTTTCGGGGCCACATTGTCTGGCTTGTAGAGGATCCTTAGTGATCAAAATCTCTTAAAGGTATGAAGAGTTTAGGTCCTACAATATCCAACAGGCAGGGTTTACAAGAGTGCTACAGGAGCCCCACTGCAGGGATTAGAAGCAAACCGCCTGGGCTCTAAACTTTTTTACGAATCCTATACATTTTGAAAGGAGCCATCTTAAAAACTGGAAGACGAGCACTCTTGTGGACACGCCATCCGCTTTAAACGGGTACGTTCTGACAAGTGCGACTTCGAACAAAACAGTACCAACCCATCAAGCGGCCTGACTTAACGAAAATATCCAGCGCGACTAATAAAAGATGCGGTAGAACGCGCAGCCCTTCTTGACCGCGAGGCACTCCTCAAAGCAGAAAGCCACCCATCCGATCAATCACAAATCAACCTGGTACTAACCCACTCAGCATCGGTTCCTAACGTCCCGGGCATTTTGAAAAAAAAAATCATTTCATTGTCATGCAAAGCAATGGACTCAAGCGCGTTTGTTCATGGCTGATTGTTCCTGGAAAGTGCAGTTTGTTTATGAACGTCTTTTTTTTTTTATTCCTGGCAGTTCTAACGACTTTCTCGAAACTCCGCTGTGTCAACCGAGAAAATCTCGCTGCGTCAATTGATGACCACCGCCTGTGACACAAACCCTTCACACCCTTAATAGAGAGAGTAGGGACAAAGTAAAGGTTAAAGTAATGAAGTAAGAGGGCTAGAGCGGCAAATAAAAAAGATCTCCTGCTAAAATAGACTGCCTTCTTTTCTAGGAAAAGAAACGAGTGATCCATAAAAGGTGACCCTTTCACAGCTGCTTCTTGGAATTGCCCTTCCCTTGGCGGCATGAGTGCTCAGTTTCATCTGTAGAGCATCACAGCTTATTATTAGAGAAAAATAATGAAAAGGAGCAGGTTTTTTTTCAGCACTTTACTTATGCTGGACGCTGGTTGCAACAAACAACAGTTACGCGCACGTACCGCCTTGCACCACTTTCTTGGGCGTCGAGCAAGTAGTAACCGCGGTCACAGCTGACGCTTGCCCTTCGCCGAAGTCACGAGACTTTTTAGGTGAAAAATGTTTTCTCGGCTGCAACCTGCGCCACGCTTTCGCAATTAGGCGGCTTGCCCTCGACGGACAACCGCAACTCCTTCGTGATGTGCACGGTGGGGGGGACGCGCAGGACTTGGGATCCTGTATTTTCACGCCGGGCTGCCAAGGCGACAAATTAAAGAGGCCCATCTTCGGAGAGAAAAGGGTCGTTTCGCACTCCTAGAGGGAGAGCACGAGACAGGCTCTTCGTAAGGAGGCAAAAACAAAGAGAGAGTGAGGGGAAGGTACGCGATGGGCGTTAGTAGTAAGTAGATAAGAGCGGTTTTCGTTGTTTTTTTTAGAAGAAAAAGACAACACGAAGACCAATTTTGTTTCGAAGAAGTAATAAACTCCTGGAAATTTTATAATTTTAGTTTGTTAAAGTTTACGGAACATGTGTGACGTACAAGCATGCGCACATCACACAACGCTCGAAGCCGTGCTTGCACGTCTGGACACGCACTGGAACGACGGATGTCGATAATGGGCGTTTGTTAAAAGTTGACAGTACAATCCGCTTCGCTTTGTGCTGGCCAAGGTAATTGAGGCAGGCTTAACAAGTTATTAGCTTTTGTTCGCTTCAAATCTATTGCGGAATTCAAGTCTAAACCAGATAACACATGATAGAGGAAGAGATTGACTAGTTTAACAAAGAATTCGAGATGAATGTCTTTTCAGATACTGCACGCAGAACATGCGGTGTTCGTGTGAGAGCTATATGGTTCATATTCAACGTTTTTCTCAGACGCCAATGTCTTTTGACTTCCCAGTGCATTCAATGCAAGATATTTTATTGGATTGCTGCTTAGCTTTGTTTTTTTTTTCAGATTCAGCTGTGAGGCAAAGACATTCACTTTGATTATATCCCAAGATGGCAAAATTTTTAGAATTTCTCCTCGTGAATTTAAATTGAAAATGCTGTTTGTCTGAAATTCTGAGTGTACATGCGTCTCGAACACAGTGCTTCTAAACGTTGTCTTCTTTGCATGCTTTTGCAGATTGAGAAATTCTGAAGCTCATTTCTCTAGAGGACGTGCTCGGAAATGCGGTTTAGCGTCCATACCGTGCAGCTTACTTCTGACAAAGAATAATAACAATATGAGTAAGCTCTCTTGAGGCCGGGCTGTCTCGTCATGACTGCACTGGTGTGGAACAGCCGCGCGCAGTTGATTTTCGAAATGTCAGGTCTAGGTAAAATTGGAGCCTGACGCTACCTTTCACTTTAGAATAATTTAATCTTTTTCTTTCTGAATCACTAAGTCGTTTATTTTCACGTCGGCTCGCCGGCTGATTTTTGCGCAATTCACATTTGCTTGGAATGCGTTAAAGCATATCCGAAGCTGCATAAGGTTTTCTTCGTGCGTCGATGTATTTGAACGAAAAAAGAAAGTTTCAACAAGCGGAGCGTATAGTCATTTTTCAACGCGAAAGATCGACGCAGCCTGCGAGTTTGAAAGCGTTTGGAAACATTTGACGCCTCATAACCAAGCTGCATGCTCCGTCGTTTCTCAATTGATCACTTTTATAACGGGGTACATAGAGTTCCGTGAGTGAGATCACTGAATTTATCACGGAAGGTTTGAAAGTTTCTGCACATTCGGGGGTCGGTTCAGGTGAATTGGTGGATCCCGCCGACGTGAAAAGTGATGCGTGTCGTGGGGCTGGACAAGTTCGCTCCTTCTGGGTAGTCCAGGCCACTCGTTATATTTCAACGAAACGCTTGCTTCTCTCAGAACATTTCATTTCTCGTGACACGTGACAAGAAGAATAAGAAAATATCTGAAAAACTCTATTCTATCACATGACGAGTGAGACAACGACGGCTGCTAGTATCACCGTACTGCCGTCGCTGCGAAATAATCGTGGAGCTAGTTTTGGGCCGAAAACTTTTGTGATCACCTCAATACCTTCATATTCTGTTTGTGATGTGACCAAAGAAAAAAATTAATGAAAGGAATTCGATGCGGCTACATTTGTGGCATTTGTTTTTCTCTGCCAATTCCGTACCAGTGATCATAGTCATGTTGTCGCTAAAACGTATCGTGGCTGCTCAGTACGACGCGGTTAGCAAGACTCCGCGTGCGCACGTTTCTGTGTATCTTGTCACTGCCGTCGCTTATGTTGAAGAGCTTGTTGATGTTTGTACACACGCTCCTCACAGAGTCCCCGAACAGTCCGGCGCTTACTCACAATGCGCCAAAACAACCGTACACTGACGCCTGTGAGAGTTTCACGGCGACGATGAGAAGCGTGGTCACGGGCGCCGCTTAATCTGTTGTGAGAACACCAATCATGATTGGTGCAAAAAAGGAGAGAAAGTGCGTTGTTTTAGGCCTGAACTCTGTTGGGATCTTATCACCATCCTTGGTCTATTCTTTGCTCTCTAGCGGTCCAATAGGAAGGGACCACAAAAAATTAAGGAGTGCACTTATGGCTACTTACGCGCTGTGAATGCGACAGCATGCACGCGGGGTGTTCAGCTGCAATGATAGCACACTACTTTAATGTTTAATGCTGTGGTCAGCGAAGCTGATCTGTTCGCGCCACCTGAATGGAAGTTGATGAAGACGACGATACCCAAACGCTGCGCGAGAGACTGGCAGTTTAGAGCGCGTGGAGCTGCGCTGCGGCGATGGCGCAGTGCTTAAGCGGGTGAAGGCGATGCTGGTATCGCCAAGTGCGAAAACATTTTTCTTTAGGTTACATACTAAACACTACCAGTTAAGAAGTTTTTTGGAGAGGAAGAAGTTATTTTTACCTTGAGGATAGCATTGCCTAATCTGTAAGCAGGAAGAAACCATAGACCATGTTTTTGTGCATTGTCGGGAGGGGATATATTTTTGCGGTATCTTGTAAAGGGCACCAAAGAAAGAATTTCCGCTAGACTCGCATGGTATTAGGTACTTACCTGTACAGTGTGAGGATGGGGTACCATGCGACCTAATTATGCTAACGGGCCTCCACTGCAATTGGCGCTCCAGAATGGCAGGATAACACTACTATCCCGATGCACGACCCACGCGGATTTATTTTCGGGACTGTATGCATCGGTTTATTGAATTACAGAAACATTCTCCTGAAGCTCGGGAGTGGCTCGCAAGAGTGGAGCCTTTAAGTGGAGTTAAAAGAATTTCATCATGACGAAGCCATGTCACCAGGCAGACATTGTTGTTACTGTTTAGTTTTTGTGACCTGTAAGCTTTTGTTTTTGTATATTGTGGTCCTCGCCGAAGTCGACAATAAAAAAAAAGCTTTGATGGCGTAGTGCTGTAATGATGTAGCCAGCAAAGCTGATCTGTTCGCGTCGGCCTGGGTTCGAAACCCACTTCGGGTGAAATTTTACTTTGGAAATTTTATTTTTATTTTTTTCCTAATGATGTAGACACTACCGATGACGTCATGGGTCACGCTGGTTTTCGGACCGTCTGGGGGGAACAGCGACAAAGCCGAATTTTCTGCTTCATGTGCCATACCAAGTGTTTCAGGGAAGACTAAATAGTTTTCAAAAATAGGCTCTTTGGGGTAAAAATATGGGTTTTGCGGCATATTATTACGGTGTTGGCTGACACCGGAAAGCCGGTAAATTGTCTTAAGATAAGCTGGTTAACTAATTTCTGATAACTAACTTTTTAACTATCACAGATAGGAATTCTGGTTGCAAATAGAGATTTGTAGCCGGTGTTAATAATAGCCATATCAGTTTCTAGAATTTCGAAAAAGCGATTAACCTCGCCGCTGTGGCTCGACAAAATTCCGTTGCATCGTGCGAAAATACATGCGCATTCGAAAACATGTAGGCAAAGCAACCCCTCCAGTGCACGTAACTAGTCGAGAAAGCCAAATTTTGTCGAGCCATAGCGGCAAGGGTAATCGCGTTTTCGAATCTCTAAAAACTGATATGGCTGTTACTAACGCCAGCTACAAATCTCTAATGCAACTAGGCGCCTAACTCTGCTAGTTAGAAAGTTAATTATTAAAAGCTTGTTATCCAGCGTACTAGTTCGCTGAAACACCCGGTATAATGCTTTCGCATTAATAAGGTCGGCGAGTTCCTCGTAACCGATTATACGGTCGATTAAAAGGAACTCCACGAGTTAGACGGAGTACGCGTCAAGCCTAAATGCACTAAAAGCTATTGTATCTGAATATTCAGGCTGACAGTTCTTGACGTAACCCGAGATGACCATAACTAGTTTTTCTTTTTTACCCAGCGCGTCTTTTTCGCTGTTTGTATCACGTGTTGACTTTTTCCTGCCGCACCGCACATGATGAAGCCTCCACGCTCCTGATATATGTGCAGACATAATAACTTCAACGTGTAGTCTTTCGAAACAGATCCTGTCACCGGCCTTTTATTTTCATTTATTTTGCATCCACGTTCGTGGGTCGTAAGTATGAAGTACATATACTTTAATTGCGTGTACGTTTTCTAGAAGAAGCATGTTAGCTTGTCAGGCTCCGACGAAATCTCTGCCGCGTCACCCCTTGACGCCTGCTAGTTATACGGTCGCCTTTCTTGCTGGGCTATCTTTTGGGCAAGCTACGCATCTAACAACTTTTATTTTTTTTTACTTTTCATTTACTTAAAACTCCAGCATCATCTCGGGTGGGACTGAGAAAATTATATATATTTATTCGGTATTTATTTGCGCATCTGCTAGCGCATATTATTACTGGCGGCGGCAGTAGTTTGCATGATGTGCGCTTGCTGTGCCTGTTTACATATGTGCAATGAAAAAGTTAGTCGACACAAATGACGCATAGTACGGAGGGAAAGCTACAAAACTAGCGCAGAACTTCAGTGTAAGCGTGCCATTGCACTAAGAAAGGAGTAATTCGGAACGAGTGCGAATCCTGAAGTAAACATACCTATATTAAGAGCTCGCGAAAGTGACGAATCATGTTAGCGATGCAAGCACTGATAATATAGTACGGTGAGGTAAGTCCCTACGTCCACATTAATGTAAGTCACGAAGGCATATTCAACTTGCCCCGAAGGAAAGCACACTGCTGCACCAAAAATTACGAGGGAACACGCAGAACCTAGAAACTATTTGCTCATCGACAGTACTGAACAACAGCAACAACAAAAAACGTGCATAAGAAGAGCATGCTTCGGCAGATGGGTTAGAGTAGCGAAAAAGGGGGGCGAGAAATGACTGTTGCTCAATTACGCGCGCTTGTACGGGGTAGCCCCGGAATAGTACACCACTGTTATGGACGCTTCTAACGCGCGCTCGCAAAATAATAATAGATACAGCTTTCCCAGCTGCCGCTTGAGTAACAGCCCTTCGACTCGACGCCTGGTTACAGTCAAACGTCTGCAGCAGGCGAGTGGGATGCAGCGCTATGCCGTCACTGGGGCGCAGCGCTCACTTCGCTATGAAACGAAAAACAAGGAGTCGCTTCCTTGAGTAACAGCGGCGCCGTTTCACGAGGATTTCACCAGCCAGTCTTGTCTTGCGTTCGCTTTCCGCTCGGATGGGCAAAAAGGGCGGGCGACGTTGTCAGGAGGGGGCCTTTGTGAGTCGCTGCTGTAGCAGACGCGATCCTATTTCCTGTTTTGGCTGGAGTGCTTGCTCAATGGGTCTGAGTCTGGCCTCGAAGTAAACGGGAAGGAAGAAATTGAGCCCGGTCGGGACTGAATGACGGCATACGGAGAGAGCGAGCGAGTGAGCGGGGCGGCTGGCTGGTAGTAGTTGCAGTTATACGGGCGACGTCCAAGGAGGCAGCGCTGTGCAGCTACACTGTCTGCAGCGCCGTCACTCCCCGCTCTGGTGAAAGCAGACTGAGGCGGGGCACTGCGACAAGTGTAAGGCTTCAAAAATTACGAGCACATAATAACTCGGCGCAGGGAACTTCACCTTCGCTTTAGCCGAGCTCGAATCCTAAGAGGCAGAGGAGTGTTGTTCAACTACCGCTATTTGGGTACGCAGTAAAGTTCTAACGAGGAAACTCTGGCCTCACCCTATATTTGAACAGGCGATTTGAAGATATCAACTTTATCTCCTTTTATTTTTTTTGCCCTCGTTACCACACTGGCGCCCGCTTTGGTCCAGCTTAGCGTTATGAAGAAACCGTCGCTATAGCGAAACGCATCTGAGCGTTTCGTTGCGTTTTGGCTCTCACCGCCTCGATATTTCCTTGCTTTCGGAGACAGCGCTACATACGTGGCGTTGGCTTGCTAGAAAGGCTGTCGAAGGCAAAATTCCTGGCAGAATGAATATACTTGATGTTAAGCGTGCTGAATAGACGAAGGCAGAGGCATAAAAAGAAGAGAAACCATCGGACAAGGGCGCCCTTGTGCCGTCGTCTCTGTTCCTTTTATGCCTTTGTCCTTGTCTGTTAAGCGCCCACTTAATTCGAATATTTTAAGCCAACTGGCCCGTGAAAAAGTCTTACTTGAATAGACTTGAGTGTTACTAGAAACGTTAGCGACAAATAGAGCCGGCCTCTACACAACATTGACTTTTTAAAGGATGGATAAAAAATACCGGTTGAAATGAGGCCTTAATATAATCCAGCGCTATAGCTGGCATCCCTGAAAAAACTGCAGCGAAGCAGTCCCACTTGCAGTTCAGACATTCCCGCTCTCGATAAGAGTCTCACGTATGCACCGACTTGCAGTTTTAATGACCGTGGCAATGCTCGACTCACGATATTATGGATCTGCAACAGGCTTGCTTCTATGAAATTGTTGCTTTCTAACCGCAACATTAATGGCTGGGAGGGGGGATTCTTTCGAGCGGCATGATACAAGAAAGCACACAGGTGCACTTGCATATTCTCGATTGAAAAAAACGCTGTGTGTTGTTTTTCATGTGTTGTTGCCCTGTCGCCCTTTCAGAAGAGAACACGCACCAACTCTCCTGACAGTCTGTCATTCTGTGATGCAAGATAAGGGTCCTAGGATATTTAACGTCTTTTTATTTCGCTATGGATTTCGAAATAGATCCTTCAAGACATTACCTACATGCATCTGAAAATATGTGAGAGTAATACTCTCACATATTTTCAGATGCATGTAGGTAATGGCTTGAATGGTGCTTCTCTATTTTTGTTTGGCGAGACAAACATCCGAGAATGATCTTTTCTTATTGAAAAACCAATGGTCTGGCGGCAAGGTGGTTGTCAGGCATGAAAGGATTCTAGGGTTTAGAAGTAGAACACACAAGCGCCCGAGCTGTCTTCTTTCTTGTGTGTTATACGTATTGGTGCTACAATCTTTTTATTGTGTCTGACAACCAACTAGCCCAGCGGCTAACTCTTTTAATACAATACGATTGTTTGGAACAATCTATTGCAGTAAATGAATACGCTTAATTTGTATGAGTACAACAATATTAAACCTGCTTTTGTGGATATACCGATGTGCAGGGTTGCGCCGTTATGTTTGAGCGCTCCTTCTTCTCACGGATTTCGCAAACGTTTCTTTTTTTTTATTTAGCTCAAAGCATTGAATGGCATGAAAAATTGCAAAAACAGGGCACATAACGCCGCTGGACTAGTTGCACCTGGGGCACACAAAGCTTCTGCGCAGGAAGAAAAAAAAATATTAATCTATGCCGATGCCGAAAGACGCATTATGCATGCGGTGCAAATGTAAATGCGATGGCGGTGTGTTTCTGCACTCCGAAATCATTTGCGGACCGCCTTACACTAAAGTCTTTTGCGTCCTTGTTGCGTGCAACAGTGTCACCATAGCGGCTATCTCTACCAGGTCTCTACAATTCTCGGTTTTTAATTTAACGCCCCCCGACCAGCCTAATTAACCTACACACTTCGTTACCATCTCCAGAGACAATAATGCGGACGTTGTATATGTCGGCTTTTTGAGCCCCCTTTTTGTCTCAATCAGTTCACTACTTTCGCCTCGCGTCTTTCTGTTCAGCGCCGGCTGCCTTGCCTCGAGGACTTTCCTAATGTCACATTACCGGTACTTCATAACATTGTGAAATGGAAAAACCATTTTTATTTGCAATGTCGCAGAAAATAAAAACGTGATTAGCGACTGTTTGTGGCCGATGTTTCCACTCTCTTAATATAAGTGTATTCTCTGAAAGCGGGGTCTTATAGGCGCAGGTGACAGCCACGCTATTTCAGTTGCATCACGTGTTGGTGAGCAGACATGACCGGGTCTTAAGTTATAGCGATTACAGGTACTGACCATAGGTACTCAATTAACCCACATGGCTTATTTCTAAAGCCGCTTACAGCAACGATGTTAACATTTTCATAGCTGAGACGCGACTGCGCGCACTGCAAACTTTTTCTTATTCAGGCACATCGGTCTGCACGGTTTTTCTTGTTCATGTTGCACAGATTTGCGAAGTCTTTAGATACGAGTGGCCGCATTCTCACTGAGAGAGTTACAGCCGATCTGCTGAGACTGGTGTTGCGACGGCTACGACATTAAATAACGCCAAAGGCAAAAACACTGGTTAATATTAATGTTTCTTTTACGTGTAGTTTGTATCAACGAAACTTAACGGCCAAGAAAGAGAAGTTGAAATCACCCATGGGGTGTATATCCTTTCAGCCGCCGCGGTGGCTCAGTGGTTATGGTGTTTGGCTGCTAACCCGAAAGACGCGGGTTCGACCCGGCTGCGGTGGCCGAATTTCGATGGAGACGAAATTCTACAGGCACGTAAGCGCACGGCAAAGGACCCCAGGTAGTCAAAACGGCGTCCCTCATAGCTTGAGACGCATTGGGACATTAAACCCCCATAAATCATAAACTTATATAGCCTTCCAGGACATATATAGACTGATTTAACTTCTCTGCTTTATCACTAACAGTTGAGCTTTGAAAGAGCTGTAATGGTTCACTGTACATTGCCAACGGAAGAGTTTGTTAAGCACTTACCTAATCATAATACCTGCTGCATTGCCTTTTTGCCTACTTTGCAGACATTGATCATCATCATCATCATCATCAGCAGCAGCATGACTCACTGCAGGGCAAAGGCCTCTCCCATGTCTCACCAATTAACCCTGTCCTTTGCCAGCTGCTCCCACCGTATGCCCGCAAACTTCTTGATCTGATCCCGCCATCTAACTTTTTGCCGCCCCCTGCTACGCTTGCCTTCTCTTGGAATCCACTCCGTTACCCTTAAGGACCAGCGGTTATCTTTCCTTGGCACTAATGCCCTGCCCAAGCCCATTTCTTTCTCATGATTTCGACTAGGATGTCATTAACCCGTGTTTGCTCCCTCACCCACTCTGCCCGCTTCCGGTCTCTTAACGTTACACCTATCATTTTTCTTTCCATGGCTCGCTGCGTTGTCCTTAACGTAAGCTGAAGTCTTCGTTAGCCTCCACGTTTCTGCCCCGTAGGTGAGCGCCGGTAAGATACAGATGTATACTTTTCTCTTGAGGGATATTGGCAAATTGTCATTCATGATCTGAGAGAACCTACCACATGCGCTCAACCCCATTCTTATTCTTTTAGTTATTTCCCCCTCGTGATCCGGGTCTGCGGTCACTGCCTGCCCTAAGTAGACGTATTTACCACTTGCCGCGCCTCGCTACCAATTGTGAACTGTTGTTCCCTTGCGAGACTGTTGAACATTGCTTTGATTTTCTGCATGTTAACTTTTAGGCCCACCGTTCCGCTCTGTCTAACTCATTGATCATGCTTTGCATTTCATCTCCTGAGTGACTCGGCAAGGCAATGTCGTCAGCGAATTGCAGATTATTTTCGTATTCTCCATTAACTTTTATTCCCAACTGTTCACAATGCAGGCCTCAGAATACCTCCTGTAAACATTAATATCTCATTTTTATCTCCCTGGTTCATACTTCACCGGGTTATCTAACTTCCGTTATAAGTCAGCGATATCTGATAATAAAAAAAGGAAAAGAAGGTAAGGAGATGTGAGAGATTCGTGCTTTTCAGTGAATGATAAAATGACCTATCTGCATGACTGTGCCATGAGTCTTTAGGGGGCTGAGAGGATTTCTCTGCAGCGGCCAAAATATTCTTTCTAAAAATTTCACATTTCAAATTTTAACTAAAAATTCGAAACAGTAGGTCTAATCAAGTTTTAATCTTTTGTGAGCTCACTCATGTGCTTTTTAAGCGGTTTTTCCGTCCATGAACATAAAATTAAAAAAAAAATCATGCTGCCTGGTCTTGGTTACACGAGTCATGTCGAGTAATGCTCCTCCTTTCATCCCGAACAATTTACTCAGCAACAGGCGTGCTATCGCTGTCTATAATATAGTCTACGTAAAACTGCTGCTTTTCTTTTCACGGCCTCAACCACCCTTGATCGATAAGCCAATACCTCATAAACGTTACATCCAAAAATCGATTTCAGGCAATCCTCAGAACGTCCATTACAGGCTTTTTTTTTTTCAGACGTTAGAACAAATGCTGTAGAGGCGCCCCTGTCTAGAAAAGTTCCGCAAGGCTTAAACACGGCTTCCAATTGCGAGTTGCTTCACGTACCGTCATTTCACAACCCACAGCAGCTTAGAAATATAACCACAGGGGGAAAATTAGAGTCTTCGGTAGGACTCATTTCCAGTATTCTTGTACAAAAATTTTGAGTATTGGAATGTTGCAAAATACTGTTATGGAAATATTGAGGGTAATGGCCCATTCTTCCGATGCATAGCGAAATCTTTCGTTTGAAGTTTTTCCATTGCTCATATCGACTGCCATAGAAAACAAATGGGGAACTTTTTTTGGCTGTAGCAAAAACGCTAATACAAAAAATGCAAGCCTGCTGACGGGAGCTATGCGGCTATTGTGTTACTGTTATTGTGAAATATTACAATATATGAAAAAACTACGTTCATAAACTCTTTCTTCTGGAAAATGCTTTTGTCCAGAATTTTTGGGTATGATATTTCTAGTTTCTGAAGGGAAAAAAGAAAAGGTGACATGTTTTTTTCAACCGCTCTTTTTTTTTTTTTGCTGTTGGTGATAACATTACAGGCTAATGTAGTCCTAAAGTGCCTGTCTAAATTCGTTCCATTCACTCAGTGCATTTTCGTGACACCGTGACGGTTGCATGCATGAATGTGGCCGCCTTTATTCGCCTAGTGAATTCCATACCTTTGCGCGCCTGCGTGTGCGTGCATGCGTGTGTGTGGCATCGACACCCGCACGCGCACATGCACACACACACACACACGCACGTACCACGCACGCACACGCACTCTTGGTCAAAGTTACGCTTCCCGAGTTATATGAAAGAAAAAAACGCCCTGTGACCCTGCTACGACTATGGGACTGAAGGAGAGGCGGAACGTTGTAGGGCTGCGCAGAAGCATCAGGGCCGCCGCAGGAAATCCATACTGCGGCTGCCGCCGGTCGTTTGCAAAGTTACCCGCGTGCCTTTTCACAAAAGCACAAAGTGCTGAACACTACAACGGTCCGCTTTATGTGTCCGTTGCATCGGCAAAGTCTAAATTGGACTGTCTGGTGATGGTAAAGTTCTTTCATTGTGCGTTATAGAGCATGATTCTGAAGACATGCTAACCTCTAAGGCGGAGGTAGTTGAAAACTGAGCGAAAAGGTACCTTCCAAACGTACGTTATACCGTGCGTGCAAATCTTGGGTTGTCTCGTTGGTAATTTTGTTGAAGATTATCAGAATTGTCCGTTAAACTCCACGCTGTGTACAGCCGTGAGCAAAAGTGGAGAGACCACGGGGCGGGAGCGGCTGCGGGGACGCACCGCGGCGCTGCTATCTCGCGCCGCACGCTCGCGGCGAGAGTGCCCCGAGTGACGACATACTTCACCCTCGCTCTCGCGCGAGTGCTCATCACGCTTGATAAATTTCTAGTGCGGCATTCGGCTACTCTGCGGCTGACGGTTGTTACGAAGGAGAGCAAGCATCGCAAAGCTTGGTGTGATAGAACTCCGTGTTCTACAGATGCTCTACCTCCGTTTCCTACGAGCTGCTGATGTAATTGCCGTTAATGGCAACTTCAACAAGTATTAGATGAAAGTTACGTACAATTCCTTTATTTCTTGCTGCAATAAAGAGCCTTTGAACATTTTTAATGTTCATTTGAAGGCGGTGTTCTAAGCGAGGATCCACAGTGTCTTGCATTTTACGCCTCGATGTATTCGTCTCTGGCTAGTGACTCAGGAGTCGAGGGGAAGCCGCGCGTGCCTTCCAACAGCATGCCGATACAGGCACGGCATCGACGCGTAGCCATCAAGGCGCGCCGAAAACGGAACTCAGCAGCTTTGCGATGCTTGCTCCTCTTCGTCGCGAAGGCCAGCTGCAGAGTAGCCGAACGCCGCACTAGAAATTTATCAAGCGGGATAAGCACCCGCGCGAGAGCGAGGGTGAAGTTTCACGTCACTCGGGGCACTCTCGCCGCGAGCGTGCGGTGCGAGATAGCAGCGCCGCGGTGCGGCCCCGCAGACGCTCCCGCGCCCGGAGCCCTGGTCTCTCCACTTTTGCTCACGGCTGTACGTGAACGATATTTTTTTTTTTTGCACACTTGATGGTAGCAGAAAAGAAAAGTATTAAGCCTTGCCGCCAAAGGTAGGCCTTACGTTTCACGTACGTTTTCTTCTTTTTGCTCCGGCTCACCGTGAAATTGAGCGTTCTTGTTTCCTCCGCGTCTCCCCTACCGTGGCATGAGAACAGCTCCAAAGTGAATCGGCGGTCGTGTCTGAGAGCAAAAGGCGTAAGGATAAAGAGAAAGAGAGGAGAGAAAAAAATGAAGAGAACACAGGCACGGAGGGACACGCACCGAGGGCAGAGAAGCGGAAACGTCGAAAACTCCGGTTGGAAAATTTGGCCGCAAGTTTGGTGCCAAATTGACCGGTTCGCTCGCCATCCGTACTATTCGGATTTGGAAAGAAAGTGAACGGAACTTAAGAGGCAAACAGAAAGAACTGCGCTAGAAGGGAACTCGAAAGAAGAAGAACACATGTTCTCCAGGGACACGCGAAGAGAAAACTGGTCAATGAGGGTAGGTTTCGCTGCACGGGATGGCAAACTTTCTAATAAATTACAATCGGCTTCTTGAGGCGGAATAAGTGGATCCGTAAAGTCCGTCTCCCCCACAATTTTTACCTTTCTTTGTGCGCGCATGTATGCCTTTATTTTTCTTTAGGCACGAGCAATGACAGATAAATAAACGCCGTTCTCGGATATTTTCATTTTAAGCAGTTATTAGAGATCCGATATGTAGTCTTACGAGAAAAGGTGATGTTTACGGCTCATATATATATATATATATATATATATATATATATATATATATATATATATATATATATATATATATATATATATATATATATATATATATATATATATATATATATATATATATATACGACCTCCCGTGACTATGCTGCCGTCGCTGTAGCTCAGTTGGCAAAGCACCGAGCACCGGACCCGATATTCGGAGGTCGTGGGTTCGGATCCCACGATAATACTTCGATTAGCTTGTCGCTTAAGGAAAACTGCTTATAAAGAAGCACAAAAAACAACCATGCCGTCGATGGGATCCGGACCCACGACCTCCAAATACCGCGTCCGGTGCTCTACCAACTGAGCTATGGCGACGGCTGTCGAATCTGCTGCTTTCGTGGGTATTTATGTTTATTGCGTGTAAGCGAACCTTGTGAGTGTTCAGCAGCGCCACCCTCGTCTATAGCGGTGGACGTAGCACGTCCTGTATTACCGCGAGTTTGACGTGGAACGTCATCAAACGGCGGGGGCGGAAACTGTGCGGTAGCCCTCTTATGCTACCTATGGCATCAAGACTGCCAGAACCGAGACCCTCGTTAAAGCGACACTGAGGAGAAAATGAAGCTGGCTTGTATCGATAGAATACCAGCTCCTGGTCACAAAAACGCCGCTCCTACTGAAAACAAAGTCCTTGTAAAGTAGAAAATAGCAAGAACCAAAATACAGGTATCGCCGCCACAGGCCAATATCGCAAGTACAAGCGTGGTGACGCCATAGGACAAGAGACGCCACCTTGGAGGAATGTTCCTTCCTACATGATGAGCGAATCTCTGAGGCTGACAAAAGTAGGTTGCGCGGTTCAACATTGAAGTAACTTTTATATCAAAACCAATAGTGCACTTTTATCACACAAGGAAGGCAGACAAAAGACAACCTGAATGTTGGAAGCAAAGAAAACCGATGCTTGGCGGCGCCACAGGCGGCCAAGAGAGTTTCGATTTGCTATGGCGCTTCGAGCTTTGCGTGCTATGTGGTTTTGTTTTTGACGCGCCTCGATTTACAAGCGCCGAACAGCAGAGGAAGTCCAAGGAGTCTGTTAAGGCTGGTCAGATGAGCGCCACGGTCGATGAAAAACTATGATGGCACGATGGTCGGTGATCGTACAAGGCAGCACTTGTGTATTCGCACGCTCGCGCGGCGAAACATTCCCGGCTGTGCCAGTCAACTTCCATCTACTTAACGGAAATCGTTTATTAGGGACGGGAGACAAGGTACAAGGCACTTCAGAAAAATTGCTGATGGCCTAGCTCTGTTAGGCCAGGATATACCTAGCTAAAGCGCGGAGATTTCTGCATCAGAAGAGTGCATTCACTAGATGCGCCTTTATTGATGGTTGTAACTTGAGCCGTCGTAGCGGAGTGGTAACGGAGTGGTAGCGTCTCCGCCTCAAACGCCGAAGGCCCTGGTACGATTCCAAGCCCCGGCGCAGGGTCTTTTTTTTTATTCAGTGAAAAGGGGGGGGGGGGGGGTAGTGGCTCCCATAGATGCCGCCACCGAATACGTTCGTTAGCGGTTAAGCGCAGGCTGTGTTAAGGCGCGTTTATACTCCGGCGTAACGCGCGCGCGCACGCTGCACGGCGACGTCACGTCGGCCAAAGCGAGACCCTCTATACTCCAACTGCGCTTGACCGCCGACGCGTTCAGCGGCTTCGGCGCACTCTGACTGCACTGCCGGAGACTTGGAGCACGTCTCTATTTCGCACCGAGTGCGCCAGCCGCCGCCGGCCCGGTCAGACCGGTTCGGATCCGCGGCGAGGTGCGCGTTGTGACGTAATTCAATAGCTTCGGCAGCTGGGCGGAGCTGTTCTTTTCGAGCTCGGCTAATTTAATCCATTCACAGTACATATCTGAAGGTACATGCAAGTGGGCGAGAGAGCCCGATCCAGTGGACCCGTTGGATCTAGCGGAAGCCGTTGAAGCATCGTGCGCCGGCTTTAGTTTCAAGCCGTCGACTTTAAACGCGACCGCCCTTGAGCACCCATTCGTTTTTTGTGGCAAATAAATAAATAAATAACTTGGCCCTTGCAACCGTTGGATACCTTGAGCCGCCTGCTGCGCCGTGCAACCGCGCCGTTCATGGAATCACAATCCGTTGGCCCCAAAGCCCCGGCCAGCCTCCGATGGGCGCAAGGCGCCGACCTTGTCCTGGCCCCTCGCGACTACCCGCACTGGGGTTATGATATTTAGTTTGCAACGGCTGCTCTCTGAGGAAGGGGGAAGCGACCCGCTGGCGCCTAACCCGCGTGCTCCTTCAACAGCATTGCACGCTCTCTGGGGCTAAGGTCGCTGAAGTGCAGGCCAGAGTTTTTGCGATAACTACGTCGTCGGGTTCGGGAATGGGATCCATCGTAACGCTGTCAAGACGCCGGTGCAAACGTAAACGAAGCGACGGTAGCGACCCCCGATAGATGCCTTCAACGTGCGGCGGTGGTAGCTTTCATTTCGGCAGCTGCTAGACCGCACCGCTAGCCGCCAGAAATCACGGAGTCTCCGTTTACGTCACGTTTCACGTCACTCCGCTCTGTGACGTCATAAGAGTTCTCCGTGACGACATAAGAGTTCTCGAGTTTGAATCGGAGCGGGGGGGGGGGGGGGGGAATTTTTTTAACTTCGAGTCCAAATTACTTTGAAATAAATGCATCTTTCGCTCCCGGACAAGCGGCAACAAAGCCATGAAATGCCGAACTATCAGATTTTGCTGACAAAAAAAAATTGATAGGGTTCTCCTCAGTGTCCCTTTAAGCTATTAGCAGACAAGGTAAAGGAAATCAATAACTCGCTTCCCTAATATATCAAGGAAGCCAAAAGTCACCGAAACCAAGGTGCATAGGGAAGTGTTTCTTTTTTTAATTTGTAGTGCTGATCAGTGGGAGATAGTACTTCGATTAATTTGTCGCTTAAAGAAAACTAACACACACACACACACACACACACACATTATATAGACAATTTGTGGTTATACAACACGGAGCGCTTGTTAAGGAGAACGCCTTTAATGACTCATCGTTGTCCGTCCGTCCATTTGCGAAATCTGTCACACAATACCTGTTAATGAAATGACATGAACTCGATACGAAAAAAATCCTTGTGCATGGCGGGATTCGAACCAGTATCCTTCCGTTCCACAGCCCAGCGTGCTAACGACTACGCTACTTCCTGCCAAGGAATTATGTAATTCTCCTTGTGTCTAGCATAGCCGGTGCGTGCTAGGGCAACAAAAATAGGAAAAAACTCAGGACAAAGAACGCCCCTCGAATGTTGACAATTCTTCAGAAACATGCAATGAATAGCAGTGGCTGCCATTCTTTTGAGAAGTTGTCTCAACTTTTCTTGTAGCATAACTCCGAATCGAACAAGTCCATGAGCTGCATTGACAAGCGTTGAACTCTGGAAAGCGGTCACTCCCATCGACCGGCCCAAGGCTCCCATCTTTTCGTCGGCCTGAGCAAACCTTATTTTCTTTCTTTTTCTCTGCCCACACAAATATATGTCTAGCGTAACCGGCCTGGGCAACATTATTTTTCATTCTTTTTCTCTGCCCACACTTATATATGTCTGGCGTAAGGACGCTGGAGAGCGTTTGCGGAAAGGCGTCGAATGAGGCGGATGCCTCCGAAACGCCCTCCAGTCTCTCCAGCTTATTCATTAGCAATTGTGTACTTAATAAACATCTTAACCACGCATCAGAGACACATACAGGAACACCGCTCTAAAGGCTTTTGCCTCACTGCACCTTAGGTCAACAAAGTGTCGCCCTGAATTTTTAACTATAGATTTACCACAGTGTTCAAGATATACTTCTTCGCAATACTATTTAGTTGCCAGCTTCGAGTAGAAATTTAAGAGACGTCAAAGAATGTTACATCTTGCCGATGCAACAACTAGCATTAGTAGGGGGGAATTTTCACGCGCGAGGGCAACATTGTGGGTGATGGGTACACCTTAGGGGGATGCTGCGGGTTAATTTCGAAAGCTTGGGGTTCTTTACAGCGTTACGAAATCTCAGTACAAGGGCGTTTTTACGTTTATCAAATTGTACCTCTTACAGTAGGCATCGAACCCACGACCTCGGACTCAGAAACCGTGCGCTATAGCCACTAGGCTAGAAGCAAACAGTCACGTTGGTTTTCAATCAGTTTTGTTGATAGTCTTGTTGTCTACATCTGAGCGCAAGCACACGCTAGGCAACCACCCTCAGACATACACAGTGTTCTTTAATTGTAATTTAGCTTGGGATGTTGCGAATATTGTATAACAACGTTGATAGAACGCTGAGGATAAATTGAACTTATCCTAGATCGAATGATTATCGAATTTATACTGACAACGAGATTACTAACTCCGAAAGAAAACAGATCGCTAATGAGCTGGAAACGTGTGAAAGATAAAACTCAGGTATCGCTATCACAGACCATTTTCAGGAATAGATAGCGTCAAGCAAGATTTTGTATTGCACAAAAGAGAATGCGAAAGATTACGCGCCCGAATATTAATGTAACTTCTCTATTGTATCCGGGCCTATTGCAAATTTCCCGCCCAAGGAGAGCGAAAGCCGTTCACGATGAAGCAAGAGAAAGCCACGACACTCGACATAACCAGCGTCACTACCTTCAGTCAGAAAGGCGGGAGAAAAAAATTGCAGCTTTTAACCATAAATTTCTCAAAAACGAAAGAGTTTTTTGCTGTTGAACAGATGTCAACCGAATCGTGAAAAGGCCACCAATCGTATTTTGCTACAAGCAAAAACCCGTTGTAGTAATCCTGTAAAGCGTGCTCTGTCTCATTAGTAGGCATTCAGAGGCAAAAACGCCCCTTGCTTGAACTGGGGGTAAGGCAATTGTCGCGGCGCCATGGCCGCTGCCGCCACCGTCGGCCTCATTACCTTCGTTGTGCTTGAACTGTTCTGCATTAAGGAAGAAACAGGCGCAGTTGTTTGCTTTCATAGTTTAAAGCTGTGCTTTTTCGCCAGTTTTCAAAACGTTGCCTTCCCCAGCTCATGTAATGATCAACACCTGTTGCCATGCCGGAGCATTTTACCCATGGCAACGTTCATGGTTGATCGCACGAGGGGGAGTGCGCTTCTCGGTTCTACATAATATGTTGCACATCGTCCTAACAAAGAGCGAAATTTGTTGCGCTTATTGACTTTGTGCAGATAAAACAGCGTTAGGTTGGCATATT
This sequence comes from Amblyomma americanum, assembly GCF_052857255.1. Classification (NCBI taxonomy): domain Eukaryota; kingdom Metazoa; phylum Arthropoda; class Arachnida; order Ixodida; family Ixodidae; genus Amblyomma; species Amblyomma americanum. The sequence goes on from NC_135497.1 coordinate 237,366,708, forward strand.
TGTGTGGATTGAGAAAATAATATTGCCCCATTCTTTGCTCACAATTCCACCCTGAACAGTAGTATTTTTTTGTAGTTGCCTGCTTTATATTGACGCCTTTCATAGCAATTTAACCGGCACTATTAGCTTCGGCATCAAAATGGGCATGCTACTCGCTCCCCCCCCTTCCTTCCCCGATTATATTTTTAAAATTCAATAGACTAACACGAGGTCTTGAGAAGAGACAGGAGACAGGATCGTACACGAAGGCTAATGCACGTGAATGCAGCACGCTGAGAGCATATAGCAAGAGCACAAACACTACAAAAAAGGGCGTGTCACTGAGAGTCTCAGCTAATCCTCAGGAATATATATATATATATATATATATATATATATATATATATATATATATATATATATATATATATATATATATATATATATATATATATATATATATATATATATATATATATATATATATATATATATATATATATATATATATATATATATATATATATACTTAATGGGATGTCTTGGTAGCTGGTCAATATAATATAAAGTCACCAGAATTTGAAAAAGACGTAGCAGGATTTCATTCACAGGGTTTAATTCACGTCCTTTCGGCTGGTGGACCAGCCTTTTTCGAGTGTACTGCAGCATTTGAGACACGCAGCTTGTTTCAAAAGCTGCGTGATCATAGACAAGGGAAAGAAAATGAGGGGCTCGTTTGACAAACATATGAAGGAAGCCAACAGTCACCAAAAGCATTGTGCATTGGGAATGTTTAATTTTTTTATTGTGCAGTGCTGATCCCATTGATCAGCACGACAAAATAAAAAAAACTGATGTTTTGAGATTAAAGTGGCAAAAATACTGCGTGCTCGAACAATGCCTTGACCTGCAGACTTCTTTTTTTTTACACCACCCCGCTGACCACCTTGTTTCAGTTCCATCTCCATTTAGAGTGATAAACGCCGGTGGCTACCTTCCCACCTAGGTATTAGGGACACAACCTTCTGTCTTGCATTTGGAGACTTTCGTTTCAGCTCCAGCCGGCACTTCGGTTTGCTCACGCGGCATAGGCAAAAAAATAAAAACTAACTGTGCACTTTCCTTGATACCTGCCACCGTGAAGCGAGTGCAGTTCGCCTTTTCAGCCATTTTACACCCACAGAGAAACACAGTTTTATAAATCAATTGCGCTCAACATCTTCATAGAACTGGTCCTTGTTTGTGCCCGTTATTGTTAGAGGACTAAATCTGGAAGTTTAGTGGTTCTTAGGAAGGAAAAGGCATTCAGAACCGCGGCCGGCTGCAGGCGCGCCTTTATTACATTTGTGTATTTCTTCACAAGTCTGCTTTGTCAGTCTCCATCACCTAAACCGTCCTCTCAATTCGCGATGTCACTCCTGGCTGCCAGAGAGCGCCCCGATGCCGAGTCGAAGCGAAAGAAAGTGCAAGAGGCAGCGGAGTGAAGTAAAGTTCAGGAAAACGCGACGCTGGTGATTTTGGCCAGGTTCCTTTGATCTCGCGGAGATCCGCCCCGAGGGTTCTCAGCCGGCGGCGGCCCGGGACTAAGTCGGCCACCTTCTGCCTGCTCCTCCGCAGCCTGTGGCCAATTCTTGGCCGAGAAACGAGGGCGGACTGCCGGCTTTGTTCGCAAGCAGTTCACGGAGCGGCCGAAGCACAGCTCCTAGCAACAAATACCGAAGAGAGCAAAAAAAGCAGGGGAAAAAGAAGAGCGAGAGGTAGAGTTCTTTAATTAGAGCTGGGCGTAGTCTTTTAATTACACGATTAAAGGCAGGCACCCGCTCTCCCGAAACGAGCTGGCCTGCTTCCGCCTTCCCCCGCCCCTCGGTTGCCCGCTGCCTGCGTCCATCTTGGTGGGGACTTCAGCGGGAACGCTCGTGTGAGGCAAAGGCAAAGCCGTGTGCAGTCAGAATCGATAGCAGTGACGCAGCGAAAGGTGCCGTAAAACAGAGCGCTTGAAAGAAAGTGACGAAAGATGAGTGAAAAACACGATGTCGTGTACCCAGAACGCGTTCGGTGTTTAACTCGTACGACGAAAGGAATTTATGAAGAAAGCCACAATGTATGAAAACGAAGAGCATATAGTGAAAATGCCGCTATAGTTTGCATTTCATCCCACGCGTTTTTTTTTCTAATCTTCTTCTTCAACCAGGTAATTCAGTCACGTTCCCCTCCTCAAGTTCTGTGGCTTTGCACTCGTTCTCAGATGCGTCGGACCACTTCCTTTTCTGTGACGCGACTCTCAGCCGCTCCGCACTTATTTATGCCAGCTTACTTTATTTTCTGTTACTTTTTTTCCGGTTACTTGGCACTTTATTTTTTCCTCTCTCTTCTTCCGTTCTACATTCTAAAGGCTCTTCTTAATATGGGTGCTTATCAGCTTCAAAATTTGCAAAAGAAAATAAAAAAGAAAGGCAGGCGTTTGCTTCGGCAACCCAGAAAACCCAGGGCGGCGGAAGTAATAAAAGGCAAATTAAGTTCTGAACGGTGAGCTGGGGTTGCTGAAAGAACGCCTGCTGTCACCGGCGTGAAGGAGCGCTTGCTTTCGGCAGCTTGCACCGCGCAGCGGGACGGATTATTATCCTCATTTTCGTCTCAGAATGCCTCATTAAGGTTCTTTCCCCATACCCCTGGGAGGATCGCTGACGCCGAGCCAGTCCACCGGCGGATTAAAGTAAGGCAAGTACGTGACTAGGGTGCTTTTGAGGGCTCGCGTCAAAAAATCTGCCTCTCGTAATGATGAAGCTAGGGGTAAATTTACGATTAATTTTTCATTGTTATCAACGTGCGGCTGCTAGCTTGTGCTTTTTCTAACGGTGCGCTAGGCTCGCAAAGTTACAAGCTTCGTGTGGGGCCAAATTTATCGTCTCGCGAAAAGCTTGGTATTATCGTTGTCAGAAAAAGTGGATGCCCTGTCTAGCGAACTCACTCCTCTCAATTAGTGGGATTGAAGACTTCGGTGGCGCTGAGGATACGCTGAGGAAAAGTCGCGTAGTTTCTCACTGCGACTGCTTTCAGTAGCAGCTCTTCCTCTTGAATTCATAGCGAGCGAGATAAAAAAAAAAGAAAACGCGCTGTCTGAGCTTGCGTCGATTTCTGGTCCGTGTTCCCGCGCATCATTTTACGTTTTCGTGCGACGCGTAAGTTCGATAATGACAGCAAGGAATGTCGGGCTAAAACCCAAGACAACTTCGGAAAAAACGAACAGGAGAGAAAGCAGCGAATAGCGCACTCCGGGGAAGTTCTGTATAGTGCCAACAAGCTTCAGTATAGGTCACCGAATCTTGTCTCTTTGTGAGCGAAATGCGTCCCCGCGCATGCTTCCTCAGCTCCGTCGACGAGCAAACACGATGACTGCCGACCAGAAAGGCGCAAGGTAGGCTCTCGTCTCACCGATCAAACAGGGACGCGAATATAGCGCGTAGTGCGCGAAAAGCAATCACGCAGAAGGAAGAGGAGAGGAGGGGGCGAACAGGCAAACGAATCATATGCGGCGAACTCGTAGTCTGCGCGCACCGAAAATGGGAACGAGCAGCAGCGCGGCCGTTGAAACGGGAGTCGAAGTGACACGCGACAGGGGCTCTCTTCGGGCTGGCAACGACGATGCGCGCCTCTCGCAGGCTCTCGCCGAGGCAGAGAAGGAGGCCCCGACAGGCGGCAGCCCTTATTTTCGCCGAAAATGCCGCGCGCCTTCTTCCCTTCTCAGGTTCTTCCCACCTCTCCTCTTGCCTGCCGTCTTTCTTTCCCTCTTTCTTTCGCGCTGCAGTCGCAAATCGAGGTTCACTGGCTGAAGTGGCAGCGGCGTGACCCTCTGGTCTTTGACGCGTTTGCAGCCGCCTCCGGTGCACCAAGTGCGGGTACGCGCGAGAAGGTACGAGAGAGCGCAGTCCTCCCTCTTCGACCCCGTTCTCGTCACTATACCGTGGTCGTTTCTTTTGAGTACCTTTTCGCATCATCTCGGGGGAATCGAGGCCCGCTCTCCATGCGCTGTTGCTGTCGTCGCGGCCGCTGCCATAGGTGAAATGTTGAACAGCTGAAGACGCGAGACTACCTTTACTTTCATTTTTTTTCCCCTTTCATGTGTTACTAGGGAGCGCCGGCGTGCCTATGCGCGGAAGAAAATGGAAACCAGCAACAGCCATGGGTGAGGAAGCGAGGAGTACATAAGGCGTGCTTTCTCGGTGTCAGAGACCATTGCATATTGCAGTGCACGAACCAGTACGAAAGAGGCGTCGTGTTTGATTACTGTAACTTTGAAGTTTGTGCTCCTTAGAGCCATCCTTGTGCGTATACAGTAATAGGAATCTTTGTTTTGGCGAAAAGAAAGAAAGAATAAAGAAAGAAAAAAGAAGGAACGAAGGTAGGAAGGAAGGAAAGAAAGAAAGAGAGGAAGGAAGGAAGAAAGAAAGAAAGTAAGAAAGAAGGAAAGAAAGGAAGAAAGGAAGGAAGGAAGAAAGAAAGAAAGAAAGAAAGAAAGAAAGAAAGAAAGGAGGAAGGAAAGAAAGAAAGAAGGAAAGAATGAAAGGAAGAAACAAAGAAAGAAAGAAAGAAAGAAAGGAAGAAAGAAGGAAAGCAAGAAAGAAAGGAAGGAAGAAAGAAAGAAAGAAAGGAAGGAAGAAAGAAAGAAAGGAAGGAAGAAAGAAGGAAAGCAAGAAAGGAAGAAAGAAAGAAAGAAAGAAAGAAAGAAGGAAAGCAAGAAAGAAAGGAAGAAAGAAAGAAAGAAAGAAAGAAAGAAAGAAAGAAAGGAAGAAAGAAGGAAAGCAAGAAGAAAGGAAGGAAGAAAGAAAGAAAGAAAGAAAGAAAGAAAGGAAGGAAGAAAGAAAGGAAGAAAGAAAGAAAGAAAGAAAGAAGGAAAGCAAGAAAGGAAGAAAGAAAGAAAGGAAAGAAGGAAAGCAAGAAAGGAAGGAAGAAAGAAAGAAAGGAAGAGAGAAAGAAGGAAAGCAAGAAAGGAAGGAAGGAAGAAAGAAAGAAAGAAAGAAAGAAAGAAAGAAAGAAAGAAAGAAAGGAAGAAAGAAAGAAAGAAAGAAAGGAAGGAAGGAAGGAAGGAAGAAGAAAGAAGGAAAGCAAGAAAGGAAGAAAGAAAGAAAGGTAGAAAGAAAGGAAGGAAGAAAGAAGGAAAGAAAGAAAGGAAGGAAGAAAGAAGGAAAGAAAGAAAGAAAGAAAGGAAGGAAGGAAGGAAGGAAGGAAGGAAGGAAGGAAGGAAGAAGGAAAGCAAGAAAGAAAGGAAGGAAAAAAGAAAGAAAGAAAGGAAGAAAGAAAGGAAGGAAGGAAGAAAGAAGGAAAGCAAGAAAGGAAGAAAGAAAGAAAGAAAGAAAGAAAGAAAGAAAGAAAGAAAGGAAAGAAGAAAGAAGGAAAGCAAGAAAGAAAGAAAGGAAGGAAGAAAGAAAGGAAGGAAGAAAGAAAGAAGGAAAGCAAGAAAGGAAGAAAGAAAGAAAGAAAGAAAGGAAGAAAGGAAGAAAGAAAGGAAGAAAGAAGGAAAGCAAGAAAGAAAGGAAGGAAGAAAGAAAGAAAGAAAGAAGGAAAGAAAGAAAGAAAGAAAGAAAGAAAGGAAGAAAGAAGGAAAGCAAGAAAGAAAGGAAGGAAGAAAGAAAGAAAGAAAGAAAGGAAGTAAGAAAGAAGGAAAGAAAGAAAGAAGGAAAGAAAGGAAGGAAGAAAGAAGGAAAGCAACAAAAGAAAGAAAGGAAGAAAGAAGGAAAGCAAGAAAGAAAGGAAGAAAGAAAGAAAGAAAGGAAGGAAGAAAGAAGGAAAGCAAGAAAGGAAGAAAGAAAGAAAGGAAGGAAGAAAGAAGGAAAGCAAGAAAGAAAGGAAGGAAGAAAGAAAGAAAGAAAGAAAGGAAGAAAGAAAGAAAGAAAGAAAGGAAGGAAGAAAGAAGGAAAGCAAGAAAGAAAGGAAGGAAGAAAGAAGGAAAGAAAGAAAGAAAGAAAGAAAGAAAGGAAAGAAAAAGAAAGGAAGAAATAGAGAAAAATAAAGAGAGGAAGAAAGAATTAGAAAGGGGGGCGTCATGTTTGTGTGGGTGGGCCGGCATGAACGCGCGAATGGCTATGAAAAGAAAAAAGGTGGAAGTTTTTGAAACTTGGGTTCAATGGTGCTGATCATGTCGCTGCACTTTCAAAGGGTTCCTATTGTGAAGCAAAAAAAAAAAAAGATTCCGCCTTTCTCATAAGAAAAGCGAAAAAACGATAGTTCGTATAGCGAGCATGGGCAGGATAAGGTGGGAGGGTGGTTGCGGATTTTTCTCTAAAACGCCCGCTTAAACCTTTAACGCCCTGGTGACAAAAAGCATAAGAGAAGAGCCATGAAACTGCGCCATTTTTACTAGGGGTCTCTACATTGCATAAATGTAAAGTACTTGTAGTTTTTAAGAAAAACTTGATTACTGCCGAACTGCAGTTAGCGAGATGTAATAATTTCCGACAGTCTGAGAACGATAAAAATACGCAAAAATACTCATTCGCATACAGTAAATAATCATGAGATAATTTTTTTTACCTGCTAATGGATCTGTACGACCCCGGAAACTTTAAGCTGTTTGGCCGTTAGGGTTAGCTCTGTCCGTGCTTCCTCCTTTTACCAAGTGCAGCTCCATTCAACTAATAACCTGGTAAATAAAAATCCTGAAGACATGTGACCGTCTCGTTTTTCTTTTCTTCGGAATTCTGATCACATTTTCTTGTTTTTTTTTTCATTTTTTACTGGGTATGTTTTTCAAGTCGATGGTGGTAGCTTTGTTGCTTCTTTTTTTTTTTGGTGGGGTATCGACCAGCGCACTAAACGAGTGAAATAACAAAGAAAAATGCTTCAGTCAATTTTTTTTTTCATTGTTAACACGCGCCAGCGACTTCTAAGACGTTTAGAAGAGGGGGGAGGGGGGGGCTGGATATTACAGGATACCTTGTATTCTTTCGTGTCCCTATTAATTTACGTTGCGACTGCTGTTCCTTATGTCGCTGTAGGGAAGAATTTTATGACTATTTACATCAAGCAAGTTTCTCCACTCGATAATTTGCTAGCTCTTTCTATTTAGAATGAGAGATGTGAATCTCGATGCAGAGAAAACAAGTTCCACAACGGGAGCAGTGCGTGACTACCTAGGCCACAATATTCAAATCGCGTGTGTTTCCGAATCAATACATCCTGCAAAGGCGAAGAAGGGCTGCTGAAAACGATTTTGTGTTTCAACTCCTTGCGTTAAACCATTTTCCTCGTTTTATTTTTTTTTCTTGGAGTGCTTCTGAAAAAAAGTTGGGGCGCTCTCGACTCATTATAAACCAGGGGCATGGCGCAAGGTTTGTTGTCCCCTGAAGGCGCAGTGATATGTGCAACAATTCTAGCAGAATACAAGTTTTTTTTTTATGCGCGCATCGATCGTGGCGGCATTCAATAAGCGCAAGGCGGAATTATTTCTATTTATAGAGGTGAAACCGGGTGGCCAAGATATTGTTTCTTCAAGAAACGCTGAAGCCTCATCAGTTTTGCTAGTCTTACTCGCTACGGCGTTTCATGTGGTTTTTCTTTTGGCTCGTGGGGCTGACTACATCACGGCATTTTTCTACAAGATAAATGGTTTCGCATGAAAAATTTGCTAATAAGCATTATTATTTGAGTTTTTTAATCACACGAGATTTGTAAAGAATGTATGTGCAATTGACTAGACGTCTCCATCTTCATCTAGCTGCACTATGAGAGCTACAACCAACATATTGAAACTCTGCACAAAAGAAATAACGTCTGCGGCCACCTCTTACTCTGTTGCTGCTAAGCACAAAACCTCGCGAAATCATTGGCATTGAAGTCGGTCTTACGTTACATTAAGAAGTACGGCATGTATAGAGAACTAAAAAAATCCCTTTTAATATATATCATTGAGACACCGGTATTCTGTGTACTCGAGAATTTTAAACAGTTTCTTTTTGCTGGAACAAAAGCCTACTTCAGTGACCAGGTTTGTTGGAATGGAATAGGACTGAAAGAGAAGCTGCATCCTTGGCAGGGTGAGAAAGCAACTTTTCCCTGATAAAGTAACATATATTCACGCAATGCATATGTCGCCAGATAATATCTTTTAGCGACTACTTTTCTTCAAAATAAAGTGCAATTCCAACCGGACCTTGTGCCACATAGCTTGTTCGATTAACTGGCTCGTTTCATCTTTTTCCTACAGATGGTGATGAGGTAAAATCAGCAATAATTGGCAAGCGTGATGCCTCTTGTAGCATTGATAACATTTGAACTCACAGTGTAAAAATGGTCGTAGGAATAATATCTCCAGTTCTTGCTCACATTGAAGCAGGGGCGAAAGTTTGTACATGTTGGTATTGGTTCATTTTGATGGACAGCACAGCGCAAAAAAAGGCGAGACATGTGAGGAAGGCACACGCTACAAGCGCTTACTTCTCAATTTAATTTTTTCTGCTGATGTTTTTCCTGCAAAAGTGAAAGTAGCGAAAGCCCTTCCCCTTTAAAAATCAAAAGATAAATAAAACATTCAGAATTACAGGCCGATATCAATATAACTATTTTTCAACAAAGTCAATAAAAAACTGTTTACTGTAAGGCTTAACAACTGCATGGAAACGCATTGTATTCCTCACTCTATCAATCTAGATTCATAAAAAGATATTCTACAACATCTGCTGTTTCGACCTTTGCACACATGGTTACGAAATTCAGATTCTGGTTCCCTACCAACAGTTATATTCACCGACTTCGCCAAAGCGTTTCATTCGTTAAATCAAAATATTCGAAAAGAAAAGTTAATTGGTTATGACGGCAACGGCTCACCCCTAACACTCATTTAAAGTTGTTTAAAGGATCGTCATAAAATTTTATTCTTTGGGAATTCACAGATTGTCATAATATTGTTTTGTTTGCGAATTCACACTCCAGTGCTAAGGGAATTAAAACTCCGTCTTGAGACCTTTGTTTCTTTTTTTATTTCATATCAGTGATTTGCCTTTTGAATTGACTTATACCCAAACAGCATTATATGCCGATGGTACGACTTCAGTACTAGCAGATCACGATGAAAGTGCCTTGATTAGAGCAGTTAAGAATTAAAAAATGTGAAGAAATGGCGCGCGGAAATGCAATTAACCTTCATCCTAGTAAAACTATTTTTATCCTGTCGCACTCCGAAAAAAGAATAGTTTCTCAACATTTAGATGTAATTTATAATACAGGTCTATTCAGCAAGCTAATGGCACACAATTCTTGAGTATTGTATGGATAGTCATCTGAAGTTTTATTCACCCGTCTACTCAGTGATTAAAAGACTCATACAGCCTACATGTAAAATTTATTGCCATTCGATGTTGTTGTTAACCTTTAACACCATTTGTTCACTCCCGTATTAATTACTGTATATATGAAGATGCACGTATTTATCACATCTGGCCCCATCATATGCTTTAAAGAAAGAGCTCTTCGAATTTTTACACAAAATACTCAATATGAGCATTCGCATGAATTGTTTTCAGTCCTGGGCGTCCTAAATATATACGATCTAGAAACTTATAACGTGATGGCCGGCTCGTTGGTTGAACATACTTAAGACAACAGCGCTGTAACAACACGGACAAGACAAGAAAAGGACGCAAACGCAGGTGCAGGCTATTAAATTTAGCAAACGTAGGTCTTCGCCACTCACTATGCACCAACAGGGTCATTGCATGACATCGGCTGCTGCTTCCTATAATACACACTAATTATGGCCGACAAGCACTAGAATTTGTGAGTACTGGTTTGTGGAATGGTCTTGATTATAACGGTCAAAATTTCACCCATTCTTCACGCCTTTCAAAAACAAAACTTTTTCTACTCAATTCACGCTAGTATATAGGCTTTAGTGCTTTGGTTTGTGTTTTTTGTGTAGAAACGATATCAGTTTACTTGATGTTTTCACTACTGTTATGTGCTATTATACAGAATGCCCATCCTAACACGAGATAACTGCCGTGCTTTGCCAGAATAAAAGCGGGGCATGGCTGCTGCCTAGCGCAAGGTGGAGTATTCGATATTTCTCACCAGCCTATCTGATTTGTTAGGGTTAAATAGGGTACTTGTAAACTTGATGTGGGCAAACAATTTTAGTTCGCGAGTTGTAAAGAGCCTGGAAGGGAACTGCCAATGCCGTATTTCGTATTTAAGAAGTTGTTTTGGCGGTTAAAGCCCCCCCCCCTCTCTCTCTCTCCCCGCCTGGCTCTGGACAAAGCGGGCGCAAGAAACTATTGCCTCGATAGAAACACAATTGGTTTTGCTCAGCCTCGCTAGCTATTTTAGTGCGCGGGATTCGCCGCACTGTCGTTTTACGCCGCGTGCACGGTTTTAAAAGAGTGGTGAAGGGACACTGAGGGCAACTTCATCCAACTTTTTGTTCTCAGTAAAAGTTGATTTTGTGGCTCCATCCGGCTGTGTTAATGCCAAGCAAAAGACGAAATTCTTCTAGGGAAAATAGGATTTGAAATCGCAAAAATTTTCTCGACACTCAATTTAAACTTGTGGCGACAAGACCAAAAACGACTCCGTGATCAGTGCCTGAAAGTGAATGGCTTGGTAGCATATCCTTACGGATCAGGGCACAAGGAAATGTCTTTACTTAAAGACAGTTTGCTTGCGAGAACGACCGGTGGCGGCAAGACATGCATTCTGTTTGTTTGCGGCTTCTAGCTTATGGAAGCTCAGTTTTTGAGGATAGCAGCCTCCTAGTCTTTAGAACGCCGTAGTCTATCGAAACATAGAGGCCATCTTCAACGTGTCCCGTGTTTCTCTTAAAGAATGTAGCTATCTTTTAACATTATCTGCCATTCGATGTTTCTTTCTAAGTTGAGACTTTATCTGCACGCATCTTGTGATTCTGGATGCGCACAGGAAGTCTCAACTTCGCAAAGTAACCAGTGAACTCCCAGTCTTAATGAAGTGTGCTTGAATGATGTTGACATTTGCAATAGAAGGCCGTGGGTGTGCACCGCAGTCGACGTGGCACTACGGCGCTGTCACTGTACAGATGGCACAGGGAGTTCTCCCATAGCTCCACACGGAAACTCCGTGGCCAGTAGAGAAGCAACGGAAAGCTCTTGCCGAACTAGATCCGCTATGAAAACATAGATAGTGGGCTTCCCTGTATAGTTCCCCTCCAATGCGGCGGACTCTGCTCGTTAGCGCAGAAACTAGCTTCTCTGTTGCTTGCAGACCCTGGTACCAGGTCGCCTGATCTTCTTACCTGCATCAAAGTTTCTCTGGGCTCCGGGCGGGTTGCCCTTTTAATGCTAAGGATGCCACTGATCTCTATCGTACCAATCCGGACCGCGTGCCTCATAGGTCCCGCTCTTCCACATCCCGACTCCTGTCGCGTTTGCTTCGAGAAGTTCCTCTCTGAGGTACCGCTTAGCTTTTTTGCGACTGTTGTCTGTTTTTTATTGCTTGTTGCGTTTTTCTCGCTTGTGTGCTTGAGCTCTTTCCTTTTCGTTGTCGGTGTTGTGCTAGGCCCGGCTCTTCTCGGCAAATCCAGTGAACTAAGCAACCCGGAAAGCCTCTCCGTTGGTGGAAAGTTTAAGTTGTGAAAATTTCTTGCTCTGAAATTTCGTGGCATGGCAAACGTTTCCTTTTTTAAATAATTGTCTTTAATACTGTGGGTAATTTTTCTTAACCTTCAAAGATAGGCAGCAAGATTTGTACTATAAACAAACATTGGGTGGTCAAGTTGACACGAAGATGAACATTGAAACAACATTCCAAGGTAAACTTTAGAGAGCACGTGCACTCGAACGCAAACACAATATTAGCTAATCATTATTTTTAAAACGTTGTTCTGACTAACAGTAAATCGTAAACCGCGCTACGCTTTTTATTTTTTCCTTTTACTTCGAAGGCTGCCAAGTCCAGAGCGCCTTAAAAGCGTTTCGTACTACGATACAAGCCTGACAGCCCTGCCAAACCGCTTATTACTGCCTTTGTACGATTACCATGCTTTGTGCTTAAATGTCATGGAACAACGTCAGGGATTATGAATTGCTGTTAAGTAATGCTGTCAGATTAAGTTCTCTCTTTCTTATCTGGCCGGACAAAAAAAAATAAACGTGGCCGAGACAAGAGGAGAGGAGGGCTACACGAAGGCAAGTGCTTGATAAAGAGCATGCTTTCACTGAAATGGTCATTAGCATGCGACTTGCAGTGCAGCGACCTTTAAGAAATCGGACTGGTGGCGTGTGTTTTCGTTCTTTCATTGGAATTACCCTATGTATGGTATTCCTGGAGCCTTCGTGCAATGAGCTCCAGTCTTTGCGAGGAGGTGTCAGGATTTACTTTATTTTGCTTGCTAACCTCTAGTAATAGAAAATTTGGAAGTTCTTGTACGCCACGAGAAAAAAAATGGACTGCTTCACGGGGAACGCAAAAGTGCGGATTATTAAATTTCCGTGCAGATGTAAGAAGATTACGAAATAACTATCTATAAAGAAACAGTAAGAGAGGAAAGATAGTTTGATGTCATGAACGTACAGCTAGTGAATTCTGTGCGGCTGGGACTCTCGTGTGACACCGCACTCGCGAGCAACTTTAGAACTGCGCAGAAAGAGCAACGACGAAAACAGAGCGCGGAAGAAGAAAAAAAGAACAATGCTTACAGCTAAGCGCGGCCTCACAAACTAGCGTCGCGCGGTGAGGCGCCCATTGTAACGAGCGCAGTGACGCTGAAAGCCGGTTGTCGCCGACCGGGGAGGAACGTCGCGCCGGCTGCAGCGCGCATGGCCCGCAGGGGGCAGAACGGATGGCGCCGGGTGCGCTCACGCAAGCGCTGATGCCCGCTTTTTATTCAGGCGGCGCACCCTCGCTCTGTTGTCGCCGAAACTGTCTCCGTTTTTGTTTGTTTGTTTATTTTTTCTTCTCGCATTCCCGGACGGCGTCTCTTTCGCCGGTCACCGCGGCACGCAGAAGGGCATCGCGCAAAATGGCAGAAAGCCCAATGTGCGGAGAGAGCCGCCGCCGCCACTGCCCTTGTCGGCGGAGTAAACGAGACCTTCGGGCAGCCGCGCGGTATGGCGATTTACAATGGGCGCGCGAACGCTTTGCGCTATCTGGGCGGAGGCAACCGGAGAGGGGAGTGATGTGTGAGCGCTAGAAGAACTGGCAAATATATGAGGCGTGCGCGGCGAACGCTGCCGCTTTGACCGTTGCCGCTACGGTGACGCTGCTTATGGTGAAACGACGTTGGCGAACGCATTCGCGCACTCAAGAAGACTCGAGGTCCTCCAACTCGTTGCCCGCGCGATGATGGTCGACAGAGAAGAAACACCACCAAACACTTGTGCGTTCACGCAGGTCGTTGAGTTTTTGGTCTAACTCCCAACCTACAAATCTTGAGAGTGGCATCGTCTGTATATGCCGATTTCAGGGTAAGTCAAATTACGATGTTGGGTGGGTTGCAGCGAGCCCTGCAGCTTATGTTTTTCCCTGCATTGTTCAGGAGTTTTTGTGCCACGTTCAATGCGAGTTTCTGATCAATTAATACTTGTTTTGTTGCAGTTAAATACCTTTCAATACGGATTTCCTTGCAGTCTGCAAGCGCAGCGTAAGAGCTTGCGAGGACGCAGAATCACGCACAGACCTATGGTTATCCTAAGAATTCTCCATGCCACAAACTTCGCATCGCAGGTTCTCGACTGCACGTATATAAACGGAGACTAATGAATCACAGCACAGAGAACTCGCGCATTGATTGCTATAGCGTGAAATGGCTATGGTGCGCAGTGCTGGAAACGTTTCTCCTTTTGGCTGCAGGAAGAGCAGTTTTCTGTAGACGGGGATAGAGTTTTCCTGCGCCTAAATCGGAGACGCTAGAAAGGCTGTTCACGAGATCCAAATAACCAGCCTCTTTTGGGATTCTAGATATCGAGGCTGAATAGTTCTGGCTTCTCGCGGGAGATATTAATTGATTATTTGACAACAGTGCCATTGCGAGTGGTATTGTCACGTAGTTGTCCAGCAAGCGCACTGGATGACGCAATGATTTCAACACCGCTCACAATGCCTGGCGAGTAATCATCAAAACGACTCATCAAAGGTTTTATTCTTTGTTGGTGTCTGCTCTGTTTCTTTCAAGACACCTGCTTCTTTTGACGTCACCACTGGCAGCCTTCAATTTCTGTTGGTCTCTTTCGTCATGAGTTGAACGTTAGTTTTTTTGTTTCTAAATCTACAGCTGACGCCTTTGAAGTAATTCTATATACACAGAAGTGATAGCCAGGAGCAGGCAGGAAAGGAATGTGGAGTGTACTTGGTTTTCAAAACCACGAGCGGCTGACACAGCACGCTGCATCGTCGTTAAACAATAGAGAATTTGACGCGCTTTTTGCCGAAGAGAAACAATGAAACAATATACCGGCACTTATCCCTGCCACCGAGTACGAAGCGAGGGTAAAAATAAAGATGTAATTTAGGATGCCATGGGAGCGCTCGGCATTATTTTGTTTTCGCGGACGCGAGAGCTTACTCCTTGCCTGCCAGATGTACCTTCAATGCGAGGCACAGTTATTCTTAACTTTTTTTTTCTTTTCCGCCTCTATTGCCGCCGCGGTGGCTGAGTGGTTATGGCGCTCGGCTGCTGGCCCGAAAGACGCGGGTTCGATCCCGGCCGCGGCGGTCGAATTTCAATGGAGGCGAAATTCTAGAGGCCCGTGTACTGTGCGATGTCAGTGCACGTTAAAAGAACCCTAGGTGGTCGAAATTTCCGGAGCCCTTCACTACGGCGTCCCTCATAGCCTAAGTCGCTTTGGGTTGTTAAACCCTCATAAACCATAAACCAAACCTTTTCCGCCTCTATATAGAGTGTACGCAAAAAAAAAAACATGCTTTAAGCGCAGTGTTGAACGCAACTTTTTTCCCCTTATTCTTCAACAAACTGCAAAAAAAAAAAAACAGGAGGAGTACCAAAAATATTCAGAAATAATCCAATGGCTGCTGCTTTCCGCCCCTGCGAGCGCTTCCGCTTTCGTTTCTTGCTAATCCGTTTCACGATTGCGCTTTGCGCGTTATGGCCATTTATGCTAGAACGACTGCCTCCATCTCCGCAACTGTGCATGCTGACTGTAGTTATGCGCGGCGCCCTCCCGTCTCCCTCGCCCCGAAGGATTATGATTTTCCACCCGTGAAAAAGCTGGATTGATAACAAGCAAGACTACTCCGCTTCTTGTAATTATTTCGGTCAGCTTTCATTTGTTTTGTTTTTTTCCGAACACACTCGGAAACGTGAGCAAGCAAAGAGATGATCGGAAGAAGAAACGACAGCGCTTTCGCCGTACCTCTATACGCCCACTGGCGATGATTAACGGGACGCAGGAAAAGGGGGCCACGCCTGCGAGACAACAAAGACCTAAGAGTCGCCGCGGCGCGGCGGCCACCGCGCTGTGTGCCCTGGTGACCCTCGCAGCAATTCTTCAAACAGCCGCGGTGTCACAGCAGTCGGAGGAATGCGGTCGCCAGTGCTACTGGCGAGCCAGGGGTGTGCACGGACGGGCACGGGAGGCTCGCTAATTCTCGCACTGGCTGGACGGCCCCTTGGTGGCGCTGCGCGTATGTACCCTGATAGAGCGTACACTGCCTCTTGGGGGACGTCAGTGCGACGGCTCGGTAATAAACGAAAGCTAACATATTCAGCAGAAAATCGCAGGCCAAGCAAAAGGGCATACAAAAAAATGAATGTACGGGCGATTTTGTAACTCAGATTCATATTGTGATCCGCATATTTCTCGTTGCATGTCCAACATTCTTGGGCAAAAATTTTGAACATTGTAAAATTGTAAGGCACTTTTATGGAAATATTGAAGGTAGTACTCCATTCTTCCGATGCGTAGCAAAACCTTTGTTTTAAAGTGTCTCCATAGCTTGCATCAAGCAGCTGACTGCTATAGAACGCTTTTGACAATAGAAAAAACGCTAATAGCAAAAAAAATGAAAGCCTGCCAACGAGAGATCAGCGGATATATTGATTGTTATAGTGAAATCTAACAATATACGAAAAAAATGCGTTCATAAAGTGGTTCCCGTTCAAATATTTTCGACCACCTGGGGATCTTAACGCGCACTGACATCACACAGCACACGGGCGCCTTAGCGTTTCGCCTCCATGGAAACGCAGCCGCCGCGGTCGGGTTCGAGCCCGGCAACTCCGGATCAGTAGTCAAGCGCCCTGACCCTGAGCCACCGCGGCGGGGATAAAATGAAATGAAAAGTGGTTTTAAGGAAAGGAAATTAAGTCTCTCTTATCTCGGTGGACCGAATCGCGCCGTAAGGAAAGGTAAGTGAAATAGACTTTGTTTTATGGAAAGGAAACGACGCCTGTCTCACAGGTGGTCGAACTTATTCCGGTGCCCTCCACTACGGCACCTCCTTCTTCCTTTCCTTCTCTCAATCCCTCCTTTACATATCCCTTCTCTTACGGCATGGTTCAGGTGTGCGCCGAGATGCGAGACAGATGCTGCGCCATTTCTTTTTCCCCAAAACCAATTATTTACTGTCTTGTGTGAGTGCCTTTAATGTCGTTTCGAAGAAAGCAAGTTGTTTAAAAAATAAAAAAAATTCCTACTACTGTGCGTGCGTTAGTATGGCTTTCTATGGAAACCGCCAGCCGCTCGACCGCAAACGCAGCCAGGGATATGCAGCTAAACCACCAGCCTTTTTTTTGTTTCAAAAATGTTAGTTGATCACCTCTGAATGTGTGCGGACGATGCAAAACATGGAACGTCACCAAACAACGCAGCAAGGTTTCTTTTCATAAAGATTTCTTAGTGACACCGCAAACCACAAGCAACGAAAGGTTGCTGATATCGAAAACAGGCACACTGCTGATGAGTCGGTCAACGCGGTTTTCCAGCTGCAGTGGTCATTGCGCTGAGCCTCCAAAGATGCTCAAAGTATTTCGGCCAAGGAGTTCAAATTACCATCTGGATTTTTTTTCCCCAACCTTTTTCCCCAAGCGGTTAGCTATTTCTTGCCATCCCACATAAACTGATAATCAAAACGAAAAAAAAAATGGAGGACGTTTAAGCTTCGTCTTTAATAGTGAGACGGGACAGCGTGTCGCAGCGTTGCCAAGGGGGGCACGGAACGCCATCGCCCGTTCGGCGCGACGCTTGGCCCGTTGGACAATTTAAGGAAAAGACGCGTCTTACATATCTCGGCGGACACCCAAACCGGGCGGTAAGGGAAGGGAAATGAAATGAACAATTGCTCTTAAGGAAAGGAAGTGACGCCTGTCTCACATTTCTCGCTGGACACACGGATCGCGCCGTAAGGGAAGGAAAAATCGATCTATCGATTGATCGATCGATCAAACAATCAATAAATTGGTCGAACAAACAATTAATCGATCGATTAATCAATCAATCGATCAGTCAATCAATCGACCGATCAGTCCATCAATCAATCCATAAATCAATCCATCAATCAATCCTTAACGCTGTGGCGTTAAAATCCCTTCTCTTACGGCGCGGTTCAGGTGTCCACCGAGATGCGCCATTTCTCGCTCACGGCCACAGACACCGACGACACCGGCTTTTCTGCGACACGAGCTCCTTAAGCGTCGCGTCCAGAATTGTTGGGTATGAACTAGAGTCAACTTGAAGATAGAGTGTGTCAAACGCCTATACCGCCTGCGTATCAAAATCGAGGCAAAAAAAAAGGGCAATTTCCGCTAGGATCGCTGCGAATGTTGTCCATCCGTAGGGGCCTTTTTTAAGGGCGGCCGAACACGCGCGCTGCGTAGTGTAGTGGTTAGTGCAATCGCTTCACACGAGGAAGACCAGGGTTCGATTCCCGCTAAACGAACAGTTTGTTCTTTCTTTCTATTTTAAATCACCGTTTGTTTTAGGGCAAACAAGCCGTGGTAGCAAAAAAAGAGCAAACCGAAACTGAAGTTTGTGAAGCGCCGCCTTGCTGCTGCCGTGGATTTCACCTTGTCAAAATATAACGGCCGGAATTTCCGTGCCACGCAGCGCCAACTTTGAATGCGCGTTTAGAGCACACCCGACGTTACTCTCCAAGCTCCGATCGGTGCTTTTAGCAGACGAGTAAGACAAACACGCCCTACAAAGAGTGCTGGGAATTGTTTCGTTCAGCTTGACGTCTGCAAGCTGCATACAGTGCGTCACGCAGACGTACGCTGTCACTGAACGAAGTTTTCGTCTGCGAGGTGACTGTAGTGTTTTCTTTCAGCTTGTGAAAGAACGAAAGTAAAGCACAACTGGATCAACTCAGGCTTGGCGGCGGCGCACTTCATACAATGCAGCGAACGTTGCGTTGTCAAGGGTCCTACAACCACCGGTTAGACATATGTCAACCGATGGATGCGCGAGCTGCATGATTGGGAAGCATGGACGGCTAGGTCATCGACAAAGTGGGCACACTTCGTTCTAGTCACTGTGGAAGTATGAGTGAACTCAAAAGTGCAATCAAGCCACCTTACCGAACTGCAGTGCAGCGTGTGCAACAATGATAACTTTATTCAAAAACATGGGCGCAGTTATACACTTTACTGCATGAAAAAAAATGCAATAATGAAGACATAATTGAGCCCCTTCGCACATCAGGCTATAATGAGAGTGTATACATGTGTGCAGTAGAAATGGAAGAAAACGCGGCTAAAGTAGATATTGTTCATTATTTTCAACTCGAAAATGTTGTACATAAATAATCTTTATTTCCTTTCAGTGTACAGTCAATAGTAGGCAAGAAAAATGTTATTTTAAATCGTCTTGAGCACTAAAAACTCCACAACTGCACCTTCAAAGGGCGAAGGAACAAAATTTTTGCGTTTCGGATTTTCTCGTACATTGCTAAATATTCATAACTACGTGGTAATCTACTAGGTAATGGGTAAACAGACTATGATCGCGGTAACGAAGGCATACAGAAACTGCAATAGCTGCTCGTTCAGTCGCTCGCATTCCTGCTCATCGGGAAGGCTAGTATATGGTTAAGAGGCACAGGTTAATAAAACCGCAAAGAAGTCATTGCAGCTCTTTGTACATGTTACGTGCGCACTAAATTTACTTGTTTGCTTGTTGCTTGTTTAGTTTTTAGTAAATTAAATTTACTAAATTTAAAGCTATTCCGCTTTAATATTCCTGTTTCACAAGCTCAAAGAAAGCACAGTACAATCACCTCGCCAGTGACGGTGCCAAGGGTAGGCGAAGGGTGGCGGCCGTCACACCACAGATTTGCTGGACCAGATTGCAAATTTGCCGACCGTTTCACGAGGAATGTAATTGGAAGAAAAGGGGCACCTGTACGACTTACCATGTGACACCACATTTATGATCATGATGCGGACTTTATGATTAAAAAGAAGCTGGTCACATGCATTAGTGATAGCTATAGCTCTGCGACATAATGAATCTGCTATCTTGAAACGTTTTTATGAAGACCTGTGCCGCCAAGAATTCTCTCTTCCTCCGGCGTCCGACTCCCAAACCTGGGTTGGGCTGTTGTTGTGGCTTTTGTTATTGTTTTTATTATTTTATTTTGATTTACTTTTACGTTTAAGGTTTGAACTGTTTTTGCGTCGAATGCATGACACTGCTTTTGCTACGATTGAGTGACGCTGCTATTCCTAAGATTTTGTTCGGTTTATCTTTCCACTATAACCTACTGCTTTGTGTAATCTTTACATAAGCTTCGGCTTTAATCCAATTGTAGATAAGCCTTCTGCGTTTTGTTTTTAATCTTGTAAGTTGCATATTGCTTGTTACTGGGCTGTGAGCGATAGAGCGGTGTCACATGGTGAATGAGGGTTATAAATGTGCCCCTTTTGTTCCAATAAACAGTTGGTAGTGTGCGCATGTGTTGTCTTTTTCTTCCTTGGGTTGTCGTCTTCATTGCGCCGCAGTTTTTTCAGTCGTGCATCAACTCGCGCCCCACAGCTGGCCGTCACTAAGTGACAGCGTACGTCTGCGTGACGCACTCTGTGCAGCTCGCAGACGTCAAGCTGAATGAAACAATTCCCAGCACTGTTTGTAGGGCGTGTTTGTCTTACTCGTCTGCTGAAAGCACAGATCGGAGCTTGGAGAGTAACGTCGGGTGTGCTCTAAACGCGCATTTCAAAGTTGGCGCTGCGTGGTACGGAGATTCCGGCCGTTATATTTTGGCAAGGTGAAATTCACAGCAGCAGCAAAGCGGCGCTTCACAAACTTCAGTTTCGGTTTCGGTTTTCTTGTTTCGTTTTGCTACCACGGCTTGTTTGCACTAAAACAAACTGCGATTTAAAATAAAATACAGATTGTTCGTTTAGCGGGAATCGAACCCTGGTCTTCCGCGTGTGAAGCGAGTTCACTATCCACTACGCTACGCAGCGTTTATGTTCTGCAGGCCTTAAAAAGGCCCCTTGGGAAGGACAGCGTTCGCAGCGATCCTAGCGGAAATTACCGTTTTTTTTTTGCCTCGATTTTGATACGCAGGCGGCATAGGCGTTTGACACACTCTATCTTCTAGTTGACTGTAGTATGAACACTACAGTTTAATTAGAGATATCTGTCCGCCGTTGTGATTTGTTGGCATTTCATGCAAAGCGTTCTGTATTACGGCTATCTCGCCTTTTCAAGTCTCTTACCCGATCGCCACATCTCGTTGCGATGCGTTTAAGCAGTTTCAGCTGGTGTCTTTCCTTTTTTTTTTAAGAGTTCTCAGCTCCGTTCAGCCGTCCTTAATAAGGCCCTTTGTAACTGGAGCTGACCTTACCGATGTGACAGAAACGTAATGGAGGCTCCTAACAAAAGCTAGAACAACCCGCGTGCTCTAATCGAACTTCGCGGATGCCCTGCTTGTTGTGCTTATTTCATTTTGAACAGATTTTTAAAATACTTTGTTTGGTGTATCTATCGAAGAGAAGCGGTGTTTACATAAGCTTTTAGTTTAGGACACATTATAACGGTGCGTAATGTTTTAACTGGACAGAAAAGTTTAGTATCAGCAGCAAAGATTCTACTGTAGCGAGAAACAGTGGTTGAAAATAAAGATAAAAGAGGGAGAGCTGGCGGAAGCAGGAAAACCTGCAAACACATCAGACGGGGCCATCGGAGGCTGGATTTTATCGCGCTGGTTTGACTCGCGGACACAATTAATAAACCACGGCTTCTTTTACACCGAGAAAGGCGTTGCAGCGGGATCAAGACAGTGAACCTGGTCGTGCGAAAGACCAAAACGGGACGAAGACGATTACACGTCAGAGGGCTCGACCAGAGAAAAGCTTCAAGAGGGGAGAGCGTTATCCAGGCTGCTGCAAAAGCAGAGAAATAGGGAGAAAGTCGAACGAGAGCGCCGGGTAAAAGAGAGGCGCAGCCGGGCAATCTCGGAGCCGACACGAAAAGAATTCGACGTCGCCGTGCGCAGTCAGAGGCAGACTGAGGCGCCTGCGCAGGTCGTGTCGGGGGCGGGGGACATCTCGGAGCCGAAGCGCGATAAACGAGTCAAGAAGGAAACGGATAAAAGCCGATTGCTCGCTGTGCCCGCGCTGTTAACAAGGCGACGGCGGCTGAAGAACTCGAGCCGACATAAGAGGCAGAGCGGCAAAAAAATACAGGGAAGGAAGCACCTCCGGCAAGACAACGCAGTGGAACACTGCGAACACGGCGGGAATAACGGGAAACGAATGAAAATCTTATGAGAGGGAAAAAATAAAAATGGAGAAGCGGGAAGTGCGTTTGACAGAACGATATACATGTATATAGCAAAACAAAAAGGACTTGAACACGGGAGAGAGAGAGGACACAAGAAGGCGAAAGAGCGGGTGAAACTTTGATGCCTATCCGACAGGCAGCCGGCTTGCATTGACAATCTATATTGCTCCCAAGACGGCGCCCTTCCGTCCGTGGAAGTGCCGCCCAGAAGGTTTGGGATCTCTTTCAGCCCGATTGAGGCCCGTTTTAATTTTGGAACCGCCGGTCGGCAGCGTCCTCATGAAAGCGGAGCGGAGCGAAAGC
The DNA here is from genome assembly GCF_052857255.1 of Amblyomma americanum. Taxonomy (NCBI): domain Eukaryota; kingdom Metazoa; phylum Arthropoda; class Arachnida; order Ixodida; family Ixodidae; genus Amblyomma; species Amblyomma americanum. The sequence goes on from NC_135497.1 coordinate 237,388,691, forward strand.
AAAGAGCTCCAGGGAATACAAAAATAAAGCTACTAAAAACAAGCAGGAGCTACAAGAAGGTCGGGCCTGTTTGGAACCGTCCAGTGCTCACGAGCTGACACTTGACAAGAGCGTCGTAACTTAATGGCTTCTCCTTCTCAATGTATCTTTAAGGATTCTGAGTGTGCGTTGCTCTCGATCTTGGCAGTGGTTCGGCTCAAATGAGAACAAAATTCTTAGAGCAGAAGTCGTTAGAACAGTAGCGTTTAATCAAGCTGCCACCTCTCTGATTATTCCTCTCAGCATGCCGAAAAAGTCTTACTTCTCCGATTTCCAGAGTAAACAGTTTGTGATTACCTTGATCCTACGTAGGAAAGAATGCGGTCACATTCGGATGGAAATTAAACGCAACGTAATAAACCAGACGATATGTATCACCAGCTGAAAACAAAGCTACGGTTGCAGCAGTATAATGAGAAAAAACAACAACAAAAACAATCCCTGTGCACCACAAATAAGGAATGTTGGCAACAAAGCGTAAATGCTCCGATGTACGCGAAATACCGTGTGTTTTCACAGAACACTCAAAAAATTTCAAAAAAATGTTTTTTTTTTGGGGGGGCGGGTCAAAAATATCGCTTTTTCGGAATAGTATTCCCAGTGTTAGCCGACACCAGAAAACCGGTGAATCGTCTTAAGTAGTAAGCAGGTTAGTAAGCAGGGTAACTAATTTTGCACTAACTTTTTAACTAGTATACTTTGGCGCCGAGTCGTAATTAGAGATTTGTAGCCGGTCATTAGTAATAGCCATATCGATTTTTAGAATTTCGAAAACGCGATTACCCTCGCCGCTGTGACTCGACAAAATTTGGCTGCATCGTGCGAAAATACATCCGCTTTCGAAAAAAATGCATATATATATATATATATATATATATAATATATATATATACATATATATATATATATATATATATATATATTATATATATATATATATATAATATATATATATATATATATATATGTAAAGCAGCAGAAAAAACAACCATGCCGCCGGTGGGATCCGAACCCGCGACCTCCGAATATCGCGTCCGGTGCTCTACCAACTCAGCTACGGCGACGGCTGTCCAATCTGCTGCTCTCGTGGTATATATGTTTATTGGGTGCTAGCGAACCTTGCTTTATAAGTAATGTTTTTAAGCGATAGATTAATCTAAGTATTATTATTCCATTGATAAACACAAGACGTAAAAAAAATTAAGCATTCCCCTATGCACCTTGGTTTCGGTGACTTGGCTCCCTAAATATAATTGTTTTTTTGGGGGGGGAAGGAAATGGCGCAGTATCTGTCTCATATATCGTTGGACACCTGAACCGCGCCGTAAGGGAAGGGATAAGGGAGGGAGTGAAAGAAGAAACGAAGAATGAGGTGCCGTAGTGGAGGGCTCCGGAATAATTTCGACCACCTGGGGATCTTCAACGTGCACTGACATTGCACAGCACACGGGCGCCTTAGCGTTTTTCCTCCATAAAAAGGCAGCCGCCGCGGTCGGGTTCGATCCCGGCAACTCCGGATGAGTAGTCGAGCGCCCTAACCACTGAGCCGTCGTGGCGGAGTGGTAGCGTCTCCCTAAATAAGTTTGTCAAACGAGCCCCTCATTTCCTTTACCTTGTCTGCTATATATATATATATATATATAATATATATATATATATATATATATATATATATATATATAAATATATATATATATATATATATATATATATATATATAATAGAGAGAGAGAGAGAGAGAGAGAAAGATAAAGAAAATTTTTTACAAATCATTTGAAAGTATTGCATTACTTAGATTATAAACTCATATATATTCGGTTATAAAAATGGCAGCCTGCGGACCGTTCAGTGCTCAGATGTAAACAAACCAATGCTTTTCTTGTGCGGCGTGCCGCTGTTTGCCACAATCTGAACCAAGAACTGCCTCACAACTGCTGCAATGAATGAATGCGACGAAGACTGTCACAGATCTGCGGCAGCCTCACTGCGAAAAGTGAATGCTACTGAAACGAAGGCGCATCGTTGCCCATCGTCGGCCTGCATCGCTGTTTGTGGATGATGCCGAACTGTGAATTGTTTGAATAGCTTCTCCCGAACAAATTTCCAGTTAAAAATAGCGCTTACTTCAGTAATCGCCTGGTTTTATTACCGCTTTGCATCGTGTTTTTATTCAGTTTTGCTTACCTGTAGCGTCATCTGTCGGATCGCATGCTCACTGCTTAATGGTCATTGAAACTGGCCGTGTTGCAGCGGTGCATCTGGATGGCTGATGGCCATTGACTCAGTGAGCATTAAAGATTATCCTTGCTACAGGCATAATACTTCAAGACATGATGTACTCATCGCTTTACATTGCATGGTACACTATGCCGTCATCCGCAAACAGATTAATTGTGGAACAAATGCAGTTGAGCAAGTCACTAATCTATATTAAAATAACAAAGTACCTAGAAAGGAACGTTTAGGTACATATGATATTAATGCTGCTAAAGACGAGTTGTTACCACTAGCTGTAATGAACTGTTACCGATTAGGAAGAAAGCAATCTATCCATTTTAGCAGGTTATCATCGAGGTTAAGGTGACTGGGTTTGTGGATCAGTAGCTTATGACGCATCTTTCCAAATGCTTTTGAAAAGCTTAGAAAAATACAGAAAGCAATATGTCGTTTTTAGCAGTTTATCATCGAGGTCAATGTGGCGGATCTTGTATATCAGTAACTTATGACACACCTTGTCAAATGCTTTTCAAAAGTCTAGAAGAATACAGTCAACGCACCAATACGCCTATACGGGACGAAAATTGGGAGCACGGTGTCCTCTAGCTTGCTTACTTTTGTAAAAGTGAGTGCGCTAGAGGGAAGCTTACTCCCTATTTACTCCTTTCTGTTTCATGTGAGCTGCAAAAATTACTGAGGAATACATATTAATGCTGTTGAAAAACTTCACAGTGATAACATCAACACCAGCACATGAATAGGTTTTAAAAGAGTGAGTAATGTTTGCAACACCAACTGAAACAATAAAAACAAGAGGCATACACAAAGAGTCGTAAGTAGATCAATCTTCGGAAACCGGGAGCGTATAGCCCTGGAGAAGTTTTTTGAAAAAGCCTTTATTCAAGAGCGTAGGACGGTCGCTTTCTGGAACATTGTGGCCATCTGGGTCATTTAGTGAAATAGGTCGATATTTTTCAAGGATTTCCGCAGCTGCAGAAAGTTATCGGGTCATGCGGTGCGCAGTGTTGTGTACTTTTCTATAAGTGCATTGATTTAGTTAGAAAACATGCTCCACTTATCCTGAACAGATCGGACGTCTTTGTCATGAATCTGAATAGCGAGTACCTTTCTAGAATAATGCCTGTCGCCACTTTCGCCATGTACCTTCATTTAAAGAAGTCAAGCTGTATATCAAGCATATACCTACCAACGTACAAAATGCAGACGTCATATAAAATCACCAGTTCCCTACGAAATTTGAGACGAACAGGAGGAAGTTCTACGCTTTCACGCTTCCGAGGCATTTTTTATGAACTCTTTTGGCTTTTTACTATGACGTAGTCTTTTTTTAATCAGCACAATGACTACTCACGCTTAATCGATATCAGGCCTCATTCAGTTAGGCATCAGCAATCGAGTTTTACAGTTGTTGTGAAAGCGGCCACAGGCCGTGATGGCACGCCTTAAAACCCGCCTCGGGCAGGATTCAGTCGGTAATGCTCGAGTTAGCTATACTCACTGTTGTGCTTATGTCGCCCTATTCCTTGTTCGCAGTCTCGCCACAACCGGGACGGCAGCGCCACCTATGTGGAGGAAGATGAAGACAAGTTCCTCAGCAGCGAGGACTCGGTTGCACCCACGGCACCCAAGGCTCTCCCCCTCGACTTTGGTCAGTGCAGTCACGAATGTTATGCTTGCGATGCTGTTTCTCACAGCACGGCGACGCCCATCGCATGGCGGAGGTGAAGGGCTCGTTGGCGCCTATACTTAGCCGCAGTGCTCTACTTAAAGAAAGCTAAGGGGGCACTGAGAGGAAGGTGCCTCCATAGAGTCACCGCAAGTTTGTCAAGAGCGTGCTGCAGAATGCGCCAACCCACCACCGAATGGCGCGGAACCGAAGCTAGGGCACGTGCGTGCTCGCTTTATGCGTGAGCTCTCACAGGTGCTAGCTGCGGTTCACCGTACGCCTCGTAAGAGCGGGGAAAAAGTTAGTGGTACGTTACAGCAGCTATTGCACGCGGCGACTCGCATCTTACGATGGGCACCACCCTGGAGTTGGTAGGTTGAGCTTTCTGCTTGTCTACACCTGAAGTGCCTCCAAACGGCAGTGTGCGGGTCTCCACCATCCCTGAATTGTGAGAGTTTCTACAAGAGTTACAAATATCTATAAAACAAATCAGTGAGCATCAGCACGCAGGCCCCTCAACATGCTTGCCAGTTGTCTGTGTCCTGCGCCAGGAAGTCAACACAGCACCTGTGACTCTCCAACCGAATCTACTAAAAGGATGCAAGGCAGGGGGGGGTTATGGCGACAGCATGTAGATCACTGAATCGTTGCAACGTCCCATCTAAATTCTTAACGTTTTGCCCCTGAGTTTATCCGTTTTATCCACAACATATGCTTCGGGCAGATAGTGAAGTAAGCGCCATCTGAATTTCCGGCAAGGCTCTCGGCATGAGTTATAGATGCCGAGTGGTTAGGGTGGCTTCATGCGGGTTATCGTTAATTTCAGGGATTGATCTGACGACACCGAGTCTTTTCCTTGTGAAGCCGCACAGTTATTTTACGATGGTAGATGTTGTGTCACGTGACTGCGCAAGGTATTCGCAAAATAAATGCCCGCCAAATTAAATGGCTTTCATTTACTGCTTCATAAAAAAATTGCTAGTTCTCAGATAAAATACGAAATAGGGCGGAATAGTTTTAAAAAAAGTGGGTGAACACTTATCTTTTTTTTTTAATGCGCAAGTGGAAATCCGCTTGGCGCTTTTATTTCTGGCAGTTATTTGCGTCAAAAGTATCCTTTTTTTTTATTGCGTTCACTGTCCGGTTTTTGAAGGTACACCAAGTGCGCATGGGCATTGTGCTTATTGAGCGTTCGAGTGTGATACAATACGGAAAACATGCACTGCATTGCCTTTGCAAGCAGTGTTCTTAGTTTGATTCTTCGCCATGTGAGGTGTACTCGGTGGGAGTGAACGGTGGAGAATTGCACCGTCACATCACTGCGCTTGCACTTCAGTACAAAAGCTGCAGTATAGCGTGAAATATGCCCGCTTTAGCGCGGTGCTAGATTCAGGTTCAGTACCGATCGAAACACCAAGCAGTTGTGAAACTGGAAAAAAAAAATAGCTGCGCGGTGGAGTCTGTAAAACATGAGAATTTTTTTTAATAACGAAAATTTTATTGCCAGTATATTTACATTTTCTACAGAAAGGTGTCGGTTTAGCCTTTCAGTTGCATCATGAGTTTGCAGAGTGGCTCTACAGCGCCATCTTTCATTGCAAAATGTGGCAATAAAATGTTTCGCTATGTAAAAAAAAAAGGAAAGCCTTATGTCTTTCTGTGCATTCCTGTGAAAAACGTATCGCGCTACTGTCTCCGCTTCTAAGATTATAGAATTTTTACTTTTTCTGTAACTTTTATTTACATCACCTTGTATATTACATGTTTTTTGTAGGGGTGTCTGAATGTCAGGTTTTTCGAACACGAATCGAATGCGAATAGTTAAGGTCAAACATTGAATCGAATATTGAGTTATAAAGCACAGATGCGTTTTTTAGCTTAAGTATATTGATTTGGACATGCTGCGACACTGGTTCAAAAACAGCACTTTAATCGCACTACTGAATGCTGCACTGTCTGTGCCGTAATCAAAAAAATATTACATGAAGACATGAAAAGCATTACAATTCATACTGACTCATTAAGCATATTGAAAGCGGCTACATACCGGAAAGATAATACAACCGTTTATGGGAGACATTGTACACTATAGAATAATAGCAATAGCACAAGGACAAACAATATCATAATCCTAGGCCCCTAGCCAGGTCAGTTCAAATAGCAAAGAGCTGACTTATGCGCTGCACGAACTCCATGAGGGTAAATTCTGGAAAGTAAACAGAATGTTTACAAAGATTGCATGAAGCTAGTAGAGAGTAATCTGAGAAACAAATGGCAGTACACAAGAATAATAAAAGCAAGAACAAACTGCACCTGGTAAAGCCAATCCTGGGCGAATGAAAGTAGCGTATAAACCGAGAACGTCTTATCGAAGTGATTTTAAGCCGCCTATGCATGGGGGTACACACCTTGCACACAACTTCATACTTATGAGGCAAGGGAGACATTTTTACGAACTATGCGGAGGCGTCACAGTTGCGACGTTTTATTTTCATGCACAACACTTTAGAAGGTGGGAAAAAGCATTTCACATTATTTTTCATTGAACAGATCCCATCCCACCACACCTCGATTTTGGGAGAGAATGCAATTGTAGAAATTTTCTCGAGCAGTTAGGTTAGTAAAGAATAGAACTTTTTTAGGTATATTGTAACTATTTGAAAGCTTGCATTCCTTTTCTATCGCTGTGTTTCGCTCATGATAGCCTCATCCACTTATGAAACCTACAACCCAGCACAGTAACAACTAGCAAGTCCTCGCGCTAAAGACGTGGTTCGGGCGAATACGATGTCAGGTTGAAGTCATCCCTGTTTCGAAGAAAACAATGACACTGATGTCGTAATCGGCAAGAACACTTAATACAACGCATGAAAAATGTCGCACCATATCGAACCGTAATTTCTCTACAACAATAAGAATTGTTTCTTTTACCTGAGAAAAAGGATGATAAAAAAATCCCAGACGATCAATGCTATTCATGCGGCAGAGTATGCGTTAGCACGTGAAGCGTACAAACATTTAATAGTGTCTTGTTTAACTACCAATATCCTGCCAGTCAACCGAATCGCTGCCTCTTTTTTGTTTTTTTAATCTCTTGAGCACACAACACTGTAATTGATTATTTAGCACATCTAGGCAATGCACTCACAATATCCAAAAGATAGTCGTCTACAAAGTCGCTAGTAACGGCGCCCTCAATATCTTGCACAACATTGTTAATCAAAATAAGCAGCCCATTCTGCGAGTGAAATTTAAAAATAAGCATCCCATTCTGCGAGTGAAATTTAAAGCTATGTCGTCTTATTTTAGCTTCTCTTTTTTTTTCACCATTCTGTACTGTTTTTATTTTTTCGCGCCGTACTCGCTCCAGCGCGGTGCTTTCTCTTTCACCCCACCGCGTGTCACTACGCTGCGGCTGCAGATCTCCTGCCCTCTCGTTGCTCTATGCGGCTGCGCTCCACAACTATTTTCCTTTCGCGTGCCACGCTCTACTCTGCGTTCTCCTAATCTCTTGCACTCCTTCGCTATGCTGCACTCTTCGGACAGCATATAGAATGGCGCGAACGCGGGCGGATGTGCCTTTAACAAGCTATCGCTGTAAAATATCCGAATCGCGCTCATCTAATCGAGGAGAGTGGCGATATTAACATAACCACGACTAAGAGCCGTGTGCCGACACTTAAATGCGTAATTTCACAAGTCTGCAATGAGATGAAGGCAAGCGAAGCGTACAAAATCTTCGTAAACATGCGACGATCATGCACTGTTAGTGAAGGCAACAGCAGAGGCGCGCTTTTCTCCGCTTTCACCTCCCGTCTGTTTATTTGCTTCACAGACGGATCAGCATAATGTTCCGCTCTGAAATGACTGAGTAGGCCACGTACTACAAAATTTGACGTGTCATCGTAGTCATCGTATGCAGTGGACGTAACAAATTGTCATCGCATAGCTCACAAGACGGTACACAGAGCGCCATATTGCTGATTTGTTGTCTGTGAGGGTCACCAAGGCTTCAGAGACAAGCAATTGCTAAGGCGGTCAAGAAAAATAGTTGCTTTGAATGCACTGCTCTAAATTCTCATGTTTCCAATGCTTGTGACATTTCCTACATCCAAAATTCTAAGAGGCCAAGTCCGCGAATTGAATACAAAGATCAAATGTATCATGTTCGATTTGTTTTTCAAGTTTTTAAGTATTCGCACACTACAGTTTATTAACAATTCCTCTCGCACTGAAATCCACGCTCTCGATTTCGTGAGAGGTCAGTATGTAGTGATGCGATGCCCCCAACATGCCAAAGAAAAGAAACTGCTGAATGCAGCCTAAAAAACAAACATGAATAATATGTCTGTTGCCAGTGGTCGTTATCACGTTATCCTTCGTCCAGGCTCGTTTCGTCACTTACTCCCAAAAAAAGTTGGTCACAGGATGTGACAGCGCAACGTTGGAGAGCTGCTTCTTGTAAGCGGGTTATGCGGTAACTTTTCCATGGCTACTCTTATCGGCTTGTCTGCCTGCGCGAGAGGACGAACAAGAAATGCAAGCTGAAAGAGAAGGTGAAAGAAAGTGCTCAAAGCCTCAGCGAATCGATGCACCCGAAAGTTGCATGCGTAAAGATGCAAAACGGCAATTTGCATGCATCTTCAGAAACACACGCGAAAGGAAGTTAGCCGGCGTTCTTTGCAATTCCTTTTTCTTCCCTCTTTTTTTTTTTGTTTCTCTTTAGCCATGAGCACGAGTCTAGCCTGACCTATTCCCTCCTGTTCAGGTCTTCGCTTTTGACACTTCTTAGACATCAAGACAGTGTTCTTTCGAAATCAAAGAGGGTCCTTGCAAAAAAAGTATGAAGGAAAAGTTTCGCAACCAGGTATACCTCACGGTAGAACAAGAGTGGCACCGGGAAGAACCACTGCACAGGGTACGTCATTCGATTTTTGCTTTGACTTTTAACCAGACGCGTTTCGTCTAGCGGTCCACATTGCTAGCACATTGCCAACCGTTGCGCAAGATTCGTTGCTCGATATGGAGCACCTGAACAGAGACGCGGCTTCGCGCGACCACTGCCTGCTTGATGTTGCGTCAACAGAGAGTTGTTTCGCAGCACTTGCTCTCCTACTGTTCGCTTGGGGCTGCTGCACCTGAAAGAGCTCCCGTATCTCCTCTGATTGCTCTGTACTCTTCTACGGAGCAATATGCTTTTCCAACTGCGACCCTAGAAAGGCAGTCAAGCGAAGAAGAAAAAATGCGAGGAAAAGCACTGAATCTTTCCTTTCGACTGAGTGGCTTTATTTGAACAGGCATGGAATACACGAGAACAAGAAGCAGGAGGTATAATGGGCATAAGTTGGAGTCTCTTCGTCTTATGCGAGCAGGTGGACGAGGTGAGCGACGGAAAATAACCTACGCCAAAAATCCATAGTAATAACAGCTGCTTACGAGCAGCAGCAGATATTGCGGGAAACGTCATTAAGTAAAGTGAGACAGGGAAAATGCGATAAAGCAGATGCGTTGTGAAATTTCTCGCACGTTCCTAATGTGCTACGAACAAAGCCGTGCGCAAGCTCGGTGAATAGTGAGGGTCTCAATTATGCCAAAATCGCACACACGATATATTCTGGAATGATAGAAATCATTTGTTTTTGTACGTGAATCTAAAGGACATCAGTTGCGATGTCGCCGTGGCAACGCCATTTCTGGGTCTTTTTTTAGTGAAACGTTGTCAATATACGCTTGATGAGCTGTCTGGAAGGAATCGGTCACTTGACATAACTCGACAGCAGAGGCCGGACGCCGAGATTCACCTTTTACATCATTAAATGTATTTTAATTTAGAGTCGTCGAAAAAGAGATGTTGAATACTTCTAAAGCTTCCCTGTGAAGGACCAAAGAATAAAAGCCAATGAACCCTTGTCAATTTCTGGTTGGAATCTATCAATGTTAAAAGTAAAAGCACTTCTAAAATGCAAATTTCAAAAATGCAATATAAGAAACTCAATGTGGAAGTAACATCTAATTACGATTATATAAAAAGCATCGCCCAGTATTACTAAGTGCCATCATTAAGAACATGCTTTTTTATGCGGCGATAAAGCTGAAGAGAGAGAAGCATGAGAATCGAAGGCAATACCGTTAAAGCACTTTATTGTCTTGAGCTCCAGAAATTCCTTATTTACGGCACAGCGAAGACGAATTAAAAGACTCAAGTTATTGGAGCACAGGTAGAAAGTTTTATTAAAGGCACCGACTACTGACCGAAACGTTTCACTAGATTATGGGAGAAATGAAAAGATCTTGCCTCAGATTACAAGAATTGAGTGCTCCCATATCCAGGAAACCAGGCTGAAAAATTTTAATTTTTACCTTGCCATTATCGGTGTGTTTCATCACGTGAGCACATCTCTGTAAAATATGGCCGATTTATTTTAAGTACGCACTGTTTTTTTTTCTCTTCCAGGAGTGTTCATTATGATTAATTATATTTTACGCTCTCTCCTCTGGTACCTTCAATGCATAGCAACGCTGCCTTCGCATCGTCAATTATGTATTTTCCTGGATTTTGTCGCCAGATGGCGCCGCAGTGCCTTGTATTTGTTCGCTGAAGCGGTAAGCATGGTCCAATACTTTCGTCGACGAGGCGCATATCACTGTGCCGTAAAAGCTTTGGGTGTGGAAACTGAAATAAGCGTTACTTCATACTAAAGAATCCCTAATTACCCTCTGACAGGTGAGATTTATAGTAGTTTTAGGTGCATCACTTTTGCCAACGTGCAAACACCATCGCGCTCGCCAATCAGGGTTTCCAGCATCGAGATGCATAAATTCTCAGTAAAAATCTTGTGCAGCGTTTCTAACAAAACCGTTGTGGTATCGAACACCTTAGGCAGCAAACCTTCCCTTGCGCCGAAAAAATTAGGTGCTTAAAATTCAGTGGTCGGTTCCTTTAAATTTAGGCACCGCTCTCATGTGCCTCATTTTTGCTACATAACATAGTTAGATTTTGCAGTCGCTTACTACCTTATTTTTCTTGTTATCTAAATTGACTGCAAGGCTATAGTGACCCAGGTGACATCCATGGGTATCTGCTTCAATGTTTTGTTAGATAGAAAATAAAAAGAGCTCTTGTATTCTACAGGAGCACGTGTTACGACGAAGTCAATTTCTGGTTATATAACACGAGGCGCTTGTTAAGGCGAAAGCCTTTAATGGCTCATTGTTGTCCGTCCGTCCATTCGCGAAATCTGTCACACAATAGCTGTTAATCAAAATACATGAACTCATAAGAAAAAAAATCCCTCTGCACGGCGGGATTCGAGCCACCATCCTTCCGATCCGCAGCCGAGCGTGCTGACGACTACGCTACTTCCTGCCAAGGTATTATGTAATTCACCTTGTGTCTAGCATAACCGGTGCGTGCTAGGGCAACAAAAATAGAAAAAAACTCGGGACAAAGAACGCCCCTCGAATGTTGACAATTCTTTAGAAACATGCAATGAACCGCAGTGGCTGCCATTCTTTTGAGGAGTTGTCTCAACTTTTCTTGTAGCCTAACTCCGAATCGAACAAATCCGTGAGCTGCATTGACAAGCGTTGAACTCTGGAAAGCGGTCACTCCCATCGACCGGCCCAAGGCTCCCATCTTTTCGTCGGCCTGAGCAAACCTTATTTTCTTTCTTTTTCTCTGCCCACACTTATATATGTCTGGCGTAAGGACGCTGGAGAGTGTTTGCGGAAAGGCGTCGAATGAGACGGATGCCTCCGAAACGCCCTCCAGTCTCTCCAGCTTATTCACAAGCAATTGTGTACTTAATAAACATCTTAACCACGCATCAGAGACACATGCAGGAACACCGCTCTAAAGGCTTTCGCCTCACCGCACCTTAGGTCAACAAAGTGTCACCCTGAATTTTTAACTATAGATTTACCACAGTGTTCAAGATATACTTCTTTGCAATACTATTTAGTTCCCAGCTTCGAGTATAAATGTAAGAGACGTCAAAGAATGTTACATCTTGCCGATGCAACAACTAGCATTAGTAGGGGGGAATTTTCACGCGCGAGGGCAACATTGTGGGTGATGGGTACACCTTAGGGGGATGCTGCGGGTTAATTTCGATAGCTTGGGGTTCTTTACAGCGTTACGAAATCTCAGTACAAGGGCGTTTTTTACGTTTATCAAATTGTAGCTCTTACAGTAGGCATCGAACCCACGACCTCGGACTCAGAAACCGTGCGCTATAGCCACTAGGCTAGAAGCAAACAGTCACGTTGGTTTTCAATCAGTTTTGTTGATAGTCTTGTTGTCTACATCTGAGCGCAAGCACACGCTAGGCAACCACCCTCAGACATACACAGTGTTCTTTAATTGTAATTTAGCTTGGGATGTTGCGAATATTGTATAACAAAGTTGACAGAACGCTGAGGATAAACTGAACTTATCCTAGATCGAATGATTATCGAATTTATACTGACAATGAGATTACTAACTCCGAAAGAAAACATCGCTAATGAGCTGGAAACGTGTGAAAGATAAAACTCAGGTATCGCTATCACAGACCATTTTCAGGAATAGATAGCGTCAAGCAAGATTTTGTAATGCACAAAAGAGAATGCGAAAGATTACGCGCCCGAATATTAATGTAACTTCTCTATCGTATCCGGGCCTATTGCAAATTTACCGCACAAGGAGACCGAAAGCCGTTCACAATGAAGCAAGAGAAAGCCAAGACACTCGACATAACCAGCGTCACTACCTTCAGTCAGAAAAGCTAGGGAAAAAATTGCAGCTTTTAACTATAAATTTCCCAAAAACGAAAGAGTTTCTTGCTGCTGAACAGATGTCAACCGAATCATAAAAAGGCCACCAATCGCAATTTGCTAAACGCGAAAACCCGATGTAGTAACCCTGTAAAGCGTGCTCTGCCTCATTAATAGGCATTCAGAGGCAAAAGCGCAATTACGGCCGCGCTTTTAGAGTTAAGTGATCACCATTCGCTTTGTTGGCTTGCGAACCTCAAAGATCCCTCGGGGCGGCTTGCACGCTGGAGGCTTCGCCTTCAAGAGTTCGATGTCACCATCGTTTATAAGTCCGGCAGGAAGCACAGTGATATATATATATATATATATATATATATATATATATATATATATATATATATATATATATATATATATATATATATATATATATATATATATAGAGAGAGAGAGAGAGAGAGAGAGAGAGAGAGAGAGACAAGCCATGCACAGGCTTCAGCAAGATTCAGGAGGCACAATTTTACGCAGTGGCCAATTCGGCCGTCTCAGTATTAGTCCTCGAAAAGCCAGCTGGGATGGCGAGGCGTGCAGGAGGAAAGAGGATGCGGAGAGTACGAGAGCCCAGGCGCTATCGCCACTTTCCCACTTTTGCGCTGGGGTCACGCTCGCATCCATCTGCTGCGGTGCGTCTGTGCGCGCCGCGCGAAGGAATGCGTTGCCGGCCTTCCACGTGCTGGTTTGTGTGCGTCCGTGCGGTCGTCCCATTTTCAGCCGCGAAGACGAAAGCGACCATGGCGCTCAGCGGACGACGAGGGACGCGGGAGGCACGGGGGCTGAGGGCAAGCAGAATGGCGCCGCTACCCGCACAACACGCGGCTGGTGGAATGCGGTTTCCTCCTAATTGCGAAATGGGGTCTGTTTGAGCATCCAATTGCGGCTCGTTCCGGAACGGGAGTGCAGCACCCCGGGCAACGAGCAGAGGGGGGCAACAGCCGCGACGATCCCATCGAGCGGCTGGCTGCTTCCGAGAGGGACGTCTGCCATCGCCGCTGGGGTCTCTCTGCCTCGCTGGGAGTGGAGGGGTGTTGGCAAGTCATTGCGTACATGCGTCAGGTGTAGTCAGTCAGCAAGGCAGCCCCTCATCTCAACCGGGGCTGCATTGCCAAATCCCTTCAGTCAGGACGCGGGTGACGCTGCAGCCGCCGCCGCTGTCGCCGCAATCTCATTACGCCAGTTCTCCTCTTCGGGGCTCTTTTCGGTTACACGATTCGGGCGTAGACACCAAGCTGTTCTGGGCCGGCTCCTTTCTGCTCCCTCCCGCAACCAGCCGCCTGGCAGTGTGGTATCGAAATTTCTGCCCGGCCTTCCTTCTTTCTCCCCCTCTTCTCTATGTCTGCTCTGCCTCCTCCTCTCATACCACCTCTCCTTGATCTCGTATAGACATTTTCTTGTGTAGGCGGGAAAAGTGAAAAGGCCCAAAACAACCGCGCGTCGGGAGTTGCGGCCTGAGTGCGGCATAGCGTGCATGCGCGCCATCTTGCGAGAGAATTGTCTGCGGCCTAGGCACATCATGACAGGGTATATGCTCAGCACATCTTCGAGAGAGGGTGCGAGGAAAAAAAAAAAGGGACTCGAGGAAGGTTCAGCGCCCAGAAAAGGTGTTCGTGCATGAATGGAGGATTGTGAGCAGTTTCCTCGCATTAGGGCTTCCGCAACGAAATAACGCATGACATGCGGAGGCTGTTAGTGTGAACGGCGTCGCAAAGCTTTAAAATGTGATGGCCGCTCTCGGAAAGAAGAGGGACCGCAATGTCGATCCCCAAAGGGAGATAGTGCAGTTAAGTTTAGAGTCCATCCACATTACTACAACTATACCAGTCAACGTAAAGGTGGTGCACGACGTTAGACGGCGATGAGAATGAGAAAGCTCGTCATATAAACCAAGCTCAAAAATAAACGCTCAAATCAGCTGGAAAAATGCCCCGCCCCCAGGTGATCAGCCCGTGTTCTTCCTAATCATTCAAAAAGACTTGAGAGTCAGTGCAGTGAAACCATATACCTGCGTTTCGCAGTGTGCTGAGGTCAAGCTAAAGAATACGAAACGAACAAAGAGAAAATAACGTTATATCGCGCACGCATATTTCACTTCTCTAAGTTTACGATCGTCGAAGACGTGCAGGAAGCGAAATCTGAAAAGGATAAATAAGGAAACAAGCAGCGACCAGACTGCCTTGGAGAGCGTATCAGCATCACCGCACCACTTTACTCTCAGGCGAATTCCACAGAGCCGAGGCCAGAGAGGAAGAGACGAGGCTGCTTTGCCGCAGGCTCGGTGCATGGCCCTCGGTCTCCAAGGGCGACCTCTGCGCGACAAGGGGCTCGTGTTCCGCCCAATTGGCCGGCCTGCTGCTCCTAATGTCCACACACGGGCGCACTCACGCACGCGCGCGGGTCCCGTCCCGGTGCTTCGGCTACAAACTCCCAGCAGGCGTCCGTGCCACTGCGGCCGCTTCATGCTTCTACTCCGCAGGCGCCTAGTTTTGTTTCCGCTCATTTTATTTCTCTCTCTCCCTCTATGTGAGCTCTACGCGCTGGATCACACGCCGCTCGCTTCCCAGCTCAACAGCGCGCGTAGTACAGCCCAACGACGGCGGCGCCAAACAGCCAGAAACGAGCAACGCGCAGCGCAGAGCCCGAGTTACCTCGTCCGCGTCGCGGCTGCCTCCATCTGCGTGCGTGTGTGTGCGCCAGCAACGGAGAGAACGCACTCTTCACTCCCCCTCCCCTCTCTCTCTCGTTCTCTATTCTTTTGTTTCACTTCTCAGAATAGCTATTTCGGTTCTTTCTGCAACATCGGCTGGTCTCCCTCGGCTGCTTTTTATTTTCGTTATTTTTTTGCGCTCCTGCTTTCTCAATTTGTGAACGACTGCGAGCTTCTTTACAGCGTACAGCGCGTCCCTCGTCCCAGGGCAAATTGAGTTACTCTTTCCACGTCTTTCAGTGCGCGCGGCATGTATGTTTTTCTTTTTGTTCTCTCTTTCTCTCTCGTTCGTCCCTCGTCGCACGCTAGGTCTCTCTATCTTCCAATATTTATACTGTTTGTGTGCTTCAACAAGCCCCTCGCGCTTGTTTCGCCTACATTTCTGGCTTGCCTACGGCGCACGTTTCTTTTATTCTTCCTCCCGCGGAACAAATTTCTGCTCTGGCGTCTGTGGTGTGCCTGTGGCAAACACCGGAGGGGGCGTTTGTGTATGCGCAGAGACACTGAGCGTACGCGTCTGTGCGCCCGTGCGTGCGCCTGTCTGCGCTCTCGCGCGCATGCCGGCGTACGCGAAGTAGCTCGTTCCAGGCGGCCTACACGCTGCTGCGCGAGAGCCGCGAGACACAGCGTAAAAGAAACCGGGATCGGTGGAGGAAACGCGAATGAGAAAAAAAAAGCGACAGCAAGATCCTCATCAGGCAGTAGTGCTGGCCCTAGAATAAACGCTAGAAGGAAACAAAGAAGAGGAAACGGAGAGAAACATCATCAACAACAGCAACAAGCGGTATGTACCCGCTCCGGTAGTCAAGAAATAGTGAGAAGCAGCAAAGAATTTCTTTATATCGGAATCGATTGGCCCCGGCAGCATTTCTTTGTGCCTACCTCGAAGCGGCTCAAAGGAAATGCGAGCGCGTCGAGGTTTTGCAAGAAACGGCATAAATTTAGCGGCGCCCCGAAAAAAGTATACGCGCGGCTTTGAAGCCGAGCTTGGCGCGTGCAACGCTCCGCGTCCTTCCTCGCCTTTTCCTCACTCTGTATAACACTTTAATCATGAGTGTTTGGCCACAGCGTCTTCTTCTCTTGCTCGCTCTATTTTATCCAGTTTAGTGGTAAGCTATATCTTTTGTCCGGCGCTTTGTTCGCATCTCCAGGTCCATTCTTTCTGTTTATCGTGGAATTACCGAGGAGAAGAAAAAAAGATAGACAGAGAAAAATCAAACCGCAGTGCAGGGAAGAAAAAGTCGATGCCCTGCGCCTCATTTTATTTTCTTGCATTTTTTCACGTATCTCTTTTTTTCTTTTTTACAGGAATAGCTTCCATTTCTAGTCGACAGTCGGGTCTGTGCGGCCTGCGTTTCTTTCCCGCCCAGTGTACTGGGACCCTTGCTTGCCGATACTCTTTCTCCTTCCATTTATTTCTTGTTTGCCGTGCCCCGTCTATGGTTACGGAGGCGACCCCGACCGGCGTCCGCTAATAGGAGCCCGCTGCCAACCCCCTTCCTTCTTCTCGCTTACAGGCTCTGCCGAGCGCCTCGGGGACAAAAAGAGAAAGATTGCGGCAGGCGTCACTGCAGCCCAAGATCGATGGGCGGAGGTGGAAGGGGAGAGTTGCCAGAGGAGGTTGGCAGCTCTGCGTTTTCTCTTTTTTTTTCTCTCTCTCTCTCTCTTGCCTGAGGCGCACTGTGGCGCCGACGTTGACCGGACAGTGGCCAGTCAGAGGCCAGGCCACGCGGTGGGCCGATGATGGACGCGCCGTCGCTCGGCACGAAGAAACACTGGCCTCGTGTCGCTTGCTCGACGAAATACACGAGTCCGTCCACGTAGGCCGGTTTCATTGTTTCGTCTTTTCATTCGTCGATGCTTTGCCCCCTGCGTTTTTCCTTCGTGGCAGTGGCGACGCCGACTTGCGAAATTCGAGCGGTGTCGTCTCATTCCGGCGCATTTACATGCACCGCAATGGCTGCTTGCCGCTTGCGTTTTGACCGATGGATGGTCGCTTCTGTACAAGTGACATTAGAGGAAGGCCCATTTGGCTTTAATTAGGAAATTTTGAACTTTTAACCGCTCCTCCGGTGCAGAGTTTGTGTGTGTGTGTGTGTGTGTGTGTGTGTGTGTGTGTGTGTGTGTGTGTGTGTGTGTGTGTGTGTGTGTGTGTGTGTGTGTGTGTGTGTGTGTGTGTGTGTGTGTGTGTGTGTGTGTGTGTGTGTGTGTGTGTGTGTGTGTGTGTGTGTGTGTGTGTGTGTGTGTGTGTGTGTGTGTGTGTGTGTGTGTGTGTGTGTGTGTGTGTGTGTGTGTGTGTGTGTGTGTGTGTGTGTGTGTGTGTGTGTGTGTGTGTGTGTGTGTGTGTGTGTGTGTGTGTGTGTGTGTGTGTGTGTGTGTGTGTGTGTGTGTGTGTGTGTGTGTGTGTGTGTGTGTGTGTTGTGCGTGCGTGCATGCGTGTCCGTCCCGCACGACTGTTTTTATTTTGCTGGGCCTCGTGGAGTCCGCATTTCGCTCTGATTTTTATTTTATTTTCGGTTCGTGCGAGTCTTCTCTTTTTATTACTTTGCCTCGCACATTGTTTTGCAGTTTAGAAGCAACACGATTCCTTCAGCTTATTATGCACGTGGAGACATCTGTCTCACTTTACGCAGTTGCGAATTTTATAAAGCTCGTATTATGAACTCGCCAAACAATAAGCATAGCGTTACAAATAAGATGCACGGCACTTTTATTCTTTTGCTCAAAACAACGAATAGCTACTATTTTCGATTGGTTCAGTAATGAGCGTGGTCTTTCCTGCGCTATTTTAACTATAAATGGCAAGTCGAACTGTGGCCGCCGCAGTGGCTCAGTGGTTATGGCGCTCGGCTACTAACCCGAAAGACGCGGGTTCGATCCTGGCCGCGGCGGACGCAATTCGATGGAGGCGAAATTCTAGGTGCCCGTGTAATGTTCGATGTCAGTGCGCGTTAGAGAACCCCCGGCAGTCGAAATTTCCGGAGCCCTCCACTATGGCGTCCCTCAGTCGCTTTGGGACGCTTAACGCCCTTAAACCATAAACCAATAAAACGAACTATTAACCAGGAATAAGCTCACGATGTTCCTAAACATACGTTACGTTTCGTTCTTCTCGTTAAACTCTCGCTCGCCATTCATCTTCGGACTGAAGAACCTGCTTTGTAACCTGCGCGCTGGCACGAAGTAATTCGCTGCGACCGATGAGCGTGTAAATAAAGGCGTTTTAATTGCTAACCGAAGATCTATCACCGCACACCGGAATTCCGGACCGCTTAGCTGAACGCCAGTGAGCGTGTCGCGTGCACGCGTATCAACACCCTGCCAACTTCAGAGCACCTGTGTGCAAAATAAAAAAAAGATGAAGGAAAGCAGTGGAGAACAGAGCAAGTCTAAACAAACCGATGCCCTGTGTGCTTCTCCAACAAAAAGCGGGAAGTGGATGCCGGCATCCCGAGACCCACGAATATGGCCGTAATGCAGACCACTAACGATTTCCCCCAGCGCCGTTTTTACTGCCCAGGCAGGCACTTGCGCGCGCGTCCACGCAGCCCCCCAGGAATGCCTGGCACGGGGACGGGGGGGGGGGGGTAGTAAAACGAAAGGCCGTATCGGGCTGCTGCGTGCCAGCAGCGCAGACCCCGAGGGCCATGAAAGGTGGTGGCATGGCTGCGGCGGCCCGGCACCGTGCCCGGTCGTGTAATTTCTCGCGTAATATTTCTTCCCCTGCTCTGATGGCGATCTGATCGCTCCTGCATCAACCGCTCGTGGCGCCCATTTACGAGCGGCGCTTGCTTTTTGTCCGTTTTACGAGACTCCCTGTTTCCGCGGCCCATATCCTGTCCACGGAGTGAAAAATGAAAAGGGTGAGCCGATGGCCAAGGTGGGGAGGCGGCGGTCATTTATCCGCCGCTCGGTGCGACCCGCAGCTAAAATAATATTGGGGAGACCACGTTCGCTGTAAGCACAGCCATGTACCATGTATGTATCCGGCGCATGTAAACCGAACCACTCAGCAGAGATAAATGTACATGAACCTCTTTTTTTTTATCTCATCCGTCCAACCTACCCGGTAGCAAGCAGTGCTTGTGCTTAGAACTGAAATTATTCAGTCAATTTGCGTGGTAAAGCGGCAGATTTTCGTAGCTACAAAATGTCACGCTGGGGCTGCAGTGCATCTAGCGTCACGCTTGTACAGATGCCCCAAAGAGCAAAACAGAGCACGCGAAGGGAGAAAAACTTGCACTGCGGTGAGCTCTAGCGGCGGCTGTTAATCTATACAGCATTAGTGCACGCTGCTTTTCTGGCTGACCACTGGCGTACTTTTTAAGTGCGTCTTATTTGCGTCCCAGGAGAAGCAGCGCAAGATGTTATGCGGGCTCGTGCTCCGTTGTTGTTGTTGTTGTTGTTTTTGGACTCCCGTGCGTGTGTTTTCGATTTTTACCTACACCTCTGAACTAATGGACCATGGTAAAAAAAAAAGCGACAAATGTAGGGCGCACTATGCATGAAACTAGTTTAATTCCATGTAAATATAGCATACTTGCAGTAAACTAAAACTGTTATCACGATATTTATCCAAGGTTTAGATGCAGCTTATAACTGGGCTTTTCTGCATCGCATCGCATAGGAGTGTAATATGAGATGCGCCCTGTAGACGAATCCAAGGCTTAACAAGCGGCGCAGATTTTAAGCCACCGGCACGCAGCCACACGAGATGTCGGGAATGAGCGCGCCAGCGCTCTTAATTAATCGCCCACGTACTGTCCAAACATATGCGACGGTGTAATACCAGCATGTAATCGCGAGCAGGCGAACATGGCGATGAACAGACGCTAATTATGAAGCCGAAGATGCTTGGTAATTTATGCCTTGCACACGAGAAGTATGCGTCCTCATTCGTCCAATTATTCCGACTGCTAGTGCGCTGTCACGTTCGCCACTATGCATACTGCACGGTAAGTTGAATGACGGCTACAGTTGCAAAGCATAGCGAGCCCTTGACTGCTGCTTTCTCGCCGCGAAAAAAGGGCTCCCTCCTTAGCAAGCACAGGTGAGAAATGCAACTCTTTTGCGCTGCACACACACGCCACGTTCTCAACTGCATATATTTGTTTGAACCGTGAACCGTTGATGACGTTCAGTTTCAATGATCAAGGCCGCTGTTGTGCGCCTTTAATCGCTGCACTGACATGCTCTTTTAATATATCCAGGAAAATTCCAAATACGGTCATCACGCGTCGTTTTAAGGACGGCTGATCTTTTTTTTTTCGTCTCTCAGATTTTTTTCTTCAAGGGTCACGTTTTGTGACGTATGATAATCACCCTTCCTCTTGGTGCCTCTCTTTCATGACTTGGTGACTCTCTTTGTTGATTTCTCCTTGAAGCTAAGCCGCCGCGGTGGCTGAGTGGTTATGGCGCTCGGCTGCTGGCCCGAGAGAGGCGGGTTCGATCCCGGCCGCGGCGGTCGAATTTCGATGGAGGCGAAATTCTAGAGGCCCGTGTACTGTGCGATGTCAGTGCACGTTAAAGAACCCCAGGTGGTCGAAATCTCCGGAGCCCTTCAGTACGGCATCTCTCATAGCCTGAGTCGCTTTGGGACGTTAAACCCCTATAAACCATACTAAACGAACCAACTTTCTTGAAGTTACGCCTAAATATATCGAGCTCTTCAAAAGCTAGTTATCATTGCCCAGAAAGTATGCCCAGGCCCACATTACCAGGGATTCGAAACAGCGTCCAGTCAGTGCCCGTAAGCCTAGATGCCTATCACGTTCTGTTCTGCAGCCACTCGGTTGTTCACTTTCTTTCTTACGTCACGGATGGTGTCAGCGGGCTATTTCTAAATCTTCAAAGCCATGCGCCATGTGGTGGTTGCCATGGGAACTAGAAGCGCTTGTCTCGAATTGCAGCCAATGGCTGAATGGATATATATGGCAAGGGTAAAAGCAGAAGGTCGCTAACCGGCCGCTTGCTAACCAGGAACACTTATAAGTAACGCGTACACCCGACACCGAAGGCACGATGGCAAAGTTTAAAAGGAGAAGCTTAAAAAAAAAACACCAGTAAGCATAGTATTCCAACCGCATTATAAGGACAGCGCAAGCTTGTTTTTTTTTTTTTTTTGCACGTACCCGTATCTTCCAAGCTATGTTTACGAGGGGAATTCAGGGAGTTCCAAGTTCGAATGTGGCGCAAGAGACAGACGGTGTTGCAATGCTACATGCATGTTACGCAACGCAGCTGGGTAATAAGTACTCGTTCTGCATATCTTCTCTCTCAAGCGATCTCGTGTGAACCGCTTTGAATCTCGCGAAGTGGCAACGCCTGAAGCGAAGAGCAGCATCAAGCGTTATGCCTCGACCAAACTATTGCCGAAAACGGTGGCGAAAAGCTTTTGTGCGCATTCAAAGCTTGTTCATGTTGGGCCCCGAAATATGTGACACCTGAAATGTAGGAAAATAAGCGGCTCGTAGTTATGACTCACTGTAAGGGTGACCACCAACAAAATCTGCTTGCATGGACGATTACGCATCGAAAGTCGTTCCTGTATATATGTAGCTGGCGCATCGAGAGCAAACAAAAAAGCATGGCTTCCCTCGACTGTCGATCGGTTTCCCACAACGGTTTCTCTTGGCCGTAAATTCAATGCAGCCTCTGAAGAAGAAACCATGGCGACATATTTTTTTAGGAATGAGGATGATGCCCTGCTGACTGACTTCATACACCCGAAACTACAATAGCACAGGGGCCTATGCTTCCTAAGTGTTTCTTCAAATCAAAGAAGCCAAGAGTCACTGAAAACGAGGAAAGCGCGGAATGTTACTTTTTGTTGTCGTGCTGGTTTAAGTAGGGCAGTTAAATGCGTTGCCTTTTTAAATCGGTTATACCTTTTCAGGAAGTAGAACAAAATAATCAAATGCCGCCGGGGATACCTCTGCATGTTGCGTGTGGTGCCTAAGATTTAATTGAGCTACGGCGGCGGCTGTCTCGTCGCCTTCAACTTTCGCATGTATTCGTGTTGTGTGTAGCCTAATATTGAGAGCACCCATCGGAGCCTACCTACCCTGGACCATAGCAGCGGGCGTCGAGCACCCTATTATACTGCAAGTGCCGCGTACAACACGTGATCTGACGGAAGGGTGGCAGCTGCGCCCTCTTGCGCTGCCGACAGTATCGGGATTGCCGGAGCTGAGACTCTGTGCACGATATTTAGCAAACTTGGGGACGGGGATGAGACCGATACAAATAGGAAACACGCCAACAGTCATTGAAGCCAAGGAAAGCATCGGGTAATGTTATTTTTGTTAAGGCGGTGGTGATTCGAGTGCGTTTGTGGGTTCGGATTCCACTGGCAGCATGTGGGATGCCTTGTTTTCTGTCTCCTGTAAACTCCATTCATCTGAAATGGTTACGCAGTGAATTTCCCACTCTAATATAACATTACCACAAACATTATCATAAGCATACCATTATCTTAACAGGCCCCTCATCCCCCTGCCGAAGTGTTGGTTCACACGGGAGAAAAATGCCGAAAAGTTGAGAACAAATATTTTGTTCCCTCGTGATGGCCCTTCAGCCAACAAGTCCCGCGTCGCACAAAGCACTATACGAGAGCGCGGGTTTTCTCTGGGGCCTCCCCCAGTGACTGTCTCGCAGTACCCCCCCCCCCCCCCCAATCTGGGGAACTTAATATACTGTTAAAATCACAAACCTATTTCTTTAGAGCTTTGTGCAAAAGGAAAAAAAGAATAGAAGGAAAAAAACAAGAACAAGAAAAACAAACAAACTATAAATCCCCTTTGATTGGTGAGCACTCCCGGGGCGAAAGCTGCCGTCCATAGTCAGCACATTTCGTTCTGGAAAGGCAATTGCGTAGATACTGCTCTCGTCTGATTGGCGTTTGTTTCCGCTAGCAACGGGGCTCATAAACCATACTTCGACACGTAACCCACTAAGCTTCCCAGGGAAGCAACGAGTTTCGGTAGACGTAAGAGTTTCTGTTCTTCTAACTCACACATTCTCGTGGAAATGTCGCAGCTACCCACTTGAGTATACAGAGCCTTTTTGAGAAGCATGATGCGACCGCGTCAGCATGTTCTTGTTTGCTGACAACTGTGTAGAATAAAATATATAAAGGATTTAAGCACTAATGTCGTATGCCAGGCCACCGCTAAAAATAGAGCACTATTGAAGCACACGGGAGAGGCTGGCAATGATGGCACTCGTTTGGTCAAAATGCGACCTACCTACGCGTCAATCTCTGCGCGCGTCACCTATCTCCTGCCCCTGCATGCTTTATTTCCTACGTGGTTGTGTTGAAGCATTTGTTGCAGGTGTGTATTGGTGTCTGACTTGATTAAAGTTATATTTGGTTTATATGCTTAAAATAGCGCCGAAAAAGCATCGAACACTGCCTGCCAGTTATGTCGCTTATGCTGAAGGCGTCAACAACATTAGCAGACAGGAAACTTCTCGATAATTGGTTGGCCTGAGCGTCTCAAGGAAGGCCGTCGTAGGCTTAGCTCGTTTATGTCCCCCGGTGTGGGTGAACCGTTGTTTATACCGCAACACGCCCACAGCTCAACACCCTAAGGGGCCCACGTGCCACGTAACCTAGCCGCGAGTACCGCACGGCGGCCGTCCTTACTTCCCCGTCGCGGGAATTGCTGTAGCTAAGCGGGGCGATCAAGCCCGAGACAACATTTTCCGCCGCCGCGCCTCTGGAGCGGGCGCCGTTAACGAGCCCCGCCGCGCTCCAGGGATGACGAGGTTGAAAGGGGCTCGCGGCGGCCAGGCTGGTTTGCTTGAGACCCAGGTGTGGCAGTACCTCATTCCAGCTCGCATCGATCGCGCGCCTCTGGCCAGAGGCAGAAGAGGTGGGAGGGATACCCCCGCGCACCACGTCCTTCCGCGCGCGCCCAGGTGCTGTCGGCGCCGGCGGACCTCGTCAGGGAAAGCGGCCGCGTGGAAAATCCGCTCGCGGGCGGCCCAGACAGCGAGCGCCCGACTCGGCGCCGGCCCCCCTCATCCATCCTCCGCCTTCCCAGGCGCTGTTCTCGGCACGCTGCTGGTGCGAGACGAGGTCCAGGCGACGATGTCGTTTGGCCCCCGCCCGCCCACGCAGCTCACCTGCTGAGGACACGATGCCGCGAGTATACGGCGCCCTCGAGATATCGCGCCTCAGTGGATGCCTGCTCTGTGCCACTCACATTATTCTCTCCCTTTCTTTTCCCATTTCGTTGCTCTCTTCGTTCCCAGAGCTGTCCCCTCCACCGACACTTTCACCCGCAGCCGCACAAATGGCTCGCTTGGTGTGTTTGTAAATCACGCTTTTTCTCTCCGGCTACTCGTTGCTCAACGTGAGTTTAAGAAGTGCACCGGCAAGTTAGTGGACGTTCCGCAACTTTTTTATTTTATCATTCCCTCTGGAACCGCCGGCATGATGTTTTTTTCGCCCCTCTCATTCCTGTGGCATTGCCCCACACCATCTTTATCCGGTTTTCTTTTCTTCTTTTTTTTTCGCGTAGGTTGATAGCCTTTGCGGATATCAAAACAAGGTGGTCTTATCTCAAGTGTTTTATTTTTTCGTTCGTTCCTTCTGTTGTTTCACTCGGTACCTTGAGACCTGCAGTCCTTCCTGCCAGTACCGAGGTTGTATATTTTTTGCTTTGTGTTTCCATTTGCTCCTGCACTGGAATGGCAGTTCATTTCTTTGTTGTCTATTTGTCTCTTTTTTCTGAAGCGATGAAAACAACCTATAAATTCACTTTTATATTGACAACGGGGACTGGTTGGTTTGACTTTTCTATCGAAAACTTTGCACTGGCTGCTATAGTTTCCCAATTTAATTTAGCGAGCATTTGGTTGCCACAGTAGCCTGGTACCACCTAGTAGGTAGGTCGTAGCTCCAACCGACAATTTATAACATGCTAGCGCACATATCCGCATTTGGTGTAACTACCCAAATTTAATTACTCTTTTTTTTCAAGCCTTCAACTGCCACCGATTAATTGGCCCGGGAGCAGCCAGCCTGCACTACAGACTCGCACCCCTACTATCTCTCTCTGTCTTCAGCATCGCTCATTTTGACCCTTTGTCTCCCCCTTCACCAACCCCACGCGGGTCATAAAATTCTGCCTCACTTCGAATTCTATGCTTTTCCTATTGTGAAGTTCTTTCTCGACATGTCAACTGCGAATTTCCTTTCACAACAAGCATTGACGCAAGAGAATGAAAGTTCTGAACCATTTCGCATATGTTCGAGCCCGACTCTATGTCAAGCGCTGTTCGTTGGTTATGCTCCTTGCGTGTATTACGCACTGTTTTAGACATTATAAGCACCAATTTCACCTAATTGACCCAGGCTTTGAGCACGGGAGTTCGTGTTGAAAACGAGCGCGAAAACTGCAAATTACGAAACCTGAGAAAATTATTTTTAAAATTGGAGGATGCTTAAGCTTCGCCTTTAAGAGTGGTACGCGACGGCGCGTTGCAGCGCTGCCAGGGAGTCCACGGAATGCCATCGCCCGTTCGGCGCGACGCCTTGCCCGTTGGAGAAATCACTCGGAGTCTCTAGGAGGATTCTCAAAACCCCCCATCCGCCGCCCGAAGAGATCACGAACGGGCTGCAGTGACGCTGCTCTCTGAATTGGCCGTTGTGCGTCTCCGTTGTGATTGTGATTTAGAGGAAAGGAAAGGCGCAGTAATTATCTCACATATTGGTGGACGCCTCAACCACGCCAGAGAGAAGGGAGGAAGTTTGGAGTGAAAGAGAAAAGACAGAAAAAGAGGCCGTCTCCGTTGGCGTCGCGTTCGTTCACCATAACAGCACGCAGACGCGTACATGTACATCACAGGCGCTCGGGTAGTACGGGTTCCATGACATCGGAAGGGTTGACACCCGCACAAAACATGACGCACACAGGTCCGGTCGCCGCTGCCTGCCCGTCTGATGCCCGAATAGGTCGCAAGGGGTTGCACCCACACTGCCGCCCGCAAGGGCGAAACCGTCGTGTTATCACCTGGCTGCGCGTTCGGACCAGTTGACGTCTTCAAAAGTTTCGTCTTCCAGTCCTCCAAATTAAAATCCACAACCCCTGTACGATGTCAGTGTACGTTAAAGAGCCCCTGGTCGCCGAAATTACCGAAGCCCCCCAATACGGTGTCCCTCAAAGCTTGAGTTGTTTTGGAAAGTAGAACTCCATAAACCCAAGCTTAAACCGAACACGGTCATAACACCACCTATCGTACCTCAGCACGAGGTATTCGCATTTACTTTTATCTCTACAACATAGATGGCGCTGCTTTGCCACAGCTCATGTCAGTCAGTTGAAATGCTTTATAGAGTAGAACGCGATTGTTATTGGGTCCCGTTTCAGAATACGCATACTCATAATTGCTCATGTACGCATCAGCACACAAAGACATTTCACAAAGTCAAAGACCACAACGCATTCACTAGGTCCACTTTTTATACAGCTCCTATCCACGAGCCTTAGTAGCGAGTGAGGCTTTCTTCGACTTTGCCAAACTATGTTATTTCCACTGCAGACGGGATGCGATACAGTGCTAGTAGATTTTTGAAAGAAGTGGTCTTTGCTTTCCGGTTTCTAAATGCTCGGTTCAGTTTGGAATACCTTTCAAATGTCACACGTAAGAAATTGCTAAAAGATTTGCTTAACTGTGTCTTCCCCGAGCCAATATATCGATCTCTGTATAGGGGAAGCCAAGGAGGAAATGTTTTATAAAGAGTAAGGAAAATGGCGGTGCCAGCTGATGTGAAGACGTTTTTCTTCAAGCTCCACACTGGTACGTTGCCGGTTAAAACTTGGATGGAGGATAAGGGATTGTTTTTACCATGGGGTGCTGACTGCTTGTTATGTCACAAACCAGAGTCAATGGAACACGTCCTTATTGATTGCTGGGATGCGCTGCTCTTTTGGGACGTGCTCCAGCGTAAAATAAAGACTTACCCTTGACGCCATATGGAATACGATTCCTGGATGTTGAGCCGGATCTTTATAAATACGATGCAATTTTCCTCCTTGGCCTGCACAGCATTTGGCGAAGCAGGGTGCCTGTACGACACTGCGATGAAGATGCGCGGTCTGTCCGAGATTACTTCAAAGAAAACATATTTCAGCTGCGTGAAGTGTGCAAGGAGCTATCTTTTGGAGATGAAGTTATCGAGTTGATGGGAGAGTTGTGTTCCTCGAAACAGTTTTGATTTTCTCACGTGAGTGAAACGCATGTCCGCTCTTGATGTTTGAGAATGTAGCGCAGAACATGTTTGCGATCTGTTGTAAACTGTCAAAACAGGCAATAAAGACAAAAATAAAGAGCATTGGTATCGTGTTCTGCGCATGCTCGCCTCACAGTCTGATAAATCTGGGTTCGATTCCTCCTCGCATCTCCACAAAACTTTATTTGAAAATTCTCGTGTTACAACGCCGACGCCGGCTTTTCTGCGACACGGGCTCCTTAACGCTAGCGCGTTGAAATACATCTGTCCGCTATAGGAGGACGCGACTAAAAGCGCGTTCTTTGCCACTCAGAGAATCAACCGTGCTCTACTGCCTAAGACCTAGTGCGCTTGCGCTCACTGGCACGGGAAGAAAATATGCACATGCAAGAAATTGATACGAGCCACTTGATGCACGCCCATCACAGTTTTTTGCCATCGGGAGGTTGTTTATAGCTGTTGCGAACCATCACGCTCGTTGTTTCATTCAGAGCGTGTGATAATAAAGAAAAAAAATTCATTCAGAGCGTGTGTGCTGGCGCCAATTTCGCCGCCAGCGTATGCGTTGCCGCCCTGTAAACGGAGCTAGAGTGACTCTAACCGGAGTGGACTGCTACGACAGGAGCGGACTTGCTTCATTGGTCCCGGAACACAGGCGTTCTGCCGTGTTAACGGGCATCACGTGGTTGCTCTTAATTTTTTTTATATATAGATGCCTCGCGAGCGACAAAGCCGACCAGTCTGTGGGTGAAGCCTGAGGAACAAGCAGGTGCTTCATTTGCCACCTAGGCCACGTGTCCTTGTTACGTCATCGCAACCTGTCCATCGAAGCAGGTGGTGCACCTGTCAGCTGGGTCACATCACCTTGTGACGTCATAACAACCAGCCCACTGCGGCATGCGACAACTTGCCTACCGTGGCAGATGGCAGTTAAAGGAATAATTGGTCACGAGAGGTTTCTCGGGGAGGGCAACCCGAGTATCACTGTTTTTAGAAAAGGTGATGAAAGGACTGAAGTCTCACAAGCCCCAGCAGTGGCTGTGTTGGAAACAGCCACCTGCCGGGACAGTGCACAACGCATCGCTTGGCCGCTGCATCACTGTACCAGGAGTGGTATGAGGACTGCGCGCTATCCACGAATGTAGAGAATGACCGATTCCGCATATAGGAGCATGTATAGTCAGAACCAAGACGAAGAGATGTGGCTTAACAAAGATAAAAGAAGCTAAACAAGGGTGAACGTGCTAGCACACCTAAGTAGTATTTAGCTTGACTAGACGATTCGGAAGGTATTTCGCGGGCATTCTTTTGCAGAAATAAAAAATTGTCTGTGGTTTAGCTCTGGTTAACCCAAGTCGAATTGCGAAAGCTTCGTTTCCTCGGAACGTCGTCAACGCAGCGTCTCATTCCGACGCTTTCGAGAATTCAAAGCGGTCTCTTCCGCAGTTGAAGAGTCACTAAGGGAGGTGTCACTTCTTCTAGCCGCATCTGCGTTACGACGCTTCTCGAGTCTGGCGGCGCGTTCTTCTGTAGTCTCTTGAGCGCGTTGTCTCTTGCTCGCTTCGTTCTGTCGTTGTTGCGTCTCTTTCGCACTCCCCATAACGACTACAATATGCACGCCGTTTAGCTGAACGTTGTTCCCGCTCTTCATCCGTTTCTTCCGCACGCCGCCGCTTCTTAGCTGCAGCACATCGTTGCAGCTTCACCTTATACACATCATCCGACATACTGTGGAGGATTCGCTGGGACGACTGCGACGAGCCGAGTTGGGGGGGGGGGGGGGGGGGCGCTTTTCCACAGCTGACATGACGTCACGTACAGCGAGCGCCCCTCGCGGCAGCGGCGCGCGGCTGCAGCATGGAGGATTCCCTGGGACGATCGCGACGAGCCGAGCTGGGGCCCCGCTTTTCCACAGCTGGTATGAATTCACAAATAGGTCACGCTAAAGGTCAATGGTGGATTCTCCGGGACGACGGCCAAGAGCGGAAACCTCGAGCAGTATTGCTTTCGCAATAAGAGTAATCAGAATGCGTCGGCAGATAAAAACAACCGGAATTTAACCTTTTCTAAGATATGCATGACCTATCACTTCGAGATAAAAAGTTGTGCCCCAAATTCGAAACTTAGGAAGTCTGGTAATTTAACACAAGTAAATAGTTAATTAAAAAGGACGAAAAAAAATTAAAAAAGTTAATTGCTCGAGTAAATGGCCAACAACATTGTTCTAGACATTTTTTTTATTTGTACAGTTGCCATAAGGCATAATTTAGGCTGGCTGTACTTACCTGTAAGTGCGTTTTTGTTTTTGAACCTTGGCTCATTTTACGAGGGCACTCTGCGTAATGGGGTGGGATAAAATAACCTCTTATTACGCAATGTTCGAGTTCAGTTGATATGCACTAAAAAAGTGAAGACAGTATTGCAAGTTTAATTGGAGCAGCTACAATATATTCACAATAAGCCAGCTCCTTTTTTTCTTAACCTGTATATTTAATCATGCAGAAATGTTCCGAGGAAAGTTATTCTTCGCACAGTGCAATTCTACCGCGTAGAATATTTCGCTCAAGTTCTACACTTTTCAACCAAATATATTGACCGTATCCCGCAGTAAATACAGAAGGAAACGTTATGGAGTCCCCGTTCTTAAAACAGCATTTTCATTGCTGTCGAAAGGCTTACCTATTTTTTTTCTCTTTTAGCTCGAACTCTGGCGCGGGATAATGACGGCAGCCGCTCTCGTTAAAGGGTGTAAGCGCAGTGCCCAAGCGGTAGGCAGACCACGCGCTCATGGAGAATACATACATGTAGGGAAAGACAAGTAGAGAAGTGTCTGATTACCTCTCCCTCTCCGACCTCGCTACCGTTTAACGCTCCCCTCGTGCTTGCTTCTCCTATTATTTCTCAGCAGCTAGCATTTTTTATCTGCCTACCGAGTGACAGCGCGGCTTCTCTGCATGTCGCCACCCTTCCGTTCCGCAGAAAACGATGCAGCGCGCGCAGTAAGTGCAGGCGTCACGCTACGTGACGCCTCACCGAAAAAACCCATTCTGAGAAATGAGAGGGACAGAATTTTTGCTCCCACCAGATCGTCAACCTCGATTCTTTCTTTCTTTTTCTTTTACTTTTTTCTACGTAGTAGTTCTTCTCTCTTACCCTCAGAATCTATTCCCCCCCCCCCCCTTTTTTTCTTTCCCCAGTACCTCTCCCCAGCGGGACACGCTCGTTGGCGTGTGTAGTACGTGCCCAGCTCGTTTGCGCCGGGGCATTCGTTTCGCTTCGTGCGGCGACGACTCATTCAGAGACAAAAGAGCGAACAAACGCACGGCCGATGCGCTCTGGTCCCGGCGCTGCTTCGCTCGCTCGGCTAATCATGCGGTCTTTATTTCCTGTTTCTCGGAACAAGCCGGTGCGTCTACCCGCGGCGCGTGCGCTCCGGGCCCCTGTCTCCGCGGTGCCCAGTTGGAGGCCCCCCGGTCGACGCCAGGGCGCGTCATAGGGCAGCCATTTGTTTAGTTTGTTGATCTAGAGCAAGAGGGCGCAGAGCGGGCGCCTCTATTGGGTTAGGTGATACGTGCCCGCGTGCAATCCCATTTCAGTCCAGCGCAGTCCAGCACGCGGGCATCACCTCGTTACTGCGCCACGCTCGAAGCGCTCCGTTCGGCGTCCCGACGCGGCTCTAGCGCCGAGCGCGCGGCGGCCTTACGCTATCGCGCGCGGCCTTTGCTCTCTCGCTCGTTATTCCTCGCCCATTAGCTTTAACACGGGCCCCGAGATGCGCGGCTCGCATGTGCTCCGTGAGCCCGCGCGTTGCGAGCGATTAAATCTCCGCCCTCTCCTAAATCGAGCGAGCCGCCCCGAACGGAGGAACGCCGGCCATCACTGCCTCGCTCGCCCTGTATACCTGCGCTGCGCGCTGGCGTGAAGGCAGAGCGCGCCGTGCAGGGCGGCCATTGGTTTCGAAGCCAAGTTTCGTTTAACGGGCCGTTCTGTCTAAGCGCTCGAGCGGCCCTTGCAAACGATCGCCCGTCGGGCTGCGTGCGTGCGAGCCCCATATCTATATGAGCTCCGGGAGATGATGCGGTGATTAATACGCCACCGCCGCACGTGGCTACGCTTGTGCAATCTCGCGGAGATAGGTGTTTCGTCTTCGCCGGCACGGGAAAGTTCCCCGAGCAGCGCTTGCAGGATTTCGGGCAGTTGCGGAATACGTGACCGGGAGCTCGAATTTGTTCAAGGTGACTGCGTTGCGCTATCTGCCCACAAGTCGGGGAAAGTATGAAAATAGAACGCTGGCCCTGACAGCAAAGAGCCGCAGAGAAGTATGCGACGCACCTTCTCTCAGAATATGGGTTTTGAAACGTTGGACGCAGAGGAAGCCTATTTGTGACGGTTGCGTTTTCTTGTCCACATATTCTTAGCAATTTCTAGTGGAAGACGTGAACGACGGCACCGAAAACCGGTTTTCTACTGGTTTCCCAAGTGATTTTTTGGAGAATACAGTAACTGGTATTCGCTAGTCAGTTTTGGCTGCCATGTAGAATTGTGCTTATTTTCTTACTTAAAATAACAAGAATTTGTGATGCATTTTCTGCTCCTCGAAGCGTACGCATACATAAACACTTATAGACGCTGGGCGGCGCTTGTTAAGGTCCACGGCAGATGCGAGCAGCAGCACTTCAGTGCCAGGTGATAGGGCTTGACGGGCTCAGGGCGATGTCCTTTCTTGCAATTTGATTGAAACAAAAAGATCAGTTTTGAAACATGGTAAAGGGGCGCTTGTGTTTTGAGATGCTTTATAAATTTAAGCCCTGTACTTATGACCAAAACGTAGCACATATAAAATTTGTCGATACGTCTCTAAGCTTAGACACTGAAGTAGAAAAAGATAAGTCTGGCTGCCGCTCTATTGTATTTTACGAAGTAATAGCTAGTGATAATGTCAATTTCTCATAGTTCAGAGCTATTCCTGCAAGTATTTGACTTAATCCGGGCAGTTGTTTTGGCAGCTATTTTTTTTTCCTTGGGGCGGAGGGGGGAGGGGGGGGAGAAGGGGGAGCTCCTGGACGCTCATGAGCGACAACGGTAGCGGCTTCCTGCGAATGAAAGTGTGCGGAAGGTCGACATTCTCTGAGCCTAAAAGCTGACCGAGGGCTAATAAGAAAATGGGTTTGTGGAGAGGAAGTTTCTTGCTCTAACTGGCGCTACATTTAATGAAACCTCGCAGTGCATGTTACCTAATGTACATGCGTGAAGAAATCTTGCTGTAGCAGAGAAGTGCAATCATATGCGTTGAACATTGTTCTCCCTTAATCTCAGTGTTTGTTTTTTTCTATTCCTGTATTTCAGCTCCTGGATGCGAATCGTTTCTCAGAAAAGAGAACGTAAAATGATTTTGCTACCAGTAGTATGGAACAGCAGTAGCTTGAATTATTTCGTGTGTTTCATTTGCTCCAAATGCCGTCATCATTCGTATTTCGCACAGCGATCGTGCTGTTTTCTTCTCAAACTGATTTTTTTTTTCGGGACTGTTAAAATACTACTTGCTACTTTCCGTATTGTGTTGCACTTGGTTAACGCTTCCTTCGACATTTTTCAAGATTTCTTCTGGGGACGGCAAATGTATAAGAACGAGCACAGTGTGTGGAATAGAAGCTTTTCACGATTCAAGGCAGCCGGAATTTTCTGCCGGTTAGGAGGGCTATGCAAACACAAGTGTCAGTGTGACGCGCGTGGCTATATGGTCGAAGTAAGTTTCACGGCGGTGGCAGAGTGCTTTTTGTGTTAAATGGCCCGGGCAGTTAAAAGTTTCCTGCGACGTTAGCGCACCCAGTAGACAGCGGGGCTAGGATCTGTCAGCGTAGTGCTTAGATCGTTCGCTGAAAACGTGGCTCGAGTGCAAACAGCAGTTTGACAGCGCACGCCGGCGTTTACGCGTTCGGATCGGATTCCCTAGCGCATAATGGGGCGCACTTCCGTCGGGTCAACAGCTTTGGTTCGCTCGACGTGCCGAGTGTGGGAAAGGCGACCGCTTGTGTCGGTAGCGTGGTTGTTTTTCCTGCTGGTCTAGTAGTGCTCGGTCTCGCTCAGAACAATGCTAATTTAGATCAGTGATTCGAACGTTATTAATCGTATCCTGAAGGCAAAAAAGATTTTTCAGCTGGCACTACCAAGTAACTTCGAACCAAGGAAGCTCTCGTACGCGAATAGTTTTCGTGTGCACCCTCTCTCAGGCTCTGCTACCATCGTTAGTAAACACTTAAGAGCACGCAGTTTTACGAAGCTTTCCCCTTTCAGTGTGTTAATTTAACCACGTGAAGGTGCTGGTCGTCCAAAACATTTGTTTATTGCAAATTTTGCTACATCGCATTTTCACCCCCGGAACGCTGAGCACCAGAAACGGAGAAAGTTTTCAACTATTGCAAAACCGTCAGAAGCAAGTCGCCAAAGGGTATCGAACCCTGCACCTCCCGCATACGAAGTCGGAGGCGCTGGAAACGCGTGTGGAGGCATAGGGGACGGTGCAACTTGGGCAAAAAAAGGAGTCCCCATTAGTTTGCAAAAAAAAATGAGTATGTTAGAAAGAGAGAGAGTTTTCCTAAAGTTTTAAAGAATCCATGATTTTGATTTTCGTTTTTTTTATTACTTCTGTTTCTGTGAAGAATTGCTTGCATATGTGTTCTCTTTGTTTCGCACCACAAAAATATTTAGTTTTTCACAAACTACCCACTTTTTTTAGCTTTACGTCGAACAGGGTGCAAGAAGGAAACACGCGCACGTACACAGGTAGGCGCGAGCCTGCCCTTGTACGCGTGGCTTTCCTTCTCGCCCCCAGGGAGACGGCCGATATCCGTAGCACGGGCACGTCTGAATCGCCGGCCAATGTCTGAGCAAACAATTCTTCAACAGCGAGTCCACCGCATATCAACTCACAAGGCTCCGATGGAGCGGCTGTGTTTTCTGAATACGGCTGGCCTGCACAAACATTTTTAAATGTGCGCCTCCCCGTCACCCACTGCAAGGCAGCAAACCGCATAAATTATGCTTGCTTTCCCAACCAGACAGATCTGTCAAGTGCTTTCTTTTGAGTAATATTTTCATTTGGCTAATATCCCTGCCTCTTCTTCCGTTTACTTTCCCCCTTTCACTCTTTCTCTCTCTCTATCCGTTATCTAGGCGAAATCAAAACAGTGTAAGATTCCAATACACATCAAACCAACTAGCTACAAACCGAGACCTACTATATGCTAGATGCACCGCCTTTTGAACGTACTCTGTAAAAGCGTTAACGTTCGCAGCAGCTATCTGGAGTACGCAAAAACTTGGAGCACAGCGTTGTTAGCGTAAGGTCAGTGCTTTATGAATCCCGTGAGTAATGGAATATGTCATCGCCAGCGTTCTGAGTGCTCGGTTTCTAACAGGTGTTTTTCAAACCCACCTGAAATGAAGCCGCGCCTAAAATGGCCTTAAGAATTAGTTCTTTTTTTTTTGTAGTACATGGATACATTTACCAATGCGAAGTTTATTTTTTGCTTTCATTAACAGCGCAAAGACGAACACGGACACGAGGGGAGACACCACAAAGCGCCGACTTCAACAACGTTTATTGCTGTGCGCAGCGAATACATATAGAGTACAGCGGACATGCGCAGCAATTAAAAGGAAAGTCATGTAAAACCTGGTAGAAGCGCCAAACCGCAATGGAACACATTATCGTCGGTACAAGAAAGAAAACATAAAGCTAAAACCTAAAAGGCGGGACGCACACAAGAACAAAAAACCTAATACTCTAGTTCGAAATTCCCAGGATACGATGCTCCTTATCACTTAACAACACCGATGGAGTGCTGACACAGTAATCTCCCTTTTCCGCTATCTCACCACCCTCAGCTATCTCCCTGGCTGTTTTGCTGACATACTTATGAAGGATTGTGGTTCTTCCCAAAAAGGGACCACGTTCCTTACACTGTTGGCAATCACGGCAGTGTATGCTGAGATGGCAAGATGCCCGATGACGCTGTTGCTATGTTCCATGAGCCTCTCGTTAAGACATCTCCCGTTTGGCCAATGTAGGCTCGGCCACAGGGCAAAGGTATCGAGTAGACTACGTCTTTCGTGCACTCTACAAAAGGTTGCCTGTGCCTAACAGTGCAGGAATTGCTCCCAGTAGTGGTGGAATTCACCTTCTTGCACAGTTTTGAGAGATTTCTGGTGCGGAAAACACCACATGTACACGTGCTCTTTTCTCAATTTTCTTGAGCTGGTGGGCGATGGTGTGCATGTAAGGTAATACCATCAAAATCTTTCTCCAATCTGTGTCAGCCCCGCCGTTGTTTGGAACCACTGTCCTGCTTTCTTTGAGCATGCTCTCTGCAACCGATAACAAGCGCATTCTCAAAGAAAGCAGGAAAGTGGTTCCAAACAACGGCAGGGCTGAAACAGATTGGAGAAAGAATGTGGCGGTATTACCTTACATGCACACCATCGCCCACCAGCTCAAGAAAATAGAGAAAAGAGCAGGTGTAGATGTGGTGTTTTCCGCACCAGAGAATGTCTCAAAAACTGTGCAAGAAGGTGAATTCCACCGTCACTGTGAGCAATTCCTGCACTGTTAGGCACAGGCAACCTTTTGTAGAGTGCGCGAAATACGTAGTCTACTCGATACCTTTGCCCTGTGGCCGAGCCTACATTGGCCAAACGGGCAGATGTCTTAACGAGAGGCTCATGAAACAGCAACAGCGTCATCGGGGCATCTCGGCATACACTGCTGTGATTGCCAACAGTGTAAGGAACGGGGTCCCTTTTTGGGAAAAACCACAATCCTTCATAAGTATGTCAGCAAAACAGTCAGGGAGACAGGTGAGGCTGGTGAGATCGCGGAAAAAGGAGATTACTGTGTCAGTACTCCATCGGTGTTGTTAAGTGATAAGGAGCATCGTATCCTGGGAATTTCGAACTAGAGTATTAGGTTTTTTGTTCCTGTGTGCGTCCTGCCTTTTAGGTTTTAGCTTTATGTTTTCTTTCTTGTACCGACGATAATGTGTTCCCTTGCGGTTTGGCGCTTCTACCAGTTTTTACACGACTTTCCTTTTAGTTGCTGCGCAAGCCCGCTGTACTCTATATGCATTCGCTGCGCACAGCAATAAACGTTGTTGAAGTCGGCGCTTTGTGGTGTCTCCCCTCTTGTCCGTGTTCGTCTTTGCGCTGTGAATAAATGCATGAAATACCAACTCACCCAGCAACTGATTTTAAGGACCTTATTTCGGGGTCCACGAATTTTGCGGCATAAATTGAGTTTAACTCGAATTTTGAGGAAAATTTTTTACCAGGCAATGAATCGCTGTGTATATGTTGATTAGAATAAAAAGACTCAATCAATAAATTACAATCTGTACCAGTAAAACTATGCAGAAAGCCATGCATCCGGAACTGTCGTCGGCTCACGAGAAATCGAATTCAAGGTGATCTCTGTGTACGTCTCGGTGCCTTCTGATGCCACTGTGCAGGAGAATGACCACAGCAAATTTATTTGAGAATTCGACCACCCACCAGCCGAAGTCGCTCCATAGGTAGCGCTGGTGGAAACTATTTAAGTGGAGGGTGGTACATTCACTGTCGTTGCACAGTTGGTGGACGGACCACCACACGAATCATGCGAAGGTCATCATCTCGGTCCCCGCCCGGTTGCGTGTTGCCCTACCTACTGTCTACAGAAAGATTTCTTGTAACTTTCAAAATATAAATAGCACATTCTTTTATACTTTTTTGTCAAATGCTTGCAGGAATTACTAGATTTAAAGATTCACATTATTTTCGATTATGCTCACTCAGAGGGCATCTAACGCATTCTATAATGCTACATTTAATTCGTGAAAAGCTGAAGTAACAAAATACTTAATGCATGAAATTCTAACCCAACTAATGCTAATTGCAAGTGTAGTATTCCGTGTAAACGATAATGAAATAATGTTGTGCGTGGTTTAAGGAGGTCACTAAAAGTCCGGCATTTATTAAAGAAAGTCATTTTCTAGTAAATTTACTGACCAACAGTTGTGATCGTTACAACTGAAACAAGGTTGAGCAGATTTCAAGATCTTTCATTCGCCTGCCGGAGGGTAATTTCCGTTCTGGTATGAGTGCGAAAGCAGTATTTCAATGTGTAAACCCCAGGAAACATCTTGCGATGTTTGTGCCAAGAGAAATAAATAAATCAAATAAACATCCGCGGCTGGGATTCGAACCCGCGTCGGCGCGAGCAGATCAGCTTCGCTGGCCACTGCACGAGAGCACTGTGCAATCCCCGCAGCCGAACACGACTCGTGTTAAACTGCAACACACTCTCGTAGTTTGCATTGCACATTGTCTTCTTCACCAAATACTACTATCAAACTAATATTCGCGCTTCGAGCTATGCGGCGGTAGTGACGGAGAGATGTGCGCTGCATGCGTTCGGTGTGGACAACGTTGTAGGAGAGACATGGCACTGAGGCATAGGCCGATGGCGTATATTGAGGGAATTGGCATTGACGATGAAAATGTTGAAGATGCGCATAACCAACTTCCTGGGTCAGTGGACACCCCAATCGCGATTTCTGGTACGTGGCGGTGGTATCCACCTGCAAAAAAAACTGTGCTTTAGCACAATAATTCGTGCTTAGCACTACCGCCAGCCGATTTTTTTTTGTCTCGTTTAGTCTCATTCAGGTGGTGTGGTTCAAAAGACATTTTTCAGTGCAGTTCCATTGCCACTGCGAGGCTTAAAGCTTCGCGTCTATACGCGGAATGTCTGACGTCGCTCCTCCCGAATGAATGACATTAAAGCTCGCGAGAATAATTCACTCACCTATACTCGCGCAGTATTTCATGTTTCGTCTCTATCTATCTCTCTCTACTTTCGCCCGTGTTGTTATCTCCTTCTTTTACGTCTTTTTTTCGATCAACGCGAAACATACTAGCCGCCCCACCATTCACAGGAAAACGGTGCAATGATTTTTAGCCGTAATTAGCCGGATCCCGACGGCAGAGGGCGGTCGGGAGAGCGAGGAGAGAAACGAAGCGAAGCAATTAGCTCCGATGCGCGCATAACGGGAGCCGGGGGCCACTTGAAACCAAGCGCAAAATTAATCATTCAGGGGAATCCGCCAATGCCGTCCGGCACAATTCCCGCCGGGGCAGCGAGATGCGCACGAGGACCGGCGGCGGCGGCGACGACGAGAACGACGGCTCTCCGGTGGATCCCGATGCACAGGCACGCGAGGGACTAATGAACACGAACACCAGCCCCGGCACCGCTCTAATGAAAACGCACTGGGCGGCCGGGCGCCTGTGCATAGTAGTAGGCGTAGGCCCGCGCAACCGCGGCTAGAGCCATTGGCTTCGGTGCCATCCTTCCCTCCGGGCCTCGGCGGTGCAGCCCCCGATGCCTACCGGGCCGGCCCCGGATCCGCCGCGGAACAAACGCTGCGGAACATCACGCGTGGCTGCTTTATTATTCGCGCCGGTCGCGTTTGCTAACAAGTGATAGGACGCACGCGTCACGCGGCCCTACGGGGGATCCAGCAAGATAAGGCGGGTAATCTCTCGCTGGCTGCCTGCCGGCGTGTGTCCCCGCGTGCAGCACCGCGGCGCTGTTGGAGTGGACGTCCTAATCCGCGTAATAGACGCTGCGAGACGACCGCGTTCTGATGCGGCGACGCGAGGGAGTAGCTTTTCCTGCTTTTTTTCTCCCCTTGTTCCTAAATTTCCCCCTATGGGATACGCTGAAGCAGCGGAGTATTCATGAAAGAGAGAATGATGGACTGATCGTGCAGGTGCTCTACTGCAAAGCATATACATTGGAGCGTCACCATCGTATTTTTGAGGAGTGGTCGCTGAACAGAGGACTGCAAGCGACGTCGCTATAACCGGACACAGCTGGGGTGACCGAGGATACGTAATGTCGTGTTTTTGAATTGGAGCGCGGTCGATTTTTGTAGGAAAACCAATTAAAACATCGCCTTTTTTTCTGGATGTTCATCACTTGGAAATAAAAAAAAAGGTGACGTTCGCAGGCAAAATCCGCCTCCTTAGACTTCTACGTATTTCATTATTAAGGCTGAAGCGGGGCCAGAGAACAAAACATCCCTGATTTTTCAAATTCACTTTTAGTACGAAAGAGAGGCTCATTCATATTCTGAACGAGACAGCACTCCCTGGAACGGCGATCAAATGGGCGCTCAATGACGGAGCGATACGGCATGCGGGTATCTTTTCCGACTTCGTCGCACTTCGCGACTTTTCTTGTGAGCTTTTGTTCGCTTTATACCTAACCCTGCAGGTTGGGAGTTGGTTTATCGCTAATGGCTTGTGGTCAAGCTGTGTGGGACGGCGTATTGAAGCGCTCCGGATTTTATATCGGCCACCCGGGGCTCTTTAACGTGCACTGACATCGCACAGTGCACGGGCCTCTAGAATTTCGCCTCCATCGAAATTCGACCGCCGCGGCCGGGATCGAACCCGCGTCTTTCGGGTCAGCAGCCGAGCGCCATGACTACTGGGCCACCGGCCGCGGCGGCTAGCTCAGGAGTTCGTCCTTGACCGTTGTTGTTGTCGTTTAATCTGGGAATAGATAAGGCGCCATGTTATTGCCCTCCGCCTTTCTGTATAGATCGACAAAACCGTAACAACAGCCGACACAAATGACCCACTTTTTGATATCAGCCGCTTGTATTGGGGCCAACTAGCCGCAATGTTCGTCAGAAGTGTCGACAATAACTTCATCTTGCCCGCAATGCGCATCACGCTCGGCGCGAAGGAACCCTTGTGTTGTTCTTTATTCCTTCTTTTTTCTGCGACGGAAACGCTCGAAACTACGTCCGAGAACCGGGCCTCCGGACAAAACACAGGGCACGCCGGGCGCCCGCTTATCCGTTGCGTTGGTGTCAAAACTGGCGCGGATTTTACATAAACAAAAGGGCCCCCTGGCTCCGATGCAATTTGCTTGATGGCGTCGTCCTTCCCGGTCCCTTCACGCTCGCGGTTTAATTTGATGCCGCACAGAGCGTGGCGCTTCTCGCACGGTTTGCTCCCCCCCCCCCCCCCCACCCTTTTATTCTTTTATTTTGCGAGTATGCCTGTATCCGCGGCATTTAACTACGCCTTTAAAGGCGGTGCTCCAACTTTTCTGCCTTTACGTTGCGCGTGCGGTCGACGCCCTGCCGCTATAGTCTATGCATACGTAATGCGGGCATCCATCACAGTTCAGCGCCTGTGTCGTACTTCGTTCTTAAATGGTCTGACCGGCGCCAACGCGAAGAACGTAATAGTAAAACGAAATCACGCGAAGTGCTGTCAACCACAAATGCAGAAAAGAAGTGTTTCTGCGTTCCCAAAAACGCGCACGTCAGGCGGATTTGAAGGGCGCCTTCCGAGAACGACGTTTCGTGGTAATATTTTCAGCATTTTACTTTCTGAAGGCGTGCATATTTTTCTTCGGATATTTTGCACTGAGCGCGATGTGTATAGCGTATGAGAGAGAAAACAGAAATGGGAGGAGAACTGTGAAGTCGTTGGGGACTCTTATTCGATATTAAAATGATACTGCTGTCTGAAGACGACGATGTTTACCAAGAGTAGGGTTGAAATAGTACAGAAAAAAAATGATTTCAGCAGTAGTTGAGCTAGACTAGTAAACTTGAAAAAGCTTCAGAATGCCAATGCTTGTTGAAGGGAATCTTCAGCACTAAAGAAGAAAGCTTTGGGCAAAAAGCTGTCGTTAGAGGGATGCGACTTGTCGAACGCAGGATAGATGGTGTACAAACATACATTCCCATGTCTGCGCACGCAAGAAGGAAGCGGAGGAGGAAGCGGTAGGAGAGGAATACTGTGTTTATTGCGCCAAGTCCGACGGAAGCTGCACAGAGCGGGAGATGAGTGGCGACCGGGACCTTGAATCAAATTCTACAGTGCGTTCTTTTTTTCTGTACGCACATGTCATTCTGGGACACCAAAACTTAAAGGTACAAAGAGGAAAAATTGAAGGGGGCCTGAATCGACAGAGTACCGCATTTTTAACACAAAGGGACCACTCACACCGAAAGCGGGGCTTTTGTAAGCCAGAAGAGACCAAAAACGAAATACTAGCGTCGCCATCACAGGCCGATGTCGCGGGTGAAACGCGTGCGTCGACACCGATTTTAAGCGCGCATCTCGGAGGCTACGCTGAAACGACTTTCACTTCAAAACGATGAAAACCCGTTCTTTTTTTAAGATGCGAATAAAAAAGAATAGAGCTGCAGACTTGGACAAGGGGGGGAATGAGACAGGGAAACGCATTAGATAATGCAGGGAGTCCAACTAGCCCAAATTTCCGCCCTGGCCGTCCTTTTCGGTTAGGACGTCACGAGTTGGAGTCAGCTGGTGGGAAAATTCTTAAATCCAATTTTCTCGGCGAGAATAACGTATTTTGCTGCCGTACAAACGTCAACGCAACCCGAAAGGGCGAAAGATTTAATTTTTACTGAGAAGAATAAGTGTATGAAATTGTCCTCAGTGCCTGCTTATTTATTTATTTTATTTATTTATTTATTTGCCACATTATCCACAGCGCCGTAGATGGCATTACAATGGAGGGGAAGGCGAGGATATTGCAATGGAACAGGACAAATAAAAAATACTGGCGATTTGTCATGGGTACAAATAATCATCGCAAACACAAAAAAACACGCCAATAACAACGAAACATTGCATAATGAACAATAACCTTATCCCAAGCAGACCTCACAGGGCCTAGAAATTACAGGAAAACATGCCTTGAATTAAAAAAAATTATGCGAAAATTAATTTTCGTATAATTACATTTCACAATATACAAACACCACAGAAGCAAAAAAAAGGTACCATTTTCAGTAATGGTGGCGACATCTCAGGGTAACTGATTCCAATTCAAAATTGTCCGGGGGAACGATGGCATGATAAATCTTACAGTTTTACACCTTATTTGTTGGCGTGGTCGCGTCGTAAAAAAACATATCGGGAGCAAGTAAGTGCTTATCACTCTGTATACCTGTTAGAGAATGAAAAATACTACGAAGAAATTTCAGCCTTGGCATCTTCCTGCGTTTCTGTAAGAAATCCAGCCAATGCTTTCCTTAGCAGTTGTTATCCTTCTTGTGTAATAGCCCGAGAAAATATCGAAGCGATAAATTTTGCACTCGTTCCATTCGCTGAATGTCATTTTTGAGCCAGGAATCCCACACGGGACAGGCATAATCAAGTATGCGCCTGATATATGTTATTTACAATAGCTGTTTAATTCCTGAAGGAAACCGCTTAGTATAGTGAAAGAAATCTAATGTACGGCATGCTTTGGCTGCTCTGATTTTTTCTATATGGCGGTGCTATGATAAGTCGGGGACAAAGACGCACGCCAAGATGTCTACACTCGCACAGAGGAATTAGCTCAGTATAGTGTTTATAATGCACTTGCACTGGTGAGCGGATGGCTCTTTTGTAAACGACATCTACGCTGCGTTTTGCAAATGCATGCCCCAACGCTGCACCACTCGACTACACTGTTAAATTCATGTCGTAAGACGGCGCAGTCACGTTGATTACTAATAACACGATAAATCACACAATCATCTGCGAACAGTGGCACATGGGAAGAGAGGTCAACATCTATATCATTCATATATCATTGATATAAATTAAAAACAGAAATAGATCCAGAACAGACCCTTGCGGCACTCCTGATGTCACATCAACTTCACGCGATATTTTATTGTTATTAACTACATGATGACGTCTAAAGCTTCTTTATTTTTTTTTATCCAGGAAATTATTAAGTTATTAATATTATGTCGTGAAAGTTTTTCGAGCAATAAGTGATGAGGTACATCGCCGAAAGCTTTCTAGAAATCCAATAAAATGGCATCAAAGGAGCAACCCTTGACTAAAGCACTTGCGAAATCATGGGTTAGCTAAGTTAGATGGGTTATGGATGAATAGCCACTTCTAAAATCATATTTATTAGGGCTTAACAATGCGTAGGAATCGAAGAGATTTATAATACTAGTAAAAAGGATATGTTCAAAAATTTTACCAAAGCGGCTTGTGGTCCCAAGTTGTGTACAGGTGCAGCATCGGCCCTTTTACAGTCATCTGGCAGTGCGCTTAGTTCCAAAGATTTATAAAAAATAAACGCATAGATATCGAGACACAGAAGCATAGCATTAAGAGAGAAAAACAGGAGGTCAATCATCAGTCCCAGCCGCCTTAGATTTATCAAGGTGTTTAAGTATAACAATTCGGGATAGAAAGAGAAAGATGAACGCAAAGGCAGGAAGGTTAACCAGGTGACGTCCAGTGCGCTACCTTACACGTGTGAAGGGGAACGGAGACAGAGATACAAAGGTGAGGGAGGACAGGGAGATCACTTCTCCACGTGTCCGTATGCCATTCCTAACAGGGTACACATGACACACACTGAAAGTTTACAACCTTGAAGTCAGTCCTGAGTCCTTCAAGAACTTGATAAACGCCTTAACATCTTTCCTTCCTCTGAGATGAAGATTTTGTTCAAGGACCCAGAATCTTGGCTCCAGTAAGGGGCCGAGGATCTAAGCGGCGGAGCATTGCAGCAAGGAGGACACGCTACCGTTCAAACCGTGAGC
This sequence comes from Amblyomma americanum, assembly GCF_052857255.1. Classification (NCBI taxonomy): domain Eukaryota; kingdom Metazoa; phylum Arthropoda; class Arachnida; order Ixodida; family Ixodidae; genus Amblyomma; species Amblyomma americanum. Next base: position 237,433,039 of record NC_135497.1, read on the forward strand.
AATCATAAAGTAGGTGCCCAATTATCACATCGCACCCGCGGTTATCACACACAGGAGAGTAGTTCATTGAGTTAAAATGGGAGTAGGCATTTGTAAACGTCGCTCCCAACCACAGGCGACACAAGAGCGTAGCATCGCAGCGGGAGAGGCCGGACGGAGGACTGAGTTGAAGTAAAAGGTCGAGGCGGTGCAAACGGCATGCCGAGTTTGCAGGGCTAGACCATGACGCTAAAATCTCATTTCGGTCAAGCACTCGCAGATGTCTTGCTGCGTCGGCTCTTGTCAGTGGTATCCGTACAATGTTGCTACTGCCGAGGGCCGATCGAGCTGCAGCGTCAGCGGCGTCGTTTCCAACAATGCCAGAGTGTCCCGGTAGCCACTGGAAGATGATGCCATGACCCTCTTCCAGTGTCTGGTGCTGAAGATGGCTTATCTCCGCTACGAGTAGCTCGTGATCGTCATGACGTAAAGCAGAACTGAGACATTGTAGGGCTGCTTTTGAATCGCAGAACACAGCTAATTTGTGGGGTGTTTGTGGGGTAATGTGCTGCACAGCCGCGCGAGGAGAGGCTATTCTGATCCGATGGAGGTTGTCCGATGCGAAATTAGTTGGTTAATACTGGCCTGTGTCGCAGGAATGACCACTGCGCAAGCTGTACTACTAGATGAGACCCAGCCATCTGTATATACATGAGTGCGGCCACTACATTCGACGTGGAGCACGTAGAGTGTCAACTGTTTAAGGACCAGCGTCGATAATTTGTGTTTCTTCGCTATTCCCGGAATTGTAAGTAGCACGCATCGCTCCAGCAGACACCACAGTGCAGAGGAAGGCCGTGCGGCCAAGGTGAACGGTGATGGGATGGACGACTGGTGGGCTGTTATTACCTTTGAAAACGCTGCATGTGCTCTTGTTAAATCCTTGTTAGACGACGTATGTGGATCTGCAGGGTGTCAAGGGCTATGTAGTATAACAATTCAATTCCCCTTGAGTCAATGACAACATTGCCAATACGGGCAGCACATAAACCGTCTGTGCAGCTTTCGGACACATCATCCCCAGCTTCTGCACTCTGTCGACCTACAACTCAGATCAAGACTGTCACCCAGACATCCTCGCCATCTGGAAACTCTTTATCATTGACTTTGTCTAAACGCTGCATTTACAAACGCCTCACAGTTCCGTTTAGGTCAAGCGAACAGTCCTTGTTGCGACAACTGCGGCTTAGTAGAAACAGTGGAGCATATTTTGTTAGAGTGCCCAGCGTATGCAGAGGAGCGTGCACATTATATCGTGCACATTATAAATTCCTTATGGAATCACTCATGTGTCCGTAACATTAGACTGCGTATTAGGACCTCTAGCCTGCCGTAGGCAGCAGAGACGCGCTATGAACTTTTTATTTGATTAGTTAAATGACATTGGTCTTCTAGACAAACTCTACCTCCTCCGTTCAGCACTCTCACTGCGCATTCCCTATGCACTTTTTCGTCCCGTTTCCTACACCTCTCTCATTTCATCTGTCTCTCCCCGAATCCTTTCCCCACGCAGAGTATCAAGTCAGTGAATTTAAACGTCGGCTGAATTCTCTGTTTTTTTCAGTTAAAAAACCTCTCTCTCTGTCCCGTGCAGCACATTTTTTTTTTTTGCCATAGCTCGAAATTGTCTCATTACTATGACAGCACCATCCACCCCGATACCGACCCAACCCCCCCCCCCCTCCCCGCCCACAAAAAAAAAAAGAAAGGAATTGCGCCATTTGGCTTTAGCCAGGCTATCATGAACAACTGTGCCGTCATGGTTAAGCGAGGGTACTGAAATCTCATCTTTTCGGTAAATTTTGATGAAGTTTCAAAAGTTATTAGACCGCTGCTTCATTCGCGAAATTAAAGAGACAAAATATGCATCTTTGATTGGTTCGTAGCACTCTTTAATTCGTTTGTCGCTATTTTAGTTCTTCTTTTTTAGATGATGAGGGATTTTTTTTTTATATAAGCTGCATAAGCGCGTTCTCTTCTCCGAGCAAATCTGCGTACTTCTTTCGTGAACCACGGCTTGCTTTTACTACGCCTTGCTGTCAACGACCATGGCTTTCAAGCACTGCTCTCGCAGCTCAAGCAGTTTGTTTCTAAATAAGCCCCCGAAAAAGAGAAGGCAAAGAAAAAATTTTACTGAGCATAACAAGTGCATGAAGTTGTGCGCAATGTTCCTTTAATCGTGTCAGGTTGTGTACAGGGTGTTCTGTATTTATGTTCTCAGGTTTTAAAACTTCTCCTGCGCAAACTACTAGAGTCTTTGAGCTCAAGCACCGACCACGGGGTAGCTTATGATAATCTGCATTTTTCGATAAATAATTTAACATCAAAACTTCCCTGGATTGCCCGGAATCGGCGAAAATGGCAGACGTGTGCGCGCAGAATTTTTGTCGAGGCGAACGGAATCGCCGATTTGAAAGGCTGCGCCATCTGGCGAACCGCGAGGTAACCGATGTTCCTGCTTGGAGCGGGGGTAGGTCTCGCAGTGACCCAGATGGCGCAGCTTGTCAAATTTGGTACGCCGCTCGCCTAGACGAAAATTCTGCGCGCAAATGACTACAGTTATTTGCCGATTCCGGATAATCCAGGAAAATTCTAATGTTAAATTGCTTATAAAAAACACAGATTATCATAAGCTACCTTGGGGTTGGTGGTTGAGACCAAATAGGCCAGTGGTCTGCGCAGGAGAATTTTTCGCTACTGGACAAACAAATACGGAACACGCAGTATACACAAGGGGCAGAAATGCATGGATAGACGACCTACGGCACATTGTGATGTTCTCTTGAAGCAGTCTATCTTTTCTGAACGAAGCCGACGTACGCGGTATATGCAGACATAATGCAGCGCTTGGACTCCTATAGGCTGTAATATAAACAGCAGCTCGCCATTGGACGCATGCTAAAGTAGTTGAAATTTACACATTGGATTCAAATAGGAAAGCTTGATACATACCGCGCTGATTCCTGAATATGCACTGAAAAAAAAATAATATCCCGATGTCCACCAGTCTTTCTGCGAACTTAACGGTATTGAGAATATTAGGGCCAGATAGAACTAGGCAAACGGGGACATACAAACATAAGATACCAGGTTACCATGACGAGCTGGCAAGCTGCATTTCTTGAAGCGACGCACGGCGCTCATCACAGTCAGGTCATGTTTTCTCTCGAGTGCGATAGCGCGAAGCGCTTTTCCTTTAGTGTCGCAACTCGAAGCTTTTACCGGTGATATGGCTGCTCACGCAGCCCGAGAACATGCATGGTGCTTATGAAAGGCTCGTCATTAGAGAAAAAAAAGTACTTCCTTTGACTCGGTACTTGCCGCGACGTGTGCGAATGTCATTATCACGGAAAATTTTCCCAATTACCCTCCGCGCAGTCGCTTAGCAGTTGAGATACTAGAAAAAATGTGGTACGCTGCAATAACATACTTCTGCACTGCTACTTGCGATGGCTGGGATCCCGCTTACCCTGATTGGTAAAAGACTTTGCGCAGAGAAAGTAAAAACTCGAGGACTTTCCTGCAAACGGGTCTCGAGCAGAACATCAAGGAGTTTTTGTTCGAAAAAGCAGCCCAGCCGTGATGGCTGGAGATCCTCTCGAGAAGAAGTTATCGTCCGTTCTCCTTCACTTGAGGCGCACAAGTAGTGTCCCGTGCTTTGTGCCCCCTCTCTTATCACATCTATTTCCACGATTCAGTCGCAGAATTTTCTTCCCGGCTCTCGACAGGCGGGGCAGACGAAGAGCAAATAAAAGCGACCAATCTATCGTCGTCGTCGGCGGCTGCACACGCCGTTGTAGTGGCCCACTCCTCTTTCGACCGCCGCCCATCGCCGTGCAGTGGAGTCCCGCTCTTGTCCTGCGCTTGGTTATGGATCATGTCGGCGGAACAACAATTCGTCTGCTCTCGACGGCGGGCGCGGTACTTTGGTGCGCGTGCCCATACAGGAAAGTGTAGCAAAAGCAAACAACGTCGAGTACACAGCATACATTGCTAGACGACAAATGCTTCCCGTCGTGTTTTTTTTTATTCCCCCGGTCTCTATCAGGAGGGTCCGTTGAAGAACCGCGCTCCGTTTATATATATACACCAACACGCCCGTATAAACAGGGCGGGACCGATGTGTTTGTCTTTCTCTCTAGCAAGAAAACAAGCAGACGGAACATAGGGGCGCAAAACGTCGCAAAAATAGCCGGAGGAGAAAGGAAAAAAACTAGAATGCGAGGCTAAAACCGCGGAACCAAACGTGGCTATATAGCGACGCCACCAAGGACGGGGAAAAAATCGGTTAGCGCGCACGCACAAGCGTAACGCACGCACTCCAGGGCGCACGAGCGCTGGCGGCGTCATCAATATCGCCCCGCACGGAGGATTCGGCCGCGGCTGCAGCGCCTTTCGGCTCCGAGTTGGAGACGTGCACAAAGTGGATGCGACACGGCGGCTCGCTTCCGCCCTCTCCCCTCCCAAGACGTGTTCCGTTCCGTCTCGACTCGGTGCTTGTCCCTCGTCAAGCGACTGTCCTTCTCGGCGCGCCGGCCCCCTTCTCCCTGGTCAGCTCCTTGGCGAAGGCGACGCGCCGCTGAAAGATTAACGGCCGGCGTTCCTCCTTCCAGCCCCGGTGCCCGCGCGCCTCCTAATTCCGCGTAATGAGCGACCGCTTCTGCTTCCCAAATGCGCGCGCTGCCCCGCGGCCAGGTTGCGCCGGCAGCTCCGCCGCGCTGTGCTCGAGCCGTGCCCGCGCATCGCGCCTCCGCTCGGGGCTTCCGCCGGCGACCAGCGACAGGGAAGGCTGCCGGGCACACGAGCTGGTTCTGGGGACAAGGGGCAGTACGCCGCATGTCCCCTCTCTCCCGTCAGGTTCGCCGCTGAACAAAAAGAAAGAAAATAGAGATGCGCATCAGTGGGCGTGAACGTTTTGAAATAGCTACACAAGCAGGTTGTAAAAGCCCTCTTCATTTAACCCGGCTTTGTCAGATACCGCCAGAGGCAATTTGACGAACCATTTTTACACGCAGTCAGAAGGGCACAAAAATGATCACGTTAACAAAACCTATGCCAGTAGTGGCGGTGAAAGTTTCTTCAGAGCCTTGACCACTGCTCATGCTATTGAAATCTTCGGATGCCACGGGCTGCTCGAAAAAAAAAATACAGCAGTGCCACTCGAGCTTCACACTAACATCTATAACCTACGGATGTGAACTTGCTATGGTACAGTACGCTGATCTGCACCCTTGTTTGGGCCATATGCCATCGGTCAATGTAAAACGTTGTCAGCTTGCAAATGAGTCTTCCTTTTAGCCGGCAATGAAGTGCCACTAGCTTGAAGTAGAAAGCTTACGCTCATTGCTGGCAAAGTGATGTGGCAGTGTAAGGCAAACCGGCCGGGAAAGGCCCTTGCAGCCAGACGAACACGGAGGCCTACCCTTCGAGAGCATCACGAAGCGACGCACTCCACCCATAGTCCGGCTCACGCCCTAATTTCACGCTCCATTTGGTGTTCAGTGTCATGTTAGTGACGCCCAGCGCGTGCCACTGCATTTACAGTATATACTAAAGGCCGGTTCACATGCAAGCGAAACGCTCGCGAATCCCGCCGCCGCGGCGCATGCGCCCTCTTTCGAGCGGCGGCGGCAGCTCTAGCGGCTGGAGCGGCGAGGCACGGTGAAGTTGTAAATTCTGCGCGGCGGCATCGCGGCAGCACCAATGACGACCCGGCGTTGCCACGTGATCAGGAGTAGCAGTGTTTGTACGCCGCGGGTACGAACATTTGTTTTTAAAAATTGTAATGAGTGGTGTTCAATGCTTAAAACGAAAGATTTATATTCGTTTAAATAAAATATGAAAATAAATTGGAAAATAATACTTATATATTACGCTTTTTGGTGATTGCAGAACACCACAACTGGTTGCAAGCACATATTTTTTTTTTTGCCAGCATCATCGGCTTTCTAAGCGTTGGAAAAGGTGCAGCGGCGACGCATGTGAAACGAAAGCTCGCGAAACGCTTCGCAGCGCCGCGCCGCTGTTCGCTCAATTCGCCGAATAACATGCATGTGAACCAGCCTTAAAGGCGAGTTCCCTGGAGCGGACAGCCCCGTTTTCACGCAAGACGCAGACCCTGTCGCAAAGGTTGCCATGCCGGCTTAGCCGTGGCAGCAATTAGAGAGAACGCGCCTCTGGGCGAAAGGGTTGCTTTGAGGTGCTCGCGCGAGCCGGTGCTTTCCTAGTCACAACCCTAGAGCTCCAAAAGCATTGGATGGCTGTGGCCAATTTGAAACTGTACGAGTCCTCGTCCACTGCTGTCATGCATGGATGCAGTGGCCTGGGAAATTTTTAATGCCTGGTGGTGGGTTCCGCCAGAGCAAACAAAATCTCTCATTCTGTTTTTCTGACGTTAACGTGTTTGTTTCGCGTATGCGGTGCTGCTGCCTTCAGCACACGGTTGTTCAGTGCTAGAGACCCTTCCTTTGACTCTCGCTGCAAATATTATATAATGCGTTCCGCATTCTCTGCATTTCCATGTCCTGTTTCTTTTCTAATAACTTATTTGAAGGCTAATAGGGGACTTAGGAACGCGAGGGGTAATTAGCTGCACTTGCTACGTATTTGCAAAGTGCGTGCCAAGGGTGACGCGTATCACGACAGGAGTCTAAGTGAAAGAGAACAATTTGCAAAGCCTATCTTCACCGCCCCCTTCCCCTCACTGCCCTTGAAAAAAAAAGAGAGAAAGACGTCGTACCGCTACCGTATGCATGTCATTCCTACTCATTTCATCAACTTGTGACTTGCTGTGCTTGAGTGAGTTCATGTCAAATGAAGCTGCCGTACTGAAATGCAGTTACTAGAAACTGTTCCGCTTCGTCAATATCGACGAATAGAATGTTTTATAAATACGACCGCGCTCGTCCCTTATCGTTGATGAAGCAATAATAATAATAATAATAATAATAATAATAATAATAATAATAATAATAATAATAATAATAATAATAATAATAATAATAATAATAATAATAATAATAATAATAATAATAATAATAATAATAATAATAATAATAATAATAATAATAATCAGCCTGACTGCACCCACTGCAGGGCAAAGGCCTCTCCCATGTCTCTCCAAATAATCCTGTTCTCTGCCAGCTGCGCCCACCCTATGCCTGCAAACTTCCTAATCTCAACCGCCCACCTAACCTTCTGCCGCCCCCTGCTACGCTTGCCTTCTCTTGGAATCCACTCCGTTACCCTTAAAGACCAGCGGTTATCTTGCCTTCCCAGTACATGCCATGCCCAAGCCCATTTCTTCCTCTTGATTTCGACTAGGATGTAATTAACCCGCGTTCAAAAAACACGCAAAGAAAGAGATTTCTTTATTTTTTTCCGCAGGACGAAACAATATGATTGCGGAATGTGAGCTGACAGGTTCCCAGTCACCTCTAGCCGACGTTTTCCAGTGAGTTTCAACTGCATAAGCAAGACAATGAATGCTCTGGGGTGCAAGCATATTGATTTCTAGCAACACGCATTGTTGTAAAGGCTTAAACTGCCCTAGAGCCCTCACTTACGCTCAGACTGTTACATTAGTACTAGCTAATCGCATTTACACTCTTTTGATGACAGGGAATGTTTCTCCATTCACGCACGTATAGTTTTCATAAGTAATTCTCAGAAATGGATATGCCTTTACGTAATATTCCTTTGTTAGAATGCAGCTTTTCTGCTGGCTTCAAGCATTGAAATACCGAAAATGAAAGGCAGGAAGGCACACAGATTATTTCGCGCAGCTGTGAAAGAGTGTTTTCGTGCGCGACACACATTCACTTAGACCTCATGAGTCATGACCGGTGCAGAAACTAGGCAGGAAAGCTCTGTATGCGTTCAGTGAATCGATAACGCATTAGAGAAGGCGCAAGGAGGCCATGCGTAGTTCACGTGGGAGCAACGTCCCTTTTCATGAAGTAATTCGCCGGGGTATTGTTGCCGAGTTGCCAGTTCATAGTAAGGGCAATTACGAAACACTTCCACGTGTTCTGTTTCTCTGTTTGGACAGACAAGCTTCAGCCGAACACATGCTGTTTAGCTAGTTGGCTAAACGATACTTGCGCAACAGTGCGAGGCGACAAACGACAAATATAGAGAGACGACACACTGGAGCTCTGGTTACAAAAATTGAGTTAGAATTTCAGCGCTGCCGTGTTATATGTCTCTATCTTGTTTTCCGTTTGCTGCTTCGTGCTCTTACGCAAGTAAAGTTTCTGCTTTCCTCCACAACAGTTGAGTGCAGGGACAGATGTGAATGCGACGAGTTCAGTTACCATGCACGCTTCGCACATACATCCCGTGCAAAAGTAGTGATACGAGTTTACACTGATCGCAGAATTGCCTCACGCCACTTTAAACGTGCGGTATTAACGCGATTCTTTTACCAGCTGAAATTAAAGGCGTCCGATATTTAAATAAGCAAGCCTCCAAAGGCCGTACTACAAAATTACTAAAGAATGGTTGGCTGATCGTGTCGAAGCAGACTTGAAAACCTAACTATACAAAACAGCAAAAGTAGTTAGACACATCATAGAAGAATGAGGTACGAGACGCTCACTGGACGCACACCGCGCTATTGAAAGCACTGCGCGCTGTAAACGGTCTATAGGAACATGATGCAAATGGTTGGCCGAAGAGAAAGAAAGTGTGCCATTTTATTAACAAGTGCAGATCAAGCCCTCAATATATGCTACGCCTGGATGCACGAAGATAAGCACTGCTGTTGTGTAAAGGTCGACAGTCGTGGCACCCTGGCTTGCTAAACCTGCCATAACACAGTGTAGCCAGCCTATGAAAAAATCACCATAGGCGCACTAGCATCAGAGTGATCGGCAGCTGGGAATGCGGCGATATACCTATATATAGGACGCTTTTCAAAACGTGTGGGGGTGAGTTGCCCGGTGCGCGTAAAGAACATACGCAATTTCATCTCGTTCATGTAAGCATGTGGTATTATACCGTCTGGCAGGAAAGCGGTGCCCTAAAATGGCAAATGGCTGGTCGTCGTCGGAGCCCCATGCACTGGACGCCGCTCGGCGCAGTATCGCCATGCTCGGCGCAGAGTCGAGACCATACACCCGCAGCGGCGGCGAGGAAAGATGAACGCGCCGAAACTGCGCCGGGAAGCACCGAGTGAGCAGTGAACGTTGCCACGATCATGGAAGCGCGCCGGCTACGAAGCACTGTGCGTCAGTACACACACGGCTCGACCACATTTCTTGCGCGGAGGACGCCGTTATAAGCGTGCCGTCTATGTTTCAAGGCTTATCAAAGCCTGCTGCCGAAATATGTGACAATAAAACAGCCACACATCGTACGAATAATAGCAATACGTTCGATAAATCGCAACTGGGCTACGCTTACCTAGAGCTTCCATGCTTCATATACGCGGTGTTTCACATGAGGCTTTCTACTGTTTTTAAAAATAAGTTTTTGGGGATAGAAGAGTGCTTTCTCGGCATAGCATTGTTAGCGGTGTAGTACATCAAAATACAGCTTAGACGCGCTAACTAGTAGCCTGTTTAATTAATGTTGAGGTAAATTTTTGACTATTTCTGCCAGGCTCCTTAATTATTGAGAGGCGTGTATCCGACTGTAATTAATACCCATATCGGTTTTTAGAATTTTGGACTCAGTTACCCTCGGCGCTGTGGTCCAACAAATTTTGGCTATTTCGACGAGTTACACGCAGTAGAGAGGTTGCTTTACCCGCAAGCTTCGAAAGCGCATGTATTTTGGCGCGATGCATTCAAAATTTGTTGGTCCACAGCGCCGATGGTAACCGCAGATCAACAGCCCACAGTGGAATGCAAAAGCAGGCAAAACGTATTGCCCTCAGAGTGTCGTGTTCACGAAATGCACCGTCTAGCCAGTGAAGTTCAGGACCAGTAGGTCAAAACTGCCCCGAGTCTTGGACGCCGAAGGAAGTGCTTGAGAACCTGCTGACGTTTGTCCGGTGGCAACTGAAATTTAGCCATTTTTTCGTGGCTCTCTAAAATAATGCGTTAATGGACGGTTTAGAGACAGCTGAAAAGATATATGCACTCAATGAAATATTGATTTATAGGGACGCGAGTGCAACATACCGTGGTCCACAAATAAAAATATTACTACCAGCGGCCAGGACACAGCGCCACACTTGAACCAAAACAGTATTTAAGTTCTAAAAATGTTGTTTATTATCTCTAAGCTTAGTACTGCTATTGTGCTATCTTCGTCTGAGTTCTTAACCTTTTAAGGTGTTTTTACGAAAGCATTCGTATGCTTCGTATGTCCTTTTTTTTTAATAATACGGCCGGTACTAGCCACCTTTACCGATTGCAATAAGCAGCGTGCCGAGTACTCAGAACCACAGGGTCTTAATGATGTCATTCGTTATCGGTGCTCACTCTAAACTCTAATGTATAACACGATTATAAACCGTTATAATTTATAAACTTTTTTTGAAATGAAGATAAATCCAGAACATGGGGGTTCCAGTGATTTCTGAACTGAAGCAGATATTATCCACGTTATTGGCACGTCCTAAAATCCCCTTTGCCGTTACTCCTTTCTTCGAGCGAAAAACGGCCAGTAACGATTACGCATTACATCATCACTGCCAATAAGTTCCCAGAACATATTTAGTGCTCTTACTTTTTTGAGCGCTTCACCTCAGTGAACTTTCTTCTTTGCTGCATGCTGATACGCCTGTAGGTGTGCAAAAAAAAAAAGGAGTAGCGAAGAGTGTGTAACATTGCGCTTGATTAGGTCGCACCAGGCAGAAGCTCGTTTTCCTTGTGGGCTTGTTAATGCCTCAGCTTCAGCACGAAAACAGCTGGCTTTTCAATTAGCCTTAGCGTAAAGCTCATTTCCTTACTTCGTTAGGATAAAACCATGGCGAAACGAACTTTGTTGCGAAGCGGTAGCGAACATATCTTCTGCGGTTGTGAAAAAGACGGCACGACCTGGGCCAGAGAGGTCGGGAGAAAATAAACCAATGAACGAGCGCTGTGGTTCCGTTGCTAAAGCGCTCGCAATGAATCGGACAGCAAAAAGGCTTCGGAGCCCGAGCCCTTTATTTTTTTACTCCCGCACTTTTGTAAATTTCTTGGCTTCCAGCTCTCTCTCTCTCTCTCACACACACATACGCACGCACTCGCACGCACACACGCACACACAGCCGAAAGGGAACAATGCAACGCAGGGCACACGAGCCAGGCTCACCAGGGTCATGTGACCGCATAGCGCGCATTCACAAGAGCGCTAGCTTGCCGCCTGTTTATTTAATGACTGCATGCCTTCTAGGGCAGCGACGGCGCCCAGTGAAGGCGAGGGGAGGCGGCCGCAAGTCCGATTTGATTAGGTGCCGCACCAAAACTTGTTACATACACCTAATGTAGTCTCTAAGATCAAACGCTCACGAAATGGTTTTTCTCGCATATATCGTCTCGTGAACAATCCGTAACGGTTAGAGGTTGTCAGTATAAAATTCTCTCCGTCTCTTTTGGGGTGCCGCAAAGTAGCTTCTTATGTCTACTCTTATTTTTTTTTATTAATGATCTGCAATATAGCATTCATGCTCCATTAAGAATTTTTGCTGACGACTGCGTGTTGTACAGTAAAATAAATACAAGTGATGATCAGACTGGATTAAATTCAAACCTCCAAATAGCAATATGGTGGGACGACTGGCAATTAGAATTAAACTTGAAAAGTCGTTGTTCATATCGGTAACTAGAAAGGAAAAAACTTCTGAAGTTTAATTATCAAATTAACTAGTACGGGATCGAACGACTCGATCAGTATAAACACCTGCGCATAACATTTACATCAGACTTCCGAACGAATACCCACATTGAAAACATCGTCTCCAAAGCTTCTAAATCACTATGGTACCTGAGGCGCGCTATGCACAAAGCAGCTCCTGATGTAAAGTGCCTCGCAAACAAAACCCTCGTTAGACAGGCAATTGAATACGCCAAAATTGCATGGGATCCTCAAACCGCAACCAATTCTCTCAAACCCGATATGATGCAGCGGCTTTCTGCAATGTTTAAATACAGGGTGTTTCAGGGAAGACTAAGTGCTTCTCAAAAATAGGTTTCTTGTGGTAAAAATATGTATTTTGCAGCATAGTATTACAAGTGTCGGCGGACACTAGAAAAACTGGTGAATAGTCTTAAGTAGTAAGCTAGAAACTAATTTTTAGTAGCTAACTTTTTATCTAATAAAGTTAGGTGCCTAGTTTCAATTAGACACTTGAAAGCCGGTCCTTAGTAATAGCCATATCAGTTTTTAAAATTTCGAAAACGCGAATAGCCTTGGGCTGTGACTCCACAAAATTTGGCTTTTTTGGCTAGTTACGTGCACTGGAAAGGTTGCTTTGCCTGCAAGCTTTTCGAAAGCGCGTGTATGATGTAGCCAAATTTTTGGGGCCAGAGCGCCGAGGATGTGCGTTTTCGACATTCTAAAAACTCATATGGCTATTGCCAGCGAACGGCTACAGATCTGTAATTCAATTGCAACCAGTTCCCTAGCTGTGATAGTTACAAAGCTAATTATCAAGAAATATTTAAGAATCTTACTGCTTAAGACAATTCACCGGCATTCCGGTGTCCGCCAACACTGGTGATACTATGCCGCAAAAGCCATATTTTTACTCTAAAAAAGCCTATTTTTGAAAATTGCTTAGTCTTCCCTTAGGCACTCTGTATAATAAATACCTCCGCAACTATTCTTCAGCAAGCCTCCGCGATGGCTCAGTGGTTATGGCGCTCGGCTGCTGACCCGAAAGACGCGGGTTCGATCTCGTCAGCGGCGGATGAATTTCGATCGAGGCGAAATTCTAGAGGCCCGTATACTCTGCAATGTCAGTGCACGTTAAAGAACCCCTGCTGTTCGAAGTTAACGGAGCCCTTCACTACGGCGTTCCTTATAGCCTGAGTCGCTTTAGGACGTTAAATTCTCATGAACCTTTCTTCAACAGAACTCTGTAAACAAACTCAACTAGCGAAGCCAGAAACTATAACCAGGTATGAAAGACTGAGAACCCTTTACCGCCTTTAATTACTTCATTTTCTCAAAATAAACGTGTCAGATAACTTTGAAATCAAAACCAATGAAACATCGAGGCATCGCCATAGTAAGTCCATCCCATTACCGATCATACGGAATGATTGTTTTAAGTTTAGCCACTTTCTGCGAAACTGCTAATCTTGGAACTCTCTTCTAGACTCTGCTGTTTTGCCCACATCATTCGCTGAATATCTGCATCACTTAGATAAGTTTGTGTATGTACTAGCTCAGAGAGGTAGCGTTATTTTATGGCTACAGAAGCACGCTGTTGTCCTGGTTTCTGAGGTAATGAATTTTGTTTCGCTTATGTGTGTGTTCAGAGACTATTTGCTATTAGCTGTAGTATGCCTATCTTTTTCAGCACGTGTCTTCTCTTGGACTACTAATTTCACAGTCTAGCTTTCACTGTTTTCTTTTCCACTCCTGTTAAAGCCCCTTGTTGGGGCTGACAGTATTAATAAATGAAATGAAAGGAAATGAAAGATATGGCACTGATTTTCTTTAGTTGAGATTTTCAATTCGCCTAAAGGTGCATTTATAAATAGGAATGAAAAAAAAACAAACAAACACGAGTCTCGAAACTGATCACAGCATTGTCAGTCAGTCAGAAAAGCTTTATTTAGAAAAATGTAGGTGAGTTGAGAAGAGGCGGGGGTGGTTGCCTAGTCCGGCAGACCACTAGCTGCAGCTGCAGCTCGAGCCCGGCTGACCAAGCCACGTTGGGCTGTAAGGTCAGTGCAGTTGAGCAGGGCAGCTTCCCACGTCTGGTTTGTTATGTTGGTGGTTGGGGTAGCGTTGGGGCTGGAGGGACAAGCCCATGTCATCTGATAGGTATGGGCTTGCCCCTCCAGTCCAGCACTGTTAGTTGAGGAAACGGACTCGTGGCGCCATCTTTGTTGGAGTAGCGCAAACACAAGTCGCTTGCTGCGTCTTAAAGTGGAGCGCATTTCGTCTTCGCTCGTAAAGCCCCCGATATCCAACCTCGATACCATATTGATGACATGCTCCGTCCCATTACGTACTTGCGTTTCGTAGGCATTTTATCCGGCTGAAGATATCATGTACCGTGCGCTCCTTGAGAGCGGAATAACTTCATGCATGTTTTATGAATCCCGGCTGTGATATGAAGGATAGTAACGAACATGTTTGTCCAAGTGTCATAAAATGTTCACCAAGTTGCCGTGCAAATGAAAAAAGCAATCACTCACGTAAAGAGCAATGTAAAAAAAACTTGGACCTGAAAACGCTGATTGTATAGTTTGAAAATGGCGCTCGTGTCGTGTCTCTTGCAGTGTTGTGAACGGTTTCCGCAGGTGGACTGGCATTAGACGGGTTCCCTTGACATCAGAATTCATGTCTCTGTAACTCTACTTGCCCAGAGCGCAGCCAAATGGCTTGGTACTCGTATCGTTTTGCGGCCGTATGAATGCGCTTGGGTGTATGCTAAAAATGGATTACTTCCTTGCTCCGAAACTTTGTGTGCACCTGCGCTCCTGTGAGTGCTAAAAATATAATCTACAAAACCATGTTAAATTTTACTGATGTTGAATGCGTTATCTGTATGTTAGAATCATTGGTTGCAAAATAAAAAAAAAGACTGCGAGTTGGGTGAACTGATGAGAAGTATACATGGTGGCAAAACTGAGCAAAAAGACGCGGGCAGCGAAAACGACCTGTGCTTTTCTTGTGTCGTTTTTGCTGCCCGCGTTTTTGTGCGAAGCTTTGTCGTCATGCATAGGTTACACGTCCGCTTTATCTGAAACAACAACAAACGGTCACTCAAGGCGAGTATAGCACTCCCCACGCTACTGAATCAGTGCATGATTCGAATACTTTCAAATACTCAGAACGACTTTGTTCTCATATATTTTTAAAAATCTTGGCATGAACTATCAGCTAGCAGACATAAATTGCTGCGATATAACACCTTATTGTATGATTAAGCCTGTATTAGTTGGTAGAACGAAACTGGCAAAAATAAATTTCTCTGCGGCCTGTTAACGAGACACGTGCTTCCTGCTATTTCTTTACTGCATTCTTTCAGAAAGCCGGTCAGTGGGAAGCTGAAAAGCTGATTGAAATAAACAGATCGAGAATGAGCCACTCCAGTGTCGAAGGTTCCGCAGCTTTTCTCGTCATTCGGGAGACGGCAGCTGAGAATTATACTCACATAAAGTTCATCAGTTGTTCCATTCCCACGAGCTCGTGGCGCGCGGAGCTTGGTGCGGAGGAAATTAAGAAATGAGAAAGAAAGCTAGCGCAAATGTGCCATTGCTGCACTTCCACACGGCTCAGTGCGCTTGCACTTAACTTGTTGCGCTTGCTCTCCGAGTGTTTCATCGTGAGCTTCTCAGTGAGCTGTCTTCGCAGACAGCGGTTTCGCGACCCCTTGCCGCTTATTTGATCCGTGAATATTTCAGCGCCCCATCAGGAACCTGTGAGGCGCAGCGATTGCTAAGCCAGCTATATTTTCGCGCGCCCGAAGACTTCACGAGTGCATGTGGCCGGGATGATAACATATTCTCCCAAAAAAGGAAATTTTGCTATGCTGCGTATAGCGGCAGAGTAAAGAAAGGATTATAAACCTTGAAGGACCATTATGGCTTGCTTGGACCATTTCTGTGACAGCGACTATCACCGGAGATCGTCGCTGGTTGGGGATCACTTTAAGTGCTGTTCTGATCAGCAACGCATTTCAGAATCTCCTTGTTGCGTGACGCCCATCGAAACCACTCTCCTTGCGAACGATTTCATTTATTTGCAGCTACCAGGAAAATCTTTCCTCAAGCTTTATTTCCACGAAATAATACTTGCTATTCCGCAAAAACATTTCACTTCAAATTTTGCGTTTTCGAGAGTGGGGCTGTCATCGACAGCACCATTTCGCTTCTTTTGCTAAGCTTGGCGTGCTTGAGGGTAGAGCATGCATGAAGAGACATCCATCTCCGCAGCAGTATTTGCAACTTGCATATCGACAAACCTCTGCAATCGAGCCGCTCGTGCAAAGAAAGCCACCAGTTTCTTTCTGCGAATTGCGCCACTGCAGCAGCCAGCCGACCCGAGAACTTCGTCGACAATGTTATGAAGCTGTCGACCAATTGTGTGCACGACAGCACTCATAAAGAACCTGTAGCTGTTGCCAGGAAGATAACTGTACCTGTATTTTTGTGGCAGTAAAAGATGCTTATACTCAGTTTTCACAATATTCACTGTTATATCTGAATTCAGAGTGCAACAGATTGCAGAGACTCCGTTCTTGCTCAAGGTTTCTAAAATGTCTTCCAACATTCTTTGAAGCATTAATCGCGTTGACTAAAGCGCCACACTTCTTAAAAAGCTGTAACTTCAATTCTGGTGCTTGGACCGACTGGCGCTTTGATTTGACCTCTCTAAGTGCCAGCGATTTCAGTGTCAAGTGAAAAACTGTAGTAATATAATGAATTGTCCTCTTTTTTTTTATTTGATGAATGCTTCATCATGTCTCTTTTAAGAACAGAAGAAAGCTACGCACTGCAAAGAAAACTCAGGGTTTTGCATCCTCGCTATAATAAATTGAAATTCCTGCTTTTTCTTTTCAAAATATGGTTGGATATACACCTAGACGCAGCACTTCGAATGTATGTACACCTCAGCTCAGTGCACCTTCCAAAAAATTGGGGCAAGTCTGACCAGGAATATTCATTGATCCCTATCCACAGAATTTGACTCGGCCTCAATTTCCAAGAAGCCTGCAATGGTATTTTCATTATTCGCCTCTCTAACAAGCCGGATTTATTGTTCGAAGCACCGTGCTCAGCCGAATCGCAGTGGGTGCGCCCGGGGAAAATCGGGAAGCGGCAGCCCTCGCCACAGCGAGCGTGCGGTGTAGGCGGCGGCGTTTGCGAAACGATGACTGCCGGAGGCTTAACGATCAAACTTATCGCCCTTCGCCGACACGAACGTGTTTGGTCGATGGAATATTCCGAAGCAGAGGCGGACACGGGCGGCCAAGGCGCCCTTCCTCCTTCGGTCCCTTTACCGGTGACGGAGCAGATAATTAAACACACAGAGTAGAACCGCAAACACACGGTCCTCCTCGCGCCGACTCGGAATTTGTGAACTATCATCACTGGGGGAAGCGGCCGCCGATAGCGGGAACCGCCGCCGGCACTGGGCGGCTGCTCATTAAGAATACGGCCATAGAGGGGTTTGTCTCCCGCCCGAGGTGCTTGAATGAGCCAACGAGTGGCCGCGTATTGATTGTCAATTACGCCGCGGCACCGGAGTTTGCGCAATGACGTGCTTTGATTTGCGCCGGCAAGCGCGACGCGGCTCCGAGCGAAGTCGCTCGGTTCTCTTCCGGTAAAAGAGCAGTTGGAATTGGTGAAATAAAAAGATAATAAAAAAAGGAAACGAGAGGTACGCGCCTCTTACGCACACGCAACAGCACGGTTACCAGGCTATGGGTTATGCAGACAGCTCTCGCCGCAGTGTTCTCTAATATCTTAACATAACGAAAGGAATTGTCCTCCTCCTGGCACCACTCGCAGAATCAAAGACCACATGCCTTGCTCACGTGACTATAGGCACCACAGTCTACAAATTTTAGTTGTCGTTAATCTCGTAGGTTAGGGGTCATTAATCGGAAGACTATCACGTGATCCAGGAGGGGCGATGCCATTCAGCTTTTGTTACGACATACTACTACTTCTACTACTACTACTACTACTACTACTACTACTACTACTACGAGGACGACGACGACTAATGACAATAAAACTAATACTAATAATAATCAATCAATCAGTCAATCAGTTATCAACCTTTATTTAAGATGCCCAGGAACAACCCCGGGGTCTTGGTATTGGTACACTACAGAGAAAGCAGTGAACAGTCATTTTCAAGGAAACAAAAACAATGAGGACAAAGAAGAATAGAACTGTCAAAACGATTTTTAAAAAAACGTTATGTATCAGCAAACCTTTGCATCCAGACACAAGCGTGTCAAACAGAAAGTATAGTAAAAAGCGCACTGCAGCAGGGCCCGGCAACCTAGCGGAGCATAATTTAAGGCGTGAGTAACAAGCAGAAAGATTAAAAAAAAACTGCGATCATGCGCACACGTGTAAGGCAGAAAAAGAGCCACACTTTTTCAGTTCGTTCGAAAACAAGGATAAGGAACTTTTAAATATGTCCAGACGGTCGGGGTATGTACTACACGAACTCTGCAATCTGTCGATGAGGAGAGTGTCTAATCTACAAGGCATAAGTTATCAAAGGGCGATTTCACCGGACAGTTTTGTTCGCTACATGAAAGTTAACAAGCCTCAGCAGGACACTGCACAACATATCGCCACGTACAAGCTTGTAACGGAAGAGAACATCTGCCCGTACTCGTCGACGCAACAGAGCGGAAAGACTTGCCAGGAAAGACTTGTCACCGCATGTGCATGCCTTCACGGGACAGAAACGGGG
This sequence comes from Amblyomma americanum, assembly GCF_052857255.1. NCBI lineage: Eukaryota > Metazoa > Arthropoda > Arachnida > Ixodida > Ixodidae > Amblyomma > Amblyomma americanum. The sequence continues at coordinate 237,451,630 of NC_135497.1, forward strand.
ATTTCAAATGTAAAAGAACTAATTCTGTACCCTTTCGCTGTGGTCACTGTTGCAATTACAAGCTCCATTCCAAACAGATGGTACGTACTCGAGGAGAGGCAGGCAGAGACGCGTATACAACTTTAGGAAAGCAAAGGCACCTGTAAGCTCTCTTGAAAATCTGCAGATAGTGCCAAAGCATCGACGAGCTTGCCGAGTAATCCGCGAGATATAGGGCGAAAACGTCAGAGAAGAATAAAAAAAGTATCCCCAAATCGCGCGTTTTGGCCGGCCTCGGCAGAGTTGTACTTTAGACCTAGTAGAGATACATGAGTCGCTGAGTTTTGCGACTGTAGGAGACTACTTTGGTTTTCTTCTCATTCAAGATTGGTAAATAAGGTGAATTTCTGGGCCAGTTGGGATCATCTTATCTATGATCTGCAAGCGATACGCTACGCGCAGGTGCGCACTGTTGCTGCGCCGTGTTCTTTTCTAATGAACTTCAGTTGCTAGCTACCGCTCGGGCTGTCCACTTATCTGCTCTAAGTCATGTCCCAAGTGGTTCCTTTTCTTCTCCATCAAGATCGTTCTTGTAGCCCCATCGGTGGAATGCTAAGATTTCAACAAGTCCTGAACATTGCTCACGTCCTTAAATATTTTCATGTCATCATCATACGGCAAAAACAATAAGTTCTGTGTAACAGAAGCAACATCGTTTATAAAAACAGAAAAAAGAGGACCCAACACAGAGCCCCGAGGCGCATCACTGGTTGCTTTGTACCTGAAGGATATCGGACCATTAGCACTCACATAGCAGTATTGGTACTGGAGGTATACGTATAAGAGCCACAATCGAAGCGTCATTATCTGAGAGAAGGAGCTTGACAATCAACATCGGGTGGTTCACTACATCTAATCACAATAGACAGCATCAAGCTGGCTCCTACTGAGGATGGCAGGCGCAGCTCGCGCCATGTAACATCAGAAGTTGATTGTAGTATAGCGAACACAAAGAAATCCTGGGGTTTAGGAATGAGCACATTTTTAACTGAGAAAGACACAACTTTGTGAAGCGCTTAAATCAAAGTGTTTTGAGGCTGAACAAAGAAGAAAGTCACCACTTAGCCCATACACAGAAGAAAACTGACGAGAAAAGCAGTCATCCACTTCGGGAACCTCCTATCCGCAGGATTCTAAATGCTGGATAGACTCTCTGAGTGCATTCGATCGGGAGTGAACGTATTTCCGCAAGGCTTGTGATTGATGAGTAACATTCGAAGTAACTTACGCTAGCTAGTTATCATGGTCTCGCTTATATAATACTTTGCATAGGAGACGGATGCGCCGGTATTCCTACTAAAACTGGTCCGCACCATATCGCTTCGCGTTTCTGTGAGCGCGCTCTTTAAGTTTCAGGGCATTTTTTAGCTCAGATAATGTTTAGGCTTATATTGTGGAATGCATTTCTGCATACCAATAACGACAACATGAGTAAAACGGTCAACTTGCTCGTTAACGCCGCAGACGTCTACGACAGACGTCCAAGGAACAGCAGAGAAGTAGCGATACAGCTCAACGTAGACTCCACGGGCGAAAGCATAGCGAGGTTTCGTATTGCTTGAAGTTCAATTAGAGCAGGGCTGGGTTGGCAGAGAACAGGAAATATTTAGCGGAGGGGGAAATTTGACAGGACACACTACAGAATTATCAGAGCGCAATGCCCGGGCGCTATCGGACTTCTACGAGTAGAAACAGAAGTGTAAAACGTTCCTATTACAGTTTTGTGCAAAATTAAGTTACCTCATAAATGGCAAAGCTACAAAATTCAGCATCATGTTACTTTTATGTAATGGTTGGGGGCCTCCAGTCCTTGCCCAGCCAAGGACGGCTGATGAGGGTACCCAGCCTCCTTTGAAACCTTTAATATCTTGTTTTGCTCTCAGTACTGGGCAGAAGGGTATAACCTTTTAGGCAGTCTACACTGCCATATTTTTTATACCTTTGTAAAATTCTACAGAAAACAATTTGTTATACTTTGAGCTTGGCGCATGATAGCCTTAGTCGCTTCATCATCATCATCATCATCAGCCTTACTACACCCACTGCAGGGCAAAGGCCTCTCCCATGTCTCTCCAATTAACCCTATCCTTTGTCAGCTGCATCCACCCTTTGCCTGCAAACTTCTTAATCTCATCCGCCCATCTAACCTTCTGCCGCCCCCTGCTACGCTTACTTTCTCTTGGAACCCACTCCGTTACCTTTAAAGACCAGCGGTTATCTTGCCTTCGCATCACATGCCCTGCCCAAGCCCATTTCTTTCTCTTGATTTCGACTAGGATGTCATTAACCCGTGTTTGTTCCCTCACCCACTCTGCCCGCTTCCGATCTCTTAACGTTACACCTATCATTTTTCTTTCCATGGCTCGCTGCGTTGTCCTTAACTTAAGCTGAACTCTTTTCGTTAGCCTCCACGTTTCTGCCCCGTAGGTGAATACCGGTAAGATTATGCTGTTGTACACTTTCCTCTTGAGGGAAATTGGTAAACTGCCACTCATGATCTGCGAGAATTTGCCATATGCGCTCCACCCCATTCTTATCCTTCTAGTTATCTCCCTCTCATGATCCGGATCAGCTGTCACTACCTGCCCTAAGTAGACGTATTCCGGCACAATTTCTAGGCTCTCGCTGCCAATTGTGAACTGTTGTTCCCTTGCTAGACTGCTGAACATTACCTTGGTTTTCTGCATGTTAATTTTTAGACCCATCGATCTGCTCTGCCTGTCTAACTCGTTGACCATGATTTGCAGTTCACCTCCTGAGTGACTCAGCAAGGCAATGTCATCAGCAAATCTCAGATTATTTAGGTATTCTCCATTTATTCTTATTCCCAACTGTTCCCAATTCAGGCCTCGAAATACCTCCTGCAAACATGCGGTGAACAGCATTGGCGATATCGTGTCTCCTTGCCTGACGCCCTTCCTTATTGGAATTTTATTGCTGACTTTATGGAGGACTATAGTAGCTGTGCAGTTGCTATATATATCTTCCAGTATTTTGACATAAGGCTCTTCTACCCCCTGATTACGCAATGCCTGTATGACTGCTGAGGTTTCCACTGAGTCGAATGCTTTCTCGTAATCAATGAAAGCTATATATAGAGGTTGGTTATATTCTGCGCATTTCTCTATCACCTGATTGATAGTGTGAATATGATCTATTGTGGAATATCCTTTACGAAAGCCTGCCTGATCATTTGGTTGATTAAAGTCTAACGTTGCCCTGACTCTATTAGCGATTACCTTAGTAAATACTTTGTAGGCAACGGATAGTAAGCTGATCGGCCTGTAATTTTTCAAGTCCTTGGCGTCTCCCTTCTTATGAATTAAGATAATGTTTGCATTCTTCCAAGCTTCTGGTACAGTCGAGGTCATAAGGCATTGCGTATACAGGGTGGCTAGTTTTTCTAGCACGACGTCCCCTCCATCCTTCAACAGATCTGCTGTTACCTGATCCTCCCCAGCTGCTTTTCCCCTTTTCATTGCTTCTAAGGCTTTCTTTACTTCATCTTTCGTTACTGGCGGGATGACGCATTGCTGTGCACTGCTGTCTTTCTCATTGGCGCTCTGATTACATTGGCTACTGTACAGCTCTCTGTAGAACTCTTCGGCTACGTTAACTATCTTATCCATATTGCTAATGACATTGCCCTGCTTGTCTCTTAATGCATACATCTGGTTTTTACCTATGCCTAGTTTCCTCTTCACTGTTTTTAGGCTACCTCCGTTCTTTATAGCATGCTCGATTCTCTCCATATTAAACTTCCTTATGTCGGCTACCTTGCGCTTATTTATTAACTTTGATAGCTCCGTTAGTTCTATTCTATCGGTAGTGTTAGATGCCTTCATGTTTTGGCGCTTCTTAATCAGATCTTTCGTCACCTGAGATAGCTTCGCGGTATCTTTTCGAACTGTCCTACCGCCTACTTCTACTGCGCACTCCGTAATTATTGATGTCAGGTTATCGTGCATTGAATGAACATCAAGATCATCTTCCTCAGTTAAAGCCGAGTATCTGTTTTGCAGCGCTATCCTAAACTCCTGTGCTTTCCCTCTTACGGCTAACTCGTTAATGGTCTTCTTCTTCGCTAGCTTCTTTCGTTCCCTCTTCAAGTCTAAGCTAATTCTAGACCTTACCATTCTATGGTCGCTGCAACGCACCCTTCCGAGGACGGCCACATCCTGAATGATGCCAGGTTTAGCGCATAGTATGAAGTCGATTTCATTTTTAATCTCACCATTGGGGCTCTTCCAGGTCCACTTCCTGTTTTCTCGTTTGCGGAAGAAGGTATTCATGATCCGTAAATTATTTCTATCCGCGAATTCGACTAATAACTCTCCCCTGCTATTTCTAGAGCCTATCCCATAGTCACCTACCGCGTGGTCGTCAGCCTGCTTCTTGCCCACCTTCGCATTGAAGTCGCCCATTAGTACAGTGTACTGCGATTTTACTCTATTCATTGCTGATTCTACGTCCTCATAGAAGCTTTCAACGGTCTGGTCATCATGGCTGGATGTGGGTGCGTAGGCCTGCACCACTTTCAGCTTGTACCTCCTATTCAGCCTAATTACTATTGCTGCTACCCTCTCGTTAATACTGTAGAACTCCTCTACGTTGCCAGCTATATCCTTATTGATGAGGAAACCCACACCTAGTTCTAGTCTATCCTTTAGCCCGCGATAGCACAGTATGTGTCCGTCCTTTAGTACTGTATACGCCTCACCTGTCCTCCTAACTTCGCTAAGCCCTATCACATCCCATTTAATTCCCGTTAGTTCCTCGAACAGCACTGCTAGGCTAGCCTCACTAGCTAAAGTTCTAGCGTTAAACGTTGCCAGGTTCAGATTCAGGTTCAGGTCATTAAACTCAACTCAACTCATCTTTTCTGTACAATGTTGTGGCCACAACGACAACACGTTAGCACGTTCTATTGAATACCAGGAGCAATAAAGTCACGAAGTAGTAAGTCTTCATTGTCGTACTTAACACTAATAATAATGATAAATCAAAATGTTTATTAGAGTGCCCAGGAACAACCGCTCGGTCTTGTTGCTGGCGCACTGAAACTAAGCAGCCGAATTAAACAAAAACAAATCATATGTGGCGACTATATATAGCATACATGAAAATGCCAACATAATCAGGTAATCATGATTTAAAATTCAGCGTAGAAATGTTGTCATATTGTTGTGAACACGCATAGCAACATGAGATTTACGGGAAGTGAGAACAAACGGGACCTAAATTGCAAAGCATCAGTGGCGCCAGTGACGAAGAGTACATATAGCAGATTTAAACAGATCATATAATACAGGATAAGCATATACAAGAACAAGATAGCAGATGGTCAAAACTGTATAGCTTTTCTTTGTAGCCATAATTGCGGCGCTTGGGTGGATACTAATGTGTGATTACTCCCTTATTACAAATTCACTCCACCTTGGAGGATTCTGCTAAAACTTTGGACCAAATTATGTCAGTTGGCTTCTTTTTTCAACCGCATCAGAGGCATAGCACATGAAACTAACAATATTTGTGGTCACTGAGCTGTCAGCAATAAAGCCATGTTGATCTGGTAGGAGAGCTGTCTTAACGGTACTTGAGTTAAAAGTTGTGTCACAGTCTCAAAATTTTTCAAAGCAGAACAGAAAAGCGATATCGGCCGATAGTTTTCTCGTCGTTTTTCGATCCATATTTGTGGACAGGGACAACTCTTGCAACTTTCCACGATTCAGGAAACGTCCGCAGCTTGACGCAAGTATTAAACGTAGTAGTTAATACCGGTACAATGAGAGAACTGAAAGCTTTCGACAGGGTCCGCCCACAGGAATGCGAAGGCCTCATTCTACGAATGCCACATTTTACAACGTTCTCATCAACAAGTGCTGCGCTCGACTCGCCAAAAGACGAGGTATTTGTGTGACCAGGCCAGTGTTCTAAGTACTTGTCAAAACAGAATTACATCACTGTGCAAACGCATTTGAGATAACTGCGATTACACTCCAATCTATATCAAGGAGAAAAGCATTTTCCTTCTCTGCACCTGACCAAGCTGTAATGCTTTTCCAGAAGTATTGCGACATTTGATTCGATGGACGCAATGCATTTTTAGTTATCGTGGTCGTACAGGTTTTTCAGACAGACCTGTACTTTTTAAATTCTTCCTTCCACTCCATCAGGCCGGTTATTTGCGCTTTCCTGTGGGAATGATCTTTACATCACAACGCCGAACGAAGTTCCAGTCAGAAATAAGATGAGAATGTAGGTGTTTTGGAACGCTTGACGGGCTTCTGTTTGCACATTCCGTTTTGGAGAATTTTGTAAACTTCTTTAACTTGATTACATGTATTCACGTGATCCGAAGTTAGTCGAAACGAGCAATCAACTATGGGTACGTAGCTGCGGGATCTAACGTGGTCTCCGGCAGCAAATTCGGATAGTTGGTAGGAAGAACAGGAGGAGGCAGTTTTGCAGACTGGTTTGTCTGGGGTGTGAGTAAACAGGGGAGCTACCTGCTCAGAGGAACCAACTTAGTGTCACTCTTTGCAACAGGCATGGTTTCCGTGCTGGATAAGCAAAGGTATAAGATGCAATCCTACGAATTTTTCGCGTGGTTTAACTGGGCGTCGATTGGCAAACGATAAGATTTTAAAAGCGCGTCTAATACTGCAACAAAAATAAACAAATAAATAAATAATACTGCATCAGCTACTACTATTAGAACCACCGCCACCACGGCTACTATTACTGCTGATATCACTACTGTTACACTACTACGCCTACAACTACGCCGTGAATGCCGGGACACCTCCGTGATACGAACTATCGCGTGTACAAGAGATGGAAAACGGGAAACGGCTGATTAGACTCGAAATTGTGCGGAGCGCTGCGTCACCTATGTGCTTGAGCTGTGCCGTTGTGGGCGGCATACAGGTGGCGTGCTCTCAAAATAATACGGAGCACGCTTCGCCGTTTGAACTATTCTCAAGCGTTCCTTTGCACAAATATGAAGCTTTCTTGGGTATATACACGAGTGCAGTAATGTCATTTGGCAGCGTGTGTATTAAGTACCTCCTAATTTCCTCTAGGCAAGGCGTGAGATGAGCTTCACCGCCATAGCGGGATCCGTATTATTATGACCGCGAATGTACATCATTTCCTCGTAGTCTTCTTGTTTTTTTTTTTTGTGAACGTGAGACATCTCTGCGCAGTTTGAGATGAAAAAAAAAATGCGTTGCTAAAAAGTTTCGTTCACGTGGTGTTCCCTGAAGGTCCAAAAACTAAGAGGCTTCAGGTAGCAAGTGTACGTTCGAGCTTCATACAGTACTCTGGCCTTCTGGGACAGTGACAGAAGTTACAGGTATTTTTTTGGGCTATGGAACACAGGCGGAGCAATTGTCGACATCTTCAGAGTAAGGCTGATTCCACCTACCTGTTGAGCAACACCTTCTGTAGAGTGAAACTCGCGGGGAATGTGTTCGCGTGGTCAGTTCTATTGAAGTTTGCCCTGCTTTGCGCAGACCTGTGCGAGACCATGGTCTGCGGTCGGGGTCGCCAGTGCGAGCTGAACGAAGCCGGCGAGGCGAGCTGCGTCTGCCAGAAGTCATGCAAGAAGAGGCGCAAGCCCGTTTGCGGCTCGGACGGCAACTACTACATCAACCACTGCGAGCTGCACAGGGCAGCCTGCCTGGCGGGGAAGCCGATCGCCATCGACCATCGGGGAAACTGCAACCGTAAGGGGTTTTTCTCGGCGAGTCCCTCCCTCGCGTGCCAGTTCAGAGAGATATAAAACTTTTCCTTCCCACGCCCCGTATGATGGTCTAGCCATGTTTCTATCATTCCTCACTCAGCATTGCATGGACGTGCTGGGATAGGAGCGGCAGTAATATTACAGCCTCATTGATGCAGCGAGGCAGCTCTCCCAAGAAGTACGTTGCAAGTTTTGAGGAAATACCGCAGCCTGCATGGTGACGCGCAGCATTCTAGTGGATATGCAGAAGCAAACCAAACCCTTTTTCTTTGTCTGCAGCATGGCGAATTGAAGTAAGCTGTGTCCGTGGTTTGGCGGTTTTGTCACTTGTGTCACTTGACAGTTCCTCTGACTACGCAGTTGCTGCTAAAGTGGGCTTTTGACAGTTGCATGGTTGTAGCCAGGGGAAGCGTGCTTCCCAAGAAACATTACGGCCCCGAGTGTCCCGCATCTCGCCGCATGCATGTGGTGCGCCTTGCTGTTTGCAGACTGCATATAGCAGCTCCTTTTCTTTTTTACGATTGAACTTTTCAGAATCTTTTATGCCGCAGCAGTTGTTCAGTTAACAGCTGTAGTTCAGTTAACAGCTGCAGTGCAATTAGCAAATTCTAGTAACTATTAAACAATGTTAATACCTTAACCCCTTTTACAAATGCGCCAACGAGTAATACGACAGTGTTCTGCACTGCTGATGCCGGGGCTAAAATATGCGGTTACAGTAGGCCGAGCAGAAAAGCGGCATGCCAGATACGTGCCTTGAAAAGATGCATAATGTTTCCCGAATTTTTTTTGCAAGCCGCCGCGGTGGCTGAGTGGTTATGGCGCTCGGCTGCTGGCCCGAAAGACGCGGGTTCGATCCCGGCCGCGGCGGTCGAATTTCGATGGAGGCGAAATTCTAGAGGCCCGTGTACTGTGCGATGTCAGTGCACGTTAAAGAACCCCAGGTTGTCGAAATTCCCGGAGCCCTTCACTACGACGTCCCTCATAGCATGAGTCGCTTTGGGACGTTAAACCCCCATAAACCAACCAATATTTTTTTTGCAATTAGTAAACTTCGATTTCATTTCACTCTGAAGATCTTTCGCGCGTAAATTTACCTAAGATAAGTGTGCGCTCTAGCAGCTATCAAAGGGGTGAAAAGGCGCGCCGAAATCTGCTGAAATCTTGCGTGCGCCACTGCACTTGAATACACCCATCGGGAGCTGCCTGGCGGAGACGTATCCCCCCCCCCCCTCTTTTTCGTAATGCAATGAAGTCTGAAAGAAAAAAAAAAAAGAGGAGGCAGCCTCCGGAAACTAGGCTCGCGCTGAGCCTTTCGCCAAGCCCGTACAACGCTGCTTTTCTTGACGCTCAAGATTGAAAGTTAAGGTCATTTTTCTCGACGTAAGAAGATTTTTTTTTGCATATACAAGGAAGAAAAAAATATTTGCGGCCATGGATGCGCTGAAAGGCCGAAATGCGATTAATCATGCTGCAGTGGCACGTGGAGAGTTTAGGAAATAAAAAAAGGTTGGAAACTATCGATTTTTGCGACAAGGTCGCAGTTTACCTATCGTTCTCATTGCACGCAAAGTCCAGCTGTCAAAAGCTGCGCAGAATAAAAGGAGACGCAGTTTACTTGCAGATAATTTTACGCTTTAAGAATACGCATAAAGACGCCAGACTAGAGATAAACACAGGCTTCTCCATTTGGCATCCCTCACAGTCTTAGTCGCTTTGGGGCGTTAAATCCCGTAAACCAAACCAAACTATGTTTTGCGGCTGGTAATTTGGAATTCACAAGCGCATAGATTAACTAGTGGCCTAATTTTTTTTTTCTCCTGGCCAGCAATACTAAATCTTTTTTCTGCTTAGAGGGTTGCTTGTGAAAGCTTATGCACATTAAAAAAGATTACAATCCGCTAACTGACAACTGTGGCAGAGTATTTTTTTTATTTCAAACACACGGCTCTTCTCGGTATGAATTCCCACTTCTTACATCGGCCATCAACGAACGGTAAACCATCTGTTGCGTGTCGTATATTTTCGTGGAAAGTTTCCGGCACTGAACCACATCAAATGTCTGTGTCTGCCGACAATAAGCAAGTAAATGACTCATTTATATTATAACAGGCTTATCTACACTGGGAAGCTTCTGAATTGCATTTATGACCTCATAGCTATGAGTTTTATGTGCATTGCGCATCCTTCTAGCTAATAAATCTAGTTAAATTGGGCCTGAATCTTAAGCGAGTTATTACATATTCAGCTCGAAATTATACGGTGTCTTGTATTTCGTACTGTGCCGGATAACGACCGCCACTCATTTTATTACTGACCCTCTTAACGATGGTGTTTAAGTACAACAGTAACACTGATATCTGAGAGCATACTCATTCATTGCGAAAACTTTCACTGAAAATGCATAAGCATCATTCTTTCTTTATTTTCTTTAACTTTCTCGCTGCGGCAGTCGAATTTCTATGGAGGCGAAGTGCTAGAGGCCCGTGTACTGTGCAATGTCAGTGCACGTTAAAGAACCCCAGGTTTCGAAATTTTCGGCGCCCTTAACTACGGCGTCCATAGCCTGAGTCGCTTTGGGGCGTTAAACCCCCATAAACCAAACCAAACTTTTAACGTTCTTTTGCTGAGCAGGTTTAATTTCACTTAAAAAACTTGTTAACTTATTCAACTCTTCAGCAAATGAATTCGCTTCTTATAACAAAATGAGCCCGCTTTTTGTAAGCGCTGAAGCTTGCACGAACCTGTTTTCGTCTCAGGTTAAGAAGTTCGTCTTTTCGTATGTTCACTCGACTCTCGATTGAGACAGAAAAAACAGTTGCCGCCACCGTCTGGAGGACGTTGAAGTAACGAGCGTTAGGTGTTTGGTTTACTAGAATTGATATAAATGCTGAGGTACACCAATGGAAATACAAATGCAATACCAATCAATCACCAATTCGATATACTAATGACGTCACCAATCAATCACCAATTGGGTTGCTATATCGATTTACCATCTTGAATTCCTCGGACTTAGAAAAGTTCACGCAAAAGGGAGGTGGTAGCAGACCCCAAGAAATCGAGCAACGTGATGAGTAAGAGCTAACGCTCTTAAAACATCCCCTGATTTTCGTGAGCGAGCCGTGCTGCTCTTCAGCACCTGGATCTCGCACTTGGAAGTCGAGTTGATTTTCACGCTCCACCAGTGTCTTATTTGTATCCATAGTAAATAAGAAAATGTCCTTGGTTCCTCAAATAAACATGAACGCGTGAAAGTGCATGTTAATGTTTTTTTTCCATTTGATACGTCGTGCGCGTACAATCTTAAGAACGTAACGCCATCTCAACCAACATTCACAACGCACACCTTCTGTAAACTTACTGTTCTGCGTTACCGTCAGAAGATGAGCAGTAAAACAATAACGTGAAAAAGTGAGGCCTGGCCTTTTTATGCAAAATTTGGTCTGGCCTTAATGCGTCCTTGAATAGGATTTCAAGTCTTTCAGTAAACAGCAGACTGCGGACGCAGGTGGCAAGGCTGCAGAACGCGTCTGTGTTTCTCTTTTTTTTTCTACCAGGGGTAGAGCATGCAAGTTCCACGGAGAAGACCAACTCAACGCAAGCAGGCACAGATAGCAAAATGGAGAGGACGGAGATGCCTCCTCACGAGGCAAAGGTGGCCACAACTACCGAGTCTGAGGATTCGACGCAGCAGGACTGCACTCAACAGGAATATGACTTTATGAAGGAGAACTTGCTCCTCTACAACAACGCAAAAATGACAGATAACAAGAAGACAGGTGAGGAGTCTTTAGAGTATGGAGCATTCGCTTGTCGTTTTCACTGAGCTATCACCTGTGCCGTGTAATTTGTGCGGTTTAATGTTACGACGTGAAATTAAAAGAAAAATACCAGCCGGAGCATCATTCACTAAAATAAAATATGTGATTGCATATTCACTCTCAAGAAGCTCTTTACGTAGCTGCTTTACAGTTATAAGTGTGAAACACTGCGTGCTGTCTTTTTTCAAACGGCATCTTCAGTAACCAATTATGCTGATGAAAAACGTATTAAGCAGATTTCAATAAGTGTTAGACACATTGTGTTAGGCACTCGTAGTTGCGAGTAAGGAATGCTATACATTAGCCTTACTTTAAAACTCGCCTTTGGTTTCAGTTCACCTCAAAGCTCTACTTAGCACTCTGTCTAGTACTGAAAGGTAAACCTTCCTTCGTTCACCTTTTTGAATCGCTAATCAATCAGGGCGCCTTCATGGTTATGCCAGCTCGAGTACCGCCATAGATTAGGATAAACTGAAGTAAGCCAATTTCTCAGAAAAATCGCCTTTCATCAATTATTGCAAGACGGCCTTCTTAGGCTTCAGAAAGCTAAAAAAAATCCATAGCGAAGTAACCAGCATTTACTCACAGACACGGGCGTAGACTGGTTTTAAGTTGTCGCTGGCGCTTAACCTGATAGCGTGGGCATAGAACCGAACAATAAAGTATCCCACCGTCCATTGCACAAGCAGACGGTAAAAATCAAAATGTGTAAATAAATAATTAGAGGAGTTGTGAAATATAATCCCCTTAAAGATTGCTATGTAATGGAGAGATGGGTCGCTATACAAGGCTTGCCACATGCCGGATTACCTTTTTTAAACAAAACAGGATTTTTTTTAATGAACAGCTCGACCGCTACTAGGGTTTCGCTATCGTTAAACATCTTTTAGGCTCGACGGACGCAGAGATGCATGGAGCCATCAAAGCCGGTTTGTTATTTACTCAAAATTTCTAATCAGTATTTAAATTGTTAGATTAGGATGTGATATTTCAAAGACAGTCTAGGAGGGCATCAGCTTCAGTTATTTGCAATCATAATACATAGTACAGCAAGTTACCAAAGGCGGTCCTAAAGTTTAAATTGACAGTGAGACCTCTTGTTACTAAGTGCATAAAAATAATGTATTTATAAAATAATGTATTTAGGTGATCAATAATATTAGCAAGAACAGGCGAGTATGCAATATAAGAAATAATGTGCAGCAATAAGCACAGGTTGCTGTAGTAAAGTAGTATAAATCAAAGCAGCAAAATAAAAAGTGTAAAACAGATATAAAATTAGGAAACATATAAGCGCTAGGTACATACGTATGGAAAAGAAGAAAAGAAAATGTCTGAAGGAATAGAAATTAACTGCAAATACGCATCGTTAAGATTCATGTGGTAGGCATCACATTGTACAAAGTAACAGGCAAAGAGTAAAAGTAGTGTGTACAATCGGTTTAAGCCAAGGTAATCAAGAAGTATATTTTTAGTACACGGTAAAATGAGGATAATGAGTGGCATGACTTGGCGCTGGGTGGTAATGTGTTCAAGAAGAGGGAATTTCTGCGAGTATTACCGTTTATTTGCCGTATTTAATGCGGGATCTTGGTAACAGCAGGTTATTTTGCTCACAAAATATTGCGTTACTGGACTTAACGAAATTAAGGACATTAATAGTTTTAATTAGTACATATGAAATGGGGACATACATTCAAGAAGCACAATTTCTGATGTGTCTCAATTGCTATTAGAAAAATATTTAAAGAAGATATCAGAAACGGACGATTTATTCTATTTAAATGAAATTAGGCGGCGAAGACATGAAATATGAGTGTTATGAGTGTTGCCTCACGGTGCTATACAATAAATTAGCTGACTATGCATGAAATAGAAGTAAAGATAACGAAGTATATAAACAGGAAAATAATGGCGCGCTCTTATTTGTACCCGATTTCTAAAAAAGTTTTTTTATTAATGCTTTAGTGTACGCAATATAAGAAAATATAAAAAAATAAAACCACTTCTTATCTTTGTAGATTAATATTAATAACTAGAATAATAAATAGTAATATCAATACATCGTAATACAAAATAGCTCTGGCATAGTTGTTAGGCCGCACTGAACTAGCGAAAAGTAACAGCAAATGTTTAGGTGTTTGTTCCTTTACTTTTTTCCCTTATGTGCTCCGATCCCGGAGCTAGGCGCACTGAATTCTATCACAAAAAACGGGTTTCCATAAACTCACAGACGTGTCGCCTCTGCGCGACAACGTGTGATGATGTTAATGAGTCCCGAACTACTTTAGTACGTCGCCATTAAATAGGAGTGCATACAGAACATAAATTGTCACAATGAATCTAAATGTGCGCATGCTACTTCGAAGAGCCCATTTCTTTAAAAGCTGCGTTCCGCAAACCTCCGCTCCCGCCACAACATCCTTGGAAAAGAGCAGTAATGTGTGTTGTTATTCTTTTTCGGATTTTATTGCCCCGAGCCAAGTTCACAATAGTGACTTTGAGGTGTAGAGTGTTACCAAGTTTCTTATACCACAGAACGAACTCCAAGGACCGCGTAACCAAAGAGTTATATTGTTTTGCAGGAATTTAAGTTACCAAATCTTCGCAGCGACTAGGCAATATAGGCGTCAACAGGCGTGGACTATTTGTGGTAGGATGTTACAGAAGACAAGGAGGAAACAAAAGTGGCAAACTGTTTAAATATTTCGCCTCAAGCGCCTCTGTACGCTCTGGATTGCCTGCAGGAAGAATTTGCTGATTCGCGCTTGCGAAAAGGTAAAGCAGCCGTTCTGGATTTGCGACGCATAATGAGAATGGAATCGACATCAGAGATTACTTTTCACACGCTGCAAGTTACTGTTGCGGCAATCTTGTAGATGCCAGCAGAACGCGTATCAACAGCAAACGCAGCAGTAAGATATTTTGGCTTCGTCATCGTCCTCTCTTCCGCCAGCCATAACACAGGATATGTAAACACCATCTGGCAGTGAAAAATAAGGCAGCCTGTAGTTAGGCAATTCTGTGAATTGATTCTCTCTCTTCTTCCATTACCCCTTAGGGAACGAGTACTTGGTGAGCATCATGTTCTCGCACTACGACCACAACCACAACGGTCTGCTGGAGGCCGAAGAGCTGTGGAAGGCCGGCGAGGAAGACCGGCTGGGCCAGCTGTCCACCGTCTGCATCCTGGCTGACATGTTGCTCTTCGATGACGCCAACCATGACGGCCGGCTCAACATCAACGAGTTCTATCTTGCCTTTAGTAAGTTATACAGTAAGTGCGCCCCCGCTCGCTCTTCCCTCTCCACCGTCGCTTTCTGCCGCGTGAGGGCAGGTCGGTCAGGCACCCGCGTCTCACGGCGTCACCGATGCTTTCGCTCGCTTGCTCGACCTGGGTGCCTCGACAGCACGCCTCCCAAGCTGGCAAAGGAGATCGCGTCAGATGCACGCGCTGAGCTTGGCCCGGGGTCGCACTCAGGACGGATCGGCGAAGCGCAGTATGAAATGGCGGCGCCGTGAGAGCTGTCGATTGCAGCCCGAGGGAAAGCGTTCGTGTAAGGCAGTCCAGCCACTTGAACTTGTTTGCACGCGCCTCATCGCCGGCTAAACTCGCCTGGAGCGGCGAATGCGTTCGAGCGACAAATATTAGGACATAAGAAACAGTTTCAACGTGTGCGTATGCCTAAGAGTGCGCCATAATTCTAGCTGCGAGCCTTCAAACGGTCGCAGCCCTGAGCGTGGAGTGTTCGCGAATGCAGTGACTGCTGCTCAGAGAAAAGCCTTTCCAATTCTGAGTGTTGCCACAAATGTCCAAATGCCTGATCTTGCGTAATGCACAGAGTATTGCAATCATTTTTGCAAGGATTTTTCCAGCAAAAAAAAAAAGACGTCACACGAGGGAGGACCACGTGTCCTGCCTTGGCGCATGCGTAGCTGTTACTGAGCAGTCTGTGTCCAATAAAATTTCAGTCGTTAGTCCAGTCGTTGTCCTGTGTAGTTCTCCGTCGTCTGTGCGTCCTTTTTTGGCTGGAAAAAATCCTCTTCTTCATGCCCTACCAACAGGCCCACCATTCACCCTTGCTTCATTTTTCTTCTTTCCAACAGTATCGCTTAATAGGCTTTCTAAATGTGGCTCCGGCTCAGCTATGTTTGTCAGGGAAATTTCTGGAAATGAGTAAAGCAGCGGCACGCCCCTATTTACGGTGGAGCACGAGAAGTCGCTATTACGCCTAGTAAACTTTGGTCATGCACCTACTGGAACCGTATTTTCCAACATTTCTTGTTGCGATTTTATCTTTGGCTCCCTAATTACTCGTAGCTATTGCATATGATGTCACTATTGATACCCAGAGAGCATTGTCATCCGGCGGCTTTCGCATCAGAGAGGCTGACAAATGCCAGAGAGGCAAAATAATGAACCGAGAAAACAAAAAATAAAAAGTACTGATTCCTGTTATGCTGATAGATTTAAAATTATAAGATTTAATGCGACACAGGGTTAATTTTAACTGACAAAAAATTGCTGTCAGCCGGGCTCCTCATCAGTCATGTCGCCGAAAAGAAAAAGAAGACACCAAAAAAGCAAAATCTGGTTTTTGACGCAATAAACATAATAATGTAAGAAAAAACATGGCTTCGAAAAAACTCTATGAAAGAAATACTGGTCGCTCTCCAATGAGTACGGTTCAGTGTGCGTCAGGGAAGCTGGAACGATGAGATCACAGTTCAAAAGAATTACGCTTTTTTTTTTGCAAACTCTTGCTCAACTCGGCGAGCGCATCTGCATTGATACGGTTTATTGCCGCTGCGCAGTGCCGCGCAAGGAGTGTCTTCGATGTGGTTTGCTTTACAATGGAACAAGGCTCTGGTAACAATTAGCTAATAAAGAATTAGCAGCAGCAACACGCCAAATTTAAGAAGTTTAAGGCACGCTTTTCATCGCAACAAGAGAGCAGTATACTCTTAGCGCTTATTGCTGTTTGCTACAAAAGTAGCTTCTTTTCCTCTCTGCTGCTCGCTTCTGGGTTTCGCCCTCTGGTGCAACAGTTTGACGACAAAACAGCAACAGTCACTTTACATGAAAACAGAACGAGAATAATTCTCTGCTCCTAAAACAACCTCACCTTCATTTATGCTATATTGTCGGATATAGCTTCAAAACTTTTGCACCTGTTTAGCCTTGTTTCAGCAGTAATTATTGAATGGTTTCTACGTACTCCAGATGCCGCTTCTTGTAGATAAATAGTTGCCATTGTATAGTTGTAGATAAAGAGTTGCCATTGTATAGTTTTGAAACGTTTAGCAAATTTCTGTTATCAAAGTGTCGCCACATCACAATCAAGTCTTTCCAAAATAGTTGCCAGAGGCTACATTATCGATTAAGTCACCAAATGGCAATAATTGTAACAAGTTTCATTGAAAAACAAAGTGGCATAGTGGCTAGCGTTCTTACGGTACAAGTTCGGCACCTTAAGAAGTAATCGGTATCTGCGCTACCTGCCATCTTTTCTACGCAGGGAAAATTCTAAATGATGTGCCGTTCAAAAATATATCACCGTTTCGTTCTAGATTTTCTCCTTTTCTTCATGCTTAATTTTCTCCAATCAAATTCAGGTCGTTATTTCTAACATTGCATCAATATTTGCGCCCCCTAAAGTGGATTGAGCTGCCTTTTCCGCAAAGGGATACCGCCTTGTTGTTTGGGTAATATTGGTTTGAACGTTAAGGACATTATGTCAGAAAATACCAATATGAAGCAGCCAAATACATTACGTCTTGTAAGTAGGTCAACTCTTTGTCGTCAGCTAGTCAGACACGTTTTATGCGCTGCACTGCAATTTATAATTCGTCACGAACTGCCAAAACAGGAGCGATTACCTGCCATAAAGAGTAAAAATGAAGCAAAACTTTAAGCGTCAGCTGTGCAACCTCTAAACGACTTTCTTAATGAGTAGTTTAAAAACCATCATGCTTGGGTTTAAACAAATTTCAAATGATGATCTTAATTTTGTTCTATCAAAGCACGCTGAAACATTGCCAAAATCTCAGATCAGCTTTAAGCGTGTCCCCTGCTTATACAAGGCTGATGAAATGACGAAGGCTGATTACGTGTCTTTCAAACTCTGTAGCACATGGGCCTTATGACACGTCAATGGCATGTGGAATGTTTGAAACCATTATATTTTTCTGTATTGAGAGCTTTCTTAACTTCAGCATCATATCAGTATTTCATATCAGTATTAAATAGAGTACACCGTTCTAACGCAATAAAACAGTCACATTGAGGCTTCAATATTTCTTTTGCACAAATCTTAATTTTGAAACACCCCAGCGCTTAATCCCGAATATACATGATAACTGCATAGAAGATAAAATCTGCCTAGCAAGTCTGTTCGTACACGGTCCAGAATGGTGCTTATGGGACTAAAGCAGCTGATAAACGAGAAAAAAAAACACGGACTTTCGAGTGATCGTTCTCGGGATGTGTTTCGTAGGAAAACTTTTTGTTCCCCTCAAGGATCTCACATTTTCTTCAATTTTTGTTCACTGTACATGTGACACCAGCTTTGAAGCAGCTTATGAGACAACAGCGTTCTTTGTGCTTGAAAAATAGACGCAAACATTTGTTGCTACATGTCTTTTTCTTTCTTCATTCCCAGGCGTCTCGGTTGTGTCGCTGGATAAGTCTCTCGAGGTAAATCACGTGACAGCTCGTGTGGGCGACAATGTGGAGATCAAATGCGACGTCACTGGAACCCCTCCTCCTCCTATCGTCTGGCGACGCAACAATATGGACTTGTCGTCCCTAAGTGAAGACGAGATCAAGGCAAGACAGCTAACGCTTTTATACTGCAAAAAAAAAAAAAAAATCGAACTCAAGGATGCGCATTTTTGGTGTTCCTCACGAAATGCTATATGCCTCACTGTTTAAACCTGACAAGAGAAAACAAACTCTGCACATGCAAGAACTGTTAATGGGGAGCTTATTGCCATGTGATGTTCGGCCACAATGTCATAATTCCAACACCAAACGCATATCTTCATTTAGCACGTTTTAACGCGCACACGCTTATTTTCCCCCTTGAAAGAGTGTTTTGCCTTAATAAGACCGTTTGTGAGGTGAAGTGAACCCTTTCATTGTGCGAAAATGATTGTGTTTTTAAAAAATGCATTTCTTGCTGTTGCTTTTTGTCATAATGCGCGTTTGCAGCGAAACTTTTTATCAAAGGCGCCATCACATGAAACATGGCAGGCGAACTAGGGCGTGAAGCATTTGTTTAAAACAAAATTGTCCGTGCCCATTTAGTCGCTTGCTTATTTGCAAAATGGCGTCACTGCGTGTAGTATAATCGCCGAAGCTTACTGCTTCTATATCATCAAACACACAAACAACGTCAGCATTCGATGTGTTAGAACTGTGAGCGTCGCTATTTAATGGGTATGCAATGCGGGAAGGCTAACTGAACGAGCTTTCAGACGGGTATTTTTGACATCTGGTGTTTCGAACCACATTGGCGATTGCGAAAATTTGATAACAAGGCTCACCGGTATTGACGGCCTTAAATTTCGTAATACAACTTTTTCCCCTAAAATAAAAAAAGAGTTGGTTAGTTAATTTTAGATAATTATAGTTTAATTATTGATCCATATCAGGTACATAATGTCCGCCACACTCTACAATCCACCTACACATACCGCACAGACGTATGCCTAACAGTTTCTAAAATAAAAATCTCTAAACGTTAAAAAACTACCTGTCAATAGCTTTTTCATCCGCTGGGCAAGCCAACAGTTTTTCAGTATTTACCCGTTTTGATCAACGCCTGTATCAAAATGGGTAAAATGAAACTAACAAAATGAAATGAAATAATATAAAAATCTAACGATACACTTAAGCTCGACCTTCAAAGATGACGCGATATCGTTAATGGGTCCCTTCAGCGGCCTGGAGTCTTCTTTCCGTATCACTTTGCAGACACGGATATTGCTATTTCTTTCACCATCGCATAACGATTAACCTACCCTTAAGAGTACAATGCGGCAGCATTAGAGATACCTCTCGCGCAAGTACTCCTCCTCTGTCGCCTAGCTTCAGCCTGCATTCCCATATTTGCGGAATTGATCATTCTCTGATTTACATCCATAGAAAGTGGGGAGCCCTCATGCCACTCCTGACGCAATGGTGCAGCGGTTAAGCGATGCGCCACTGCTTCGGCAGGTGGCTGCTTCAGAAACCGCCGGTGGTGCTTGTGAGACCCAGATTGCTCTTCCTGAACGACCTCTCGCGACCATTCATTAATTGAACTGCCACCTGCCACCTTGGGAAATTTGCTCACAGTCTGGTGGGCAGGTTGTCACCTGCCACAGTGGGCAGGTTGGGATGTCATTGCAAGGTCATGTAACCTAGGTGGCAGATGGGCTACCTGTTTTTCATCTTACCACGCCGACAATGACGACATCGACGACGCCGAGTTTTCTGGAGAACGGGAACCTTAGCGCTATCGCGTGAAAATGAAATTAACTGTAGGGGGCACTTAAGCTCCGACTTAAGGGTACGACGCGATAGCGTTAATGGGTTAATGGCCATATATGATGAATTGTTCATTCTCTACTTTACATTCGTATGTCCCTGGAAGTCCTCATACCCCTCCTGGCACAGTGGTGCACAGGTTAAGCAGTGCTCCACTGCCCTTGTAGGTGGCTGTTTCAAAAACAGCCGCCGCTAATGCTTGTGCGACCCAGGTTGCTCGGGAAGTGCAACTTAGGTCTCACAAGCCGCAGCTTCTTTGAGAATTTTTCGTTCACGCGGACGACGACGACGACAGGTTTTACGCTGAACGGGACCCTCAATGCTATCGCGTAAACAAAAACGGTGATGAGACCCACTCTCTGAATGTCAGCAGGAGCTGGTGATTTGAACGTCTAGCTGCTAGTTGCTGTTGTTTAGGGTCAGGTGTCTCTGGAAAAAGATTATCAATGCCTCGTATGACAAACATCACCTGCATCACCTGTTTGCTCTTGCATGAAGTTCGTGTATGTCTTGTCTGTTATATTTTGACTTGTACTCTTGCTCACCCCTGCTTGGAGCCAAAGGACTCTGCTGTATTATTAAATAAGCAAAATAATTAAACTCCAGGTTAACGTTAGCTGGTTTTCCTGGCAAGGAGGGACACCCAAATTTTTTCATGCTAGTCTGATGTCCATTTCATTCGACGGCTGCTCTTGGGGAGAATGTACCCCAAGTACCTGTGGGATCTGAAAGTATCTAGTTTTTTGCTGATTGCACTCTTGGCTATTGCCTGCAGAGCTGTTTTGAAAAGGCAGAATCCAGTCGGTCTTTATTCTTTTCTTTTGTGGGTGTTATGTTCAGTTATCAGATTAAATATCAAAAGCGTTAGTAAGAAGAATACTGCTTTCTTCTTCCTTCTATGTGTTGCTCGTCAACGTAGCAACAAATATGGAACAATGCGGAGTGAATGTATTGTCGTGGACAAGAGTTCACGGTATGCAGATGGGAAAAATATTTCGGCAAGGTTAGTTCCTGAAAAGCCTGCGAGCATTAGGAACATGCGTGTTCTATTGTATGGAACAAATATCAGCTGGCTGGGAAATGAAATAATGCCAAATAAGGTTCTTCCAGGAACACGTATCATGTAAATTTCCATCCATGGCTGTACCTTAGGGCAGGTTATCGCAAACAATTCATCATAAACTGTATTTGTAAATGCAATAGTAGTAGTACTGAAAGCTCAGTGATTTTTTTGTACAACTTGGTTTTCTAAGGCTGAGGTTTAACGAGTACAAATTTATCAGGTTTCTTAGCAGCAAGGCAAGCTAATGCATTAGGCTTCATGTCAAAATCAGCTGCCTGGTTTTCGCCCCATAATAAGCACAAAGCATCTAATCACTGTTGTCTCACTTGCAGGTGTTCGTTGATGGCTCGCTATACCTTACCAACGTCCAACTGGTCCACTCCGGGAACTACACATGCCATGCCCAGAGAAACCATGACGTGATTCAGACGCACATTTTGCACGTACAAAGTAAGCTGATTCATACGTGACTTCTTTTCGTTCATTATAAACGTATAAACGTAATGTCGTGAATAATCTAACCGTGCTGGCGATTAAACGACACTTTCTTATTACATCTGAAAAGACACGTAAAAAAACAGCTGAACGGGTCTGCGGCCATGTCTTTAGCTGCATAAAGGAGACCGTTAGCAAAATAAAAACAACTTTTTGAGCTCGACAACATTATGGGGAAATTCCACATCGTGATGTACTTTCCAGTGATATGCTCACGGAGTATAATAAATTCCGTGATAAATAAATGCTTGCCTGAAGTCCCTTTTTTGCCGAAAAGAAGGGAAGATAAAATATGGTTATATACGTAATATTTACAATTCGTTCTTCAGAAGCAGTGCTAATAACTATGAAACCACTCTGGCCCAAAGAATCGATATACGTGTTTCGCTTGGATGGGCTCGTCATCTGTACCGTAACTTCATACATGTGATGTGAATGCTCGAAAGGCGTGGTTATTTCGCTGCAGTTTCATTCAACAGGCCACAAATTATTTCTCTTCCCTTGACAGCTATGCCCGAGGTGCGTGTGATTCCAAAGCTGCAGTCGCGGGCGCCAGGCGAGCTGGCCGAGATGGAGTGCCACGTGACAGGAGTGCCAACGCCACGTGTCACGTGGCTCAAGAACGACGAAGGTCTACGAGTGGCCACTGACAAGTACACTATCATTGGTGCGTTCCATTTTGTATACGCAAGGAATAGTTATTTTTATTAAATCACGCGAGCCTAATAAATGCAGCAAAAGCGCGAGCAGAAAAGACAGGGCAGTAATATGAGCGTACCATTTTCCTGTCTCAAAACTGTCTGTCAGTGTTAGTGCGTGAAATCGCAGCCTATGCTGAGCGCTCTGTGCTAAGCTCTGTGATCCTGTGGTGCTGTGATGCGCGGTAAGTACGAACTAGTGTCCCCCACTGATCTTCTGTTCATTCATCTTTCCATTGCGTCACCTGCTGCCCTCATGGAAGCTGAAACATCATTGTTTTTAAATTATCCTTCTTGCATGCTTGAGCTTTCACTCACAGAGCAGGTCTGGCTGCGAAAGTCATAATTTTGCGCAAGCGACGTCGTATAGAAATCAATGTACTGAATTGCATCACATATTTCTTTTACACATATTTCTTTGCATATTATAATATCTGTATCCTATCCAGTTGTTTATCTCTCAGCATAAAGCAATTTGAGTCACTTTGAATAGCTTTTATAAGTGGAAGCAGATACTCAATAAGAAAGCTCTGAAACCAGCACAGGTATTATTTTTGCTGAGAGGCTGTACACTGAAGCAGACATTATATGACGCTTAGAACGCTTTTTTATTGCTGTATAAATATAAGGGAAACTGGACTTGCACTTCAGAAGTTTTCCTCCTGAAGTGCAACCCAAGTTGGATCTTTCAGGTTTATTAGCGGTTTTTCCGAACGGTGAGGTCGCCTTGCCCGATAAGATGGCTTCACATCATGAGAGGTGGTAAGCAGTACGGTTGCGCCATCTGATGACAAAAGATATGAAAAAAAATTTTGGCGTCTAATAGGCGTGCCAAGCGGTTTTTCGTTCGTTTTCTGTTATTCGCCAGGAGCTCGGAAGGTTTCATATCATAAAAAGACGAAACACCGTCCGTGTTTGCATTGCATGGGATTCTAATTCCGGGACGAAGTACGTGACTTCATGTGCGATTTTCCGAGCAACGCAGTCTTCATTTAGCGCTGAAGAAAAACGCCGGTAGTGTTCCCGAAGGGGCAGTTGAACAATCTAGTGCATGTTCTTGTTTCCTGTTAACATTTTTTGTTATTGTCTCTCTAAACAAATATACGCAAAGGTTGTTACACCAGCGGCTGCTTTTGTGTGTATGCGCCACCTGGATCTAATTTTCGAATGGCAGCAGCTGCGCGGACATCTTGTGTTTGCAATGACAGTTTTAAGTCCACCGCGCTACGTGAGCGTGCTGTGCAATCATGCAATGCAAGGCTGCCGCTGAAACATTGTTATCTGGCAGTTTAACTGCGTTCTTTTCATTTATTTTAAATTTATGCGTTATTCTGTGGCCACGCATGACCAGACCTAGACGTCCCGCTGGAATGCGAATCAATCTGTTCACTCCTGGAAACTCATTTTGTCTGCATGACACGTCCGCTTTCAGTGACGACGCGTCATCTTCGAGTTTTCTCGGGATGCGATGCCTAACGATGTGGAAGAGGAAGTTGCCTTTTCGGTGCTCCTGGCGAGCTTGATTCCGCTTTTTTCTACATTGACCAGCAAAAATCCGCAATAGATGTTTCGAAGTACATGCGCATTTCAGAGATTTTTAAGGCTGTGATCATCTTCGAAATAATTGGCGCCAAGTCTGCGTCATAACCAGCTCCCACAAAGGTCACTTAGTCAATGAATTAGATTTTTTTTTTGCTCGCCCGGCAGGTCCATTCTCAGCAAAAGAGAATGGCCGCCTAGCCTCATAACATAAACTATAAAATATAACTTGTGCTGTTATTGTAGGCTTTTAAATGCGATAATCATTATTGGCGAACACGGGGCAATTTCGACGTCTAAGCTGACCGTCAACTGAATTCCCTATTTCACAAGTGCACAACACTGGTTATCACACTAGTTCTGCGCTAGACTAGATCATTTGCACGCGTTTTACAAGACTACTAAAAGAATCGTTGCATTTGTGTGCTGTTGGTGAAACGGGCTGAAGAAATTAGTCATCATCACCTCACTGTATGCTCTCTCTCATAAAAGGGGAGGTTATGAGGAAAGGAAAGGTGCAAACACTGTCCCACTCTGGCCGTGCACATTATGCACGCCTTGAGAGAGTGAATGAATGACGTCAGAAGGGAAGAGAGAAAGGGGAGCTCAAAATAATCAGATGTATAAGAAAGGAAGATATCAGCCCTTATGCAGTCACTGGACTGATTTAAATTGGATAACTATGAGCGATTCCTGAGCACTTGCAGCGCTCGTGCGGACATTGTGGCCTATCAACAGAGGGAGAAGATAGGACGGTATCGCTAACTGGGCGGGCTAGTGCTCATTTATCTTGGAAGACTGCAGCACTACTATGCAAACACAAAAAGTAAAAGCAAACACATGGGACACTTTGAAATCTCAACGATTTCTTTAGTGGAAACAACGCGTTTATAACTGTGGGCTTGAAATAAAATCACGTGGAGCGCGCAAAATCCAAGCGCCCTCGAAGTAACAACGGTAAAAAAGCAAGTAATCCAAGATGCATCAAAAACGTGTGTAAAGACAAAATAAGCAAATTAACTCCGCGCATTTCAGGAATATATAGAGGCTTAAGGATCGCGCTGGCAGTCAGCAATATTTTTCATAGCAGGAGAGTCAGAAACACTGAAGGTCACCTTAACGGGTTGGCTTTGAATATTAATACTCGGCGAATTTCTTCTTTTTGTGGTTAGGGTAAACCTTTCACACCAAGTTGTCGATGTACTGAGCGTTTTCAAGGAGTGTGGAAAAGGGTTGCATTTCACTTCTGAGCTCCCAGCTGAATATATAATTGGTTTTTGGGGAAAGGAAATGGCGCAGTATCTGTCTCATATATCTTTGGACACCTGAACCACGCCGTAAGGGAGGGAATAAAGGAGGGAGTGAAAGAAGAAAGGAAAAAATAGGTCCGTAGTGGAGGGCTCCGGAATAATTTCGACCACCTGGGGATCTTTAACGTGCACTGACATCGCACAGCACACGGGCGCCTTAGCGTTTTTCCTCCATAAAAACGCAGCCGCCGCGGTCGGGTTCGAACCCGGGAACTCCGGATCAGTAGTCGAGCGCCCTAACCACTGAGCCACCGCGGCGGGGCATCCCAGCAAAAGCCAAATTCAGTTTTCGGGTTTAGGGATCGCCCTCAACGACGGTCCTGCTTACTTGGCTTACAATATATGGTCTGAGAAGCCCCGTACAGGTCTTATTTCAGGGAACTCCAAAGTTGTAAAAGTACCGCAGCTTCCTCGTGTTTGTGGCCTTCGTTATCAATGAGCCAATTGCTGTGAACTTTATAGCCAATTTGCACAGTTGATGTAATTCGTACGTCATTGGCGGCGTGGTTTAAGATCCTAAGCGCATAAAGTCGAATCTAACCTAGACAAGGTCCCCTCTAATTATAAAGAAAAGAAGCCGGCAGTTATCCCGTATGCGCACAGATTGCCTAATGGATCCAAAGGTGTCGCGGGAGAATACAGGATATAAGTGCTGTTGTCGGCGCCGGATAATGTAAGGAAGGTCTGCTAGGCGCTATATAGGTTATCTTATCCTGCACGCAGAAGAGACTTGCTGTATTGAACGATCACTTTTTTTCCTTGAAAGACCAGCGTCGTTTATTCACTGTCCTTGTCGCGCGGGCCGGGCGCGAGCATTTCACCATACCCCCCTCCCTCTTTCTCTATATGCGCTCATTCTGAGGCTCGCTTGGTTCGCATGGTCGAAGGTGGCACATTCACGAGGGTCCCCGCTGGCCCACATATACGCGTCTGGTCGAAAGTGTCAAGGACACATTGTATACTTCCCAGCAATGCAGTGGAGATCTTGCACCCCTAGAGCTATAAACTCTCAGCATACAGGGTGAATAAAACCCTCGTCCCCGCCTTTTAAGGCCTTTTGGTCTCTAAAAGTGCCGTAAGGGTTCCATCATGTAGGGCCGAAAAGAAAACCATGGGCCCTGAAGACTTTTGACCAAGGCTGTACCTTGGTTCTCAGATCCACTGGACACCAGACTTTTTGGCCAACGGTAGGAGTTTAGGGTCACGACATACTACATCGAACGCATCCCGGTCGCGGCGGCGGAATTTCTATGAAGGCGAAATTCTAGAGGCCCGTGTACTGTGTGATGTCAGTGCACGTTAAAGAACCCCAGGTGGTTGAAATTTCCGGAGACCTTGACTACGGCGTCCCTCATAGCCTGAGTCGCTTTGGGACGTTAAACCCCCATAAACCAAACCAACTACATCGAACGCCGTTATCAGAGGGAGCTTCTCGTTCAGCTATTGCTTCAAAGTACCTTTATTCTACGAGTCTGAGTCTCCTCCCGTACTTTCCGTCCTCTTCACGGTCGTCTTTTTCAAACCAGTGAACAGCTGTTAGAAATGCTCCGGGTCGGAAGTCGAACAAATTGTGCACACAGTGTTCGAAGATTAAAGTTTTGGTTTATGGTTTGTGGAGGTGTAACGTCCCAAGGCGACTCTGGCTATGAGAGACGCCGTAGTGAAGGGCTCTGGAAATTTCTACCACCTGGGGTTCTTTAACGTGCACTGACATCGCACAGTACACGGGCCTCTAGAATTTCACCTCCATCGAAATTCGACCGCCGCGGCCGGGATCGAACCCGCGTCTTTCGGGCCAGCAGCCAAACGCCGTAACCACTCAGCCACCGCGGCGGCGAAGATTAAAGTGAACAATAGCCAGACTTGTATGTTTCTATAAAAGAAATATAGAAATTCATATAAGATGTGTGCGCATGTACTTGAAGCAAAAATGAATGGGCGGCTCCGATAAATTAAATGTCGCACAAATCAAAGCGTGCCGTTAGAAGCGGCTAACCGCAGCGCCTGGCCTCCAATTCAATGTGAGCAAAAAAAAAACAAGGCAGGAGGTGATGCGGAGAAAGATACAGATTTAGAGAAGAACAGCATTAAAGCACTGGTTACTTTCTGTCGCTGAAACATGCAAGGAAATGTTGTGATATTAATTTTTCATTTTAGAATAGCGCTAAGTCGATTTGTTTTGAGCAAATGCCCATCGTCCTCGTGCTTACACATTACAACTATACATACATTCGCAGCATTCAAGCTTCCCGCTAAATTCCACAGTCTTGGTTATTAAAACCTAAAGCATTAGATTATGCTATATTCGGAAACGTCTTTCATTGCCAGCCGGTTTGCCTTGCAGGAGAATGTCTCAAGTAATGCGTCTTGAAAATAACGCGTTCGTTCTCTGCGCCACATTTACTTTGTGGTTTTATGAAGGTATTCGACCTTTTTTCGAGACGTGCAGCGCCAGGAAGGCTAATTATGTCTAATATCCTGTTTTGTTTTTCTCTTTGCCCTCCCACAGGAAATGGAACAGCCTTAATGGTTGGTAAGATTACGTACAGCGACACAGGGGCCTACATGTGCGTTGCATCGAATCCTGCTGGCTCCACAAGAGACATCAGTTCGCTTGTTGTCCAAGACCAGCCAACGCCAAGTAAGAAAATGAAGCGCCTCACGATGACAGCCGCCGTAATAACTTGACGTGCTTTCTTTACTAACGGAATTCACAAATTAATAGCGAGAGGTGTTTCTTTTTACGCCGTATGCAGTGTGAGGTGTTTCTGCTGGCGCTAAATTTTTTTTATTCTATTTAGCATCGTTCAACGTTGATAAAGCAGCGCGTTTTACGACGTCAGGAACACCTCATTACCCTGGCGCCGTTGAAAAGTTATTCAAAGACTGTGACACAACAGACATGGGCGTGTGTAGGGTCTATCTCAATGCGTTTCAACAGCACACAATTTTTATGTAAAGCAGAAATAAGCGAATTCTCTGGCAGCATACACGACGAGTAATGTCCTTCGCATTCTGTTTCCACACGTTTACAAAACGAAGTTAAATCCGCTCTTTTTTGCTTTCAAAAAGTGAGGGATGGGTGGTCATTTTCGTTTATCCTTTATTTCTTGTCACTTTTCTCAAACTGCAAAATCAAGCAGCTGACATCAGTGACGAAAAATTTCTTGTACGTACGCGCGAAACTGGCGAAGAGTTGGGTACCGAGAAAAAAAAACATTGCTCTTTAACCTCCGAAATGTTTTTCATGTTAGGCGATCTTTATTTACATGCATAGATGAGCATACTCAATTGACCTTCCTGCACATATTAGAATGTGTGATTTCTCTTCCTTCTCTGGCATACTTTAGCTAAACCAATGTTCTCCTCCAAAAAAGACGGTAATATGACGTGTATAAAGGGGGGGGGGGGGGGCGATAGCAGGGGCTGTTTTGCTTTATGTCTCTTGCCACAGGTGTCGTGTTGTCACAAATCATTTTGAGCAGAATGTGCGCGATAGAACGGATGGCCGGTGAATATAAGGCACGCACGAAGAAATCACCACAGTAACCTTCTCTTGAAACATACTGAAGCTTCCTCGTTTCTCGGCTTTCAGCGGGTATATTTGTAGAGCATTTGGGTTATGGACATTCAGTAGCTGTGTTATAAAACCAGCAAAGAAGCAACCGTCCCTTGGTTAAGAATGTGTGCATAGTCTTATACCAAAATTAAACGCGAACAGACGAAATGAAGCGTCGCTGCAGATAATGCGTTATTACTCGAGTCAGTGTTGTTACACCGATTCTGACAGGCAGCAGTACACGCATTGGGCATGAGTGCTTACTTCAAAACTTGACTGAAACCGGCATCAGGTCTCTCGTAGGTAACCTAGAAACGATGCACACATTGCCACCATTTGAAACGTTTCTATAATCACTGAAGAAAGAAAAACATATTCCCTCCGACGCAAAGCATGTGCACACCGTTAATGGCCTTACCGTACTCGAATGACATAGTCTTGCGACAGCGTGCTTTCAGTAATAGGAAGCCAGATATATTTATCGCGCAATCACTTTTGTGGCAAAACCGTGAAAAACAACGCAGCTTTCAAATGACTTTCGTTCGCTAACATCTGCACGTTCACCCATGTGCAGCCGCCCCGTCTGAGGAGCGTCGGTTCTTCACCTTCCACGACTGGGGCGTGGCAGTCTACGACCCGGACAACTGCCGCCTCTACCACCAGATCCAGAGCGTGGACATCATCCCCGGAACGCAGGAGTACGTGTGCGGGGACCGGGGCGCCAACTGCTCCTGGGGCCGCGCCATCAACGTGGCCGACCGATACGTCTACGTCTCACAGCCCACCAAGGGCCGCGTGCTCATCATCTCACGCATACAGATGGTCGTCGTCGACGTAAGTCAAGCCTGACTCGCGCATCCCTAAGAGGTCGCTGAAGCGTACGCTGCAGTAGCGCCAACGCTTGACGGAAAACTATGCAGAATAGGCGAGGACTTCCTTCCTAAACATCTACACCACCATTAGTTCAGAACTTAGCAAGCTTTTTTTGGTTCTGAACATATCCTTAGCGCTAACAGTTAGACACGGTCAAAATAATCAGTGGCTAATTGTGCCACTCACAGGAAGGACCCGTGATAAAGAGAAGCACTTCTTTCACATACTTTAGATTATTTTCATATAACGAGCGCAGGACCCTCAGTGACAACTGCAATCGCTAGCTGACGTATAGTCGGTAATCACAACTGTCGTCAAGCGACGCTGTTTCTTCATAAGTGTTGTCACGGGTATGAAATACTAAATGACCACTACAAATGTGATCACAGAAACAATGCTTTCGCCGATGGACGTAAATTGGAGGGGCACTGAATCGACCGCCCTCGTCAAAAATGCCGCCAACCAGCATAGCTCCGCCGCCTCCCATGAGATGGCGCCGTGTGCGCAGTTATGAGGCGGAATAAAGGCCACGGTGCAAACCAATGGAACTGCTGGCGCCACATAGTAGCGCTAAACTGAACCTCACAACGTCTTTTACGGGTGCTTGGATCGGGCGCGCGGGAATCGAGGCGGCCGTGCGCTTGTTTGTTCGCTAAGCGCTTCTGGTTCGTTGTAAAGATTTTTTGAAGAGTTCAGAAGTGTGAGTTTGGTGTCATTTCACCCTTAGCGTAGATATGCTTATTCTGCTTCATTCTGAAAATTACCAGTTATTCTACTGGAGAAAATTGCGCGTCTGTCTGATTAGTTTTATGTCATGTAGCTGAGTGAAATCCACCCGTTTGCTGGAATTCTGCACTCGGGTCGTCGCGTGAAATGGCCGCCAACATGCAAATTATTTTCTCAGCATTGCAAAATAAGAATTCGCTCTTTTTTGCGCAGGCAATGATAAACGTATGGAAGTCTGGCGAAAAAGTTTTATTACTCCAGGTACCATTGGTGTTTCTCATAATTATCAGGGAGGACTTTTACTATTACGTCTGCTGTTAATAACTATTATTTTTTCATAGTGATTTTCTTTCACTTATTTTAAGGTGTTGATAACTGCGAGTACTTTTAAAGAGGGTACGCAAGGATTTATTCGAACCAAGAGCGAAATTGTGCATATACAAACTGTGGATGAGGCAGTTACATATGCTAAAGCGCTATTACAAGGCTTCATACCCTTTGCATATGGATGATGTTAGCCGGCAGTGGCACCCGCTTCCTATTATGTGCACGTGATGCTGCACCGGTAATCAGTTACTGCATCTAGCATGACACCGACATAATCGTTGATGCGCACGCACACACACACACACACACACACACACACACACACACACACACACACACACACACACACACACACACACACACACACACACACACACACACACACACACACACACACACACACACACACACACACACACACACACACACACACACACACACACACACACACACACACACACACACACACACACACAAACGAAGGATCCTGTAGATGCGTAATTAGCATCGAGCACGTTTTTGCGGGCGCTCCTTTCAGACGACAAGCGCTTCTAGGCCATGACGACAGGGCTACATCGCAGGCATGCAGACGGCTCCTGTGCAGCCGACAAAGACGCAAGGGTACTTTATGCGAAGAAGCGTGTGCGTGCGTGCGTGCGTGCGTGCGTGCGTGCGTTCTTTAATGAAATGAGCTAGTCTGCGACAAGTTTGGAGCTGAATTTAGTTGTGTCAATAACGAGCGCTGAAATCTTATTGAGAGCCATATCAGAAGAGTGCCGACTATTTCGATCACAACTGTGTTGAGCATTACTGCGAGGTGTCCTCCTTAAAAGGTGTCGGCATTCGGAGCAGCGCACGATGTCCCCCTGATGACTCACTGTCATGTATGGCCGGGTGCTTGTAGGTGGTGGTGACGGACAAGTTCCCCGTGGACCTACACTACGTGCCGCACTTGGACCAGGTGTGGGTGCTGTGCTGGCGAGGTCCCGTGGACCGCGGAACCAAGACCATCCAGATCATCCGCGACGCTAGCCAGAAGAAGAAGCACCACACCGTGCACCCGGAGCCAGTCGATGGGCATTTTGACCTGGTACGCCGAGCTGCATGGAGCGGCATTAGAATCGCCCCTATGAGCGGGGAGAACACACATCAGACTAATTTCTAGATTTCAGATGTTCGTGTGACGACGATATACGACGCTGCAGCGAAACCGAGTTACACAAAAAGTGCGGAGTCTTTGTCGGCTCAACACGAAACAGGCGTTCTCAGGCCGCTGCCGGAGATTTTTCTAGGAGGGGGTTGTCTGGCGCGTGATCGCCGATTATTCTGCGCACATAGATATCGTGCTGGCAACCTTGCACTACATTCTCTTCGGCTACTTCATTCTTCCCAGTGTACCACTTGTTTTCAACGGTTAAACGTTTCTTTGGGAAGCAACACAAAGTAAACACGCTTGGATACGGCAGCCTATATTCGTAGGGCGTCTTAGCAGTGAGTGCCCTGCGGCTATTTCTTTCATTTCCCTCACTGCATGCCAGCGTTGGATTTACAGATAATCTTGGCTGTTATTAACTTGATGGATAAAAAGGAAACAGAGAGAAAATATAAAATAAGGCCTGGTCTTACTCTTAATCAAACCCATGGCAAAGCGTGCATATTATACTTAACCGATGCCGTGAAAAAAAGCGCAATAGAAAGAAAGAAGCAGGCTGGAAAACAATGTCGGAGATGTACAGTGTCTTTTGTCCCGGTGGTAAGACTGACATAAAACGGAAGGGTTATTATGTTACTGGAGCGCTTCAAAAATATTAGGTATGTATACAA
The DNA here is from genome assembly GCF_052857255.1 of Amblyomma americanum. NCBI lineage: Eukaryota > Metazoa > Arthropoda > Arachnida > Ixodida > Ixodidae > Amblyomma > Amblyomma americanum. The sequence continues at coordinate 237,484,187 of NC_135497.1, forward strand.
CATGCAAAGCAGATGCGTATCAAAGCCCACAGGAACACCAAAGCCGCTTTTGCGGTTTCATGCCTGTCTGTTTTATGATAATTCGCAGTTCTTTAAAAGTTATTTTCAGTGGCCCCGCACTTATCTATCCATGTTTCGAGACAATGCTGAGATCTTCAGTGTACTCATAAGTAAGCTTTCGGAATTTTTTTTACAACCGAACGATGAGCAGTACAGGAAAGCCGTTTCTGCAGGTAGGGTATGCGACCAGGCGGACACAGAAGTGAAAGATGTCTGTTGCCGTCACTGTCACAATTAACTAAAATCGCTTAATAAAAATTTTAATCATCGCAGTTAGCGTGCAAGTCTATATGACGAAATTAGAAGGCGGTTGTATTCCTACATTATTCCACTTGGTGGAATTCCCGTAGCCCGTACGTGTTCGGGAACATTCGCCTCTAAATTTCATACCTCAATTCCACGGATTGCGCCATACAAGGCGGAAACGATCAGCGTGAAGCTTCTTCATTGTGTGACATAACTGTTGCCCATGATGTTTGTTTGATTTCGGTAGCCCAAGGTGAAAGGGCAAGTTATCAACCTCACCTGTTGCACTGCGCCGTTGGTAGACGAAATGACATACTTGACAGCTGCTTCACACCGGTGGGAGTTCTGCGCCATTCGTCGCCGTCTTGCATGCGTGACTGCTTGTATTGAGCTGGAAATTTGGAGGCGAATACCTCGGAAGGTAGGCACGCCATGAGAATCAACTAGAATTGGTTAATCATTCCGAACAATTCTAGACAATAGCATTTTTGAACGAGAAAGAGTTTATGAGCGCAATGTTTTCGTATATCGTAATATTTCACTATAACAATCAATATGCCCGCAGATCTCCCGTCGGCAGGCTTGCATTATTGTGCTATTGACGTTTTTTCTGTCGTCAAAAGCCGTCGTTCCCCATTGGTTTTCTGTGGCAGTCTTAACTGCCCGATGCGAGCGATGCAAACGCTAAAAAATAAAGATTTCCCTGAATATAGGGAGATCGAACCATTGCGTTCAGTGTTCTTACGCCAGTACCTTATAATATTTCTTTTTTTGTTCAAGAACGTTGGACATGTGACCGCCTCTAGGTTTCTAAAATAAAATGCGCTCTAACTACAGTGACTAAAAAGTTCATCAAATGATTATAGATCATAAAAAACTGGCGAAATTTATCCCCTCATTTTATGTCCACCAGGTCGCATAAAATTTTTGCAAATATGTCTTTCGCGCAGGGATCATCAGCTGTTTATTTTTTAATCTTGGAAATGCAGACTTGAGCGCCCTATATATCGATGATTTACTGCCGTGACCGTTTCTCTGTTACAGGCATCCATCATAATCGCCCACAGCGAATATCTAATTTATAGATGGATTTATAGTTGCCGCAGCTACACTGCCTACTATGAGAGGCGCCGTAGTGGAGGCATCGGGATTGATTTAGACCACCGTGAGGTTCAACGTACACTGCAACCTCAGTGAACAAGAAAGCAAACAAACTCCGCGTGGGCACTTCTGTGCTAGCCGGCATATTTCTGGTCCACTCTAGCAGCGTGGCACTGTCGTCATCAGTACGGCGATGCCGTGGAGAATACCTGCTTCAGACAAATAGCTGAAGGGAGGCTCTCGAAGAGCCCCCCCCCCCCCCCCCCCCCCCCCCGGGCTGTCTGTGTGCTCTTGACACTGTCATGACCAAGGTGCGCTTAGCCAGCTGAGTGCACATGCACAGAGCAAGCACCCGCCGCGGTGGATCAGTGGCTACAGTGTTCAGCCCCTGTGCACAAGGTTACGAGAATGAATCCCGGCCGCAGCAGCCGCATACCGTTGGAGGCTGAACACAAAACACGCCCGTGTGCTGTGCGATGTCAGTGCGCGGAAAAGAGCCCCAGGTGGTCAAAATTAATCCGTAGTCCTCCGCTATGGCGTCTCACACAGCTTCGAGGACCTTAAAAGGACTATGCAATAAATTAAATTAGATTGCGTAAAGCAGGCGAGATATAGGCATTCGATCACTCGTCACCCCAGTGCAAGAATTTTTGAGCTAGCATCAATAACAGCCAAGATATAGACGATTAAAAATTACGCTCGTCCTCTCCCCCTCAACTCGTACACGAGGAGCACCAGACAGAAATAAAGAAAACAGCTCTGGGACTGGGCCCCGCCCATGAATACGTCATCCGCCGACCTTTATTTTCCAACTTCCGGTTGTCGCTCCTAGCCCCCCAGCAGCAGCGTCGGCGGCGTGGCGGCATCCCTCCGGTCTCTTCGCCTTCCTAGATTGCGGCGCGCGTCGGGTTTCTTAGCTTGTCGTCTGTTGTAGTTAGCCGTAATGGATCCGGACCTCGAGACGCGACTGCTCGCTTTTACGGCCGCGATGGGCATCGAGCCCTAGGCGTGCGCATGAAGAGCCGTGCGAGTGGCTCCGGAACTCCAGACAGAAGGAGGCGGCAGAGGAAAATTGAAACCATATGCGCGAAGGCAATGGCCCTGGCTCGCGCTTGCCCGAGAGGGTCGCGCTGCGGCACGAGCAGACGATTTTCACGCCTACCAGAAGTGTGCCCGTGACGTCGTGGCTGCCGTGGCTCCAGCGAATGAGAGCGTGTGGTGGCCTGGCGACGTCATGGGTAGTATGACATCTTTTTTCCACGATTTTAGTTCCAAAATCGGTCACTACGAGCACACCAATCCGCCACGAATTTTGAAAAACACGGTTTTTAAAATTTCATAATAAATTGCCGGCTCAGTTCTGAAGACTCATACTTGGTGTGAATGCTTCTTAGCATCATTTCTAAGCATTGAAAACATTTACAAGTGACTTTTTATTCGTTGCATAGTCCCTTTAATGCACTGCATGCGATGACCACCACCACCTGAGAAAACCATGTGAAGGCGTCACGCGCTCACTCTCCCTCATAAGAATCGCTCAATCATATTTTAACAGGCTTTACGTGTAAATTACCTTAACAATAGCAGTCACTGTTAAGAAGTCCTCTTAGGCATGCTGAACACCTTTAGCTGCATCGTTCTTGCTTCTCTATAACCCCCTCCCCTCTGGCTACCCCCACGCAGCCAGAAACTCCCTTTTGGGCAGGCAACAACGCTACCGCATGGTTTTCCTGTTCTTTTCCGCGAAGCACAGTATTAGCAAGAGTGGCTATCACGCAAGTGAAGGCAGCGTGCTTGTTCGGTCCATAGAAACGAAACTTACTCCAACAGTTTATGATTGGCTCAAAATACAGTTTAACAGTGTTTCTGATATCATAAAAGTACTAAAACGCACGCTATAAGGACTTTAAATCGGCAGTGTGCTGCGCCAACAAATTTCCTCTCGGTGTAGCTATCACGCAGCGTCTTTTTATACTTTGAAAGCAAGCTCGGTGTCTAGTTTTTCTAGCTAATGTTGTCAAGTAGCTTTCTCAACTGCAGAACATTCTAGCATGGTTTATGCAAGCTACGGAGGTCAAGAGCCCCTCAGTCCTCGAATGATATGTGTCCAGCTGCTCACATATAAAGAAAGCAGCAACGACCAACCGATAAATACCAGCTATGCGTCATTTTTGTTTTTTCGCGCATTACGGTAATTAAATTTCAATGTGTCGCGATTTCTTTCGTGAGCCCCTCACGATACCTCAGAAACGTAGTGTAATTGCTCTTTCATTTAATGCGCGAAAGATACCCAGTTCGTGCTCGCAAGGATTTCCACATCGAATCGGTTCTTCAGAGGAGAGTGGTTTAGTTACCACTTCATATCATAGCTCCCGCAAGATAACTGCGATGGATTCACAGTATGACTATCATGTTTCACTGACGTGAACGCCTTGCCAAATTATGGATTGAAATTGCGTACGAGCAGCTTGTGAACTTAGGTCTTATTTTTTCTTGGTGAGATGGCTTTCGCAAAACAAAGAGCAAACTTGATTGATGGATTTTGATTTGATAAAAAAAAAAAACCTGCGGCTACGAGGCACGCCTTAGTGCAGGGTTCTGTAAGGCGCGCTGCAATCTAAGTAAGCAGGCGTTTTTACATTTCGCCTCCACCGAAACGCGGTGGCCGTGAAGGGATCGAGCCTTAGAAATTACACCGTAACCGCTAGCCGCCGTTTGGAGGGATCAAAAATTATACTTGGCGGCTGAGCAACCGACAAACACGGTACGCGGCCGTCAATCAGAGTGATGGCCTGACCTGCAGCACTTTATGCGAGTCTTGGCACATTCTGGTATGTCTGGCAGAAGTGAGACCTGGTCTAAAGTGCAAAATGCGCACAACGGTAAATTAGCGATGCGATATATCTATATCACGTCTTACGCTCGGAGGGAAACTTAACAGCAGTACTGCACCGGGACCAGAATATCAAAGTGCTTCTTTTCCTTCGATTCACATCCCGGCGACAGCGGGGCCGTGGCATCGCCAGAGTTAATGACGGAAGCGAAAATATTAAAATGAGAGTTAGAAATGAAACAGAACTGTTGCGTTATTATGGCTCAGAATCAGGAAGGTAATTGGCTATTGTGGTATCATAGCGGTGAGTTCTGTCCCTTCATGATTAAACTGCACCGCACTTATTCATTATTTTTCTACAAATAAATTTTTCTCTGGAACGATAATGTGTGTCGCCTGGGCTATAGTTAGTAATTCTTCTCACAGATAAAGTCCCTATGTATACTTTGTAGGTCTGTAGACGGTCACGATAGTAATTAAGTGTGCAACAGTTCTAAAGATAGTTGTTGACTGCTATGTTTTTTTTAAATTTTACATAGTGTTAACAGATATAGTCAATATTTACCAAAACTTATATACTCTATTGTCTATATTTTTTCATTGCATAAAAATGGGCTTGAACACATTTTCTTTCAACGATGAATTTTTTTACATTTCAACATTGAACATTTTACTATAAATCAATTGTATCTTATTTGCTAGCCTTCTTAACAATGAGCTAATCCACAACGCGGCGAGAGACACTGTGGCGTTAAGCGCCGCTTTTATTCAAAGCGGCAGTGCTTACTTTGTGACCATGTTGCATTTACACGGGTGACCCCTTGCACATTTTTCACCCCTGTAATTTTGGGCAGCTTCTCCAGTAATTAAACCTCAAGCCCTGGCCCGATAGCCGGACCCATACGTTCACAATGGAAGGCACTGTGATGCACGAGGTCGCAGTCAGAGCGTAACTATCGCAAGGTGCAGCTTCGCTAACTTACCGTAACCTTCTTTGACGCAGGTAAGCGGGCTGTTCATTCCGCCAGCGCAGGACCTCGGCTACCCGTGGAAATACGGCTACGTGGTGCACACCAACCAACGTGGCATGTACAAGATGGACCTGCGAGCCATGAAGTACATCAAGACGGTTGACCTGACGCCCTACAACTGTGCGCCAGCCAGCGCTGACTTTGCCTCCCTGGGTACGCACGCGAGTCCGCCCTGCGCACGAAAACAGCCCTGAAGATTGCGTTTAGACTCGAGAAAACATTGCCTCTTTATGACTACCTGTGTGAAAGGTTTCAAACTGCAACTTCTCTTTGGGCTTCCGGACTTCCTGTGATACCATTTACCCCCGATGCACATGCTGCGCTAAAGGTCCAAATTTAACAGCATGCAGTGAGTGTCACGGTGTGTGAGTCCGTTGAAAGGCGCAAAACTTAGTAAACGTTTTTTTTTCGAGCACCGTAGCCGCTGATATATGAGCGGCCTTTGTCAAAAGTTTGGAGCCCAAGGGGTTTCCTTCAGAGCCACACCGTATGGTTCGTAATGCATCTACAGCGTTCGAGCTTTCCTGAACGTAAGAGATTTCCTGGTCCTGCCTCCTCCATTGTGTAGGACTTCCACGAATGTTACAGGAGTCACAGTACACGGCTTAGAAGCGAACCTCTTGGCCTCCAAACTTTTAACAAAGACTGTAAGGCTGCTTTCCTTTCACGTGAGGTTAGCGCGGGGGTGTTCCCGCGCAGCCGCGCCACCAGCTGTGCAGAGTTGGGCGCCTTAAATTATGTTAACGCTGAGCTTTAGGGGCTCCTTTTGCACTAGTTCACGCACTGAGTACAGAGGTCCTCAACCACGTTGCGCTGTCAGGTTCTTTGTTCACTATTTACCGGCACACCTCCGATCAGGCCACAAGAAAGGCAATCGGAAAGTCGCGTAGAATTACTACTCACGTCTGTGTTGGTGCAGGCTTCACCAAAGCGTGCGAGCGGTGCTCTCCGGAGTGAAAGATAAGACGCAGCGAAAAAAAAAAAGAACGCGTGACATTTCTTAATTTATTCGGTTCCGCAGTGAGTGCTGAATTTTTTTTAATGCGCGTTTTTTTTAATTTACAGCATGACTTGAAGCACTCATCCCTCCTTCATTCAAGCTATGTGCATTCAATCTGATGAGCTCTTTCATATGTTGTTATACAAGTATAAGGCACCGAAAATGTACGCAGCATTCTGGACTCTACACTGTATGTCTGTGCCTCTTCTTCAATTTCCTGAGTGCTATTACTGCTCTATCCCGTCGCAACCGCCCAGTTTCTACATGCTGACCTCTGCTAGATCGTAAATACTCGACAAAACAATAAATTATACACTCGAGTAAAACTCCGGCTAGGCAGCACAGGGCCTTTCGTAATAAGAAACAGCTACAGTGCCAAGCTGCCTTAACTGATGCACCGGCTGTGCGCACTCGCAGGGGGTTTTGTGATCCTGGAGTGCCTGGAGCCCATCACCCAGCGACCCATGGGCCAGATCCTGCTCGACTACCTGACCGACACTGTGCTGTCGCACAAGACCAACCTGTTCGGCCGTCCACGCGTCTCCCCCGACTCGCGGCACGTCATCACGCTGCAGAGCGCCAACAACAGCGTCGTCATCGTCGCCCAGGAGGTCACTGAGCAGGGTAATGGTACACTCACTCTCCGGGGACGGCAGCCGGCGCCACAAACAATGACTCTGAGCACGCAATGTGCGCAGGATCTCGACGCCCGCAAAATGTACCACGTTCTGGTCTTCGTAGTTACAAGGAGAAAGATGTCACGTGACATCTTTCCCTTTCAGGCGCGGCTGAGATAGTTAAGTGGCCATTGAGTCGTACGTAGTCCTATGCAGCGAGCTGCAGGAGTGATTTCCTATCGTTTAAGTTGTTTTCCAACTGTTATACCTAACTAACCTCTTTCCCGCGTTACTTATGGTACATATATCACTATAAGTCAGGACGCCTGATTGTTTAGCGTTGAAGCGGAATCGCTAAACCTCTGTCTCGTGCCATTTATGGAGCGCGTTAATTAGCATCACCTCTGGTACATTCCACGTGCAGAAGCTCACGCCTGTAGTTGAACTAAAATTCTCTTCTTGAGTTGTGACTTACAGAATTCATGCGGGACTCATGGAGGTGTAGTTTCCACGTGATATCATTTGACGCCTGTTCGTGATCTGTAGCTCACTTTTACTGACACTACCATATTTAGGGCGGTATTATTTTACTCCAAGTAGTGATTTCTTTGCACTCGCGCCGAAGAGAAAATGAAGTTCTGAATTCATTCAATACTATGAAGAGCTAGCTGGTGAACATTATTTATTCGAATGCAATGAAGCATGCACAAGTGATTCCTCGTTGCAGCAAAAGTCGCTCCACGCTGAGTGCTGCTTTGTTCGTGCTACTGCACATTTCTATGGCACGTTGAATTTGTAATTTGCAGGGGCTTTCTATTCACTAAGTTTCCCTTGCGCCAAAACGTTCCTACTTTTTTATTCTTTATAACTGTGGTCACCCTTAAAAAAATTACATATTTAACTCTGCACGTACTCTTTCCAAGGGTGGCCAATAACCTGCAATTAAACATGCTGTTTGAAGAATATAAGCCTCACGTAACTATGCATTTGTCTGTGTGGTGTCCAGTTTTAGGAATTGAAATGTAAGTGCCCAAGCATGCGCTGAGAGGACTAAAGACTTTTACTTTATCACGCGAGTCTCAGCAACAACTGCCACCCCATGCACAGTGACTGCGCATTTTATTCTGTTTGGCTCTAAGTATAAGCTCTCGGCACTTGCTCTTTATCGGCGACGGCGATGTGAAGAAAACATAACGGCTGTGCGCATGCGCTGCACTGCTTTCGAAGTCAGCTTTACGATGGAGGAAGGAGGTGCTATCTCAAACTATTCTTTTCGGAATGACGGGAAAGAGAAGCCAGGAAATGATCACGTGATGCAGCAATCACGTGGCCAAACATTCTTGCCTCGGCGGAACCCAGAATGCGACAGAGTAGGCCGCAAACAGTGGTTTTGACAAGTACTTAGAACAACGACATGCGAGACCGCGATGCGCGCTGCTTTGTTGCCACGACGACATTGATTGACGGAAAACGTCCTCTATTATATTCCGGTTAAGTTAAATTTGTTGGAGGCGTCATGCGGACGTACCATGTTGTCACGGCGGCCTATGCAGATGCGAATTTGGTCATTACCAAATACCGCGATCTTGAGACGAGAGGCACAGCTTGTCTATCAAGTAGTTGAGGATTTGAAATGTCGCCACGCGAGTTTTTTTCATATACGGACGTACTTCTCAAAAGAACTGTGGCATGACTAAAACACAGAGTCTTTAGATACATTTATCGTGTCGCACACCACCAGAACCACGCGTAGCGCGAGCCTCCATTGCGCATGCGCAGTTGGCTCCAAGGCGCCATGTGTGCCCGCAGCTTCCCCGCACATGGCGCCTCGGGGCCATCCCCGCATGCGCATTTGTGGTACGTGGCAAGCAGTAGCGCTGGAATATACGCTTTGCTATTTTCTTTGTCAAAGATTTTCAATCTACCGCTACCGTACTCAGATCTGGAACGCAACCAAAATGTAGCAGCCGCCGGCGCTTCGTATAGTTTCGCTGCTTTTGAAAAAGGAGCATTTCCACTTTTGCACTCATCCGGCGTTAGTATACAGAAGAGTTGTTATAGCAAGTGCGGCATGCGGTACTGCCGCCTCGTGTTAGCAGTCAGCGCGGCTGCGATGCTTCAAGTGGTGTTGGAGATGCAGTCAGGCATATTTTTAGAAGCGCCAAGTGAGACTTAATGTCACTGCGTGTTCAATTTGGCTAATCGTGCCGTTTTGATTCAACTGTCCTAGAATGTGAAAAAAGAAACAACAAATATGACCCAACTAGTCCAAACGAAACTATTACTTGAACATAACAAGCTAATTATGGTGGCAAGTAGCTTATTTATTGCTTCATCAAACAAGTAAAGTGTGGCGATTTCACTAAAAAACTTCACAGCATGTCAGCAGGTACGATTTTTTGACGTGCTGCGATAATACAGTTGCCCCGTCTGACGTGCAGAGAACCGAAAAAACATCTCGGGCATTCGTTTGCTTCTCGGTCAGAATCAGCAGTAATGTTTCGACCCATTGCCCCAGCTGACTGCTTTATAAGTCACGCCTCTCGACAAACTGCAGGCAATGCTGTAAGGCTATCAGCACCTCTTTCCTTTACAACGACGCCTGTGCCGATATTGTGAACGTAATGTAACTTTTTTTAAGCAAACAGCCGAAAACAACAGGAAAGAATGGATCGGACCAAAATATGCGTAGTGTGGTCAGTCGTGCAGCTGCAAGCGCAAAGGCTTCCAATGTGGTAATGGCATGAATGTCGATCTAAAAGGAGAACGGACTACATCGACCCCATTTGAGTTTAACAGTTGTGCATTTTGTACGGAAACGAGGGATTAGGCCAAAGAGCGAGCGTTTCATTGGTATGCTCTGTTTCGGTGCAGCGAAGCAAAATAGATGCACGTGCGCATAAGTGCCCCCGAGAAGCATCAGCTGATGTGAGTCTGCCTAAAAGTATAGAGGCACCTGGGCTAATCGAAGCCTTAGCAAGTAACACCTACTTTGCCTCTTGGCTTATACTCGACGGGACTGCTTCCGACAATCCTAGCGAGGCCAGAATGCACCGTTACTCGCTACTCTACGACGTTCCAATGCGCAGCGGAATCACTTTGTATCAGGGTGTTTGCCCTTCGTTCGTTCCACCCGTCATTCTCGGCGCGCACTGGTTGACATCTGGCTGACTGCACACACTTCGCAGGTCTTCGGTTCCTGTTCGACGTGAAGACGACGCTGCAGATCAGCGACGCGACCTTCTTCACGTCGCGCACGAGCCACAGCTACGACCTGTACGCCAGCTCGTCCACAAAGGAGGACATCCTGCTGGTGAACCTGCAGGACGGCAAGGTCGAGGTCATCACGGGCACGGGCCGCGCAATCGACCCGCGCGGTGCGCGCTGGGGCAACGCCAACCGACCCATTAGCAGCGCGGGCGTCTTCGGCACCTACATGGTCACCACGGCCAGCGAGGCCGTCTTCGTGCTCAACGGCAAGACGCGCACCGTCAACTGCGAGATCGGCAACGTCGTCCATCCGCGCATGATGGTCTGGGTGCGCTCGCCCTAAGCTTTTCCCTCGTCTCTCCGCTGCCACGCTTCCTCCTATTCCTCTCCCCTGGAACGATTCCGGCCTCCGGTTGTCTCTCTGTTTGTTTTTTCGCGGCTGGGTTCCGGTTCTCGCAGGCGGCTGAGAAGCAAGCTACACGCTCCTCGCATAAAATTACTCCTAGCAGTCGCGCCAAAAGAAACGAAATCACGCGCATGGCATGTTGCTTCGCACTCGTCCCGACATCCCACTCATGTTAGTCTTTTGTGAGCGTTTTCTATGTCCAAGCAGCTTGTTCGCCTCGTAACACCGTGGCGAAGGGGAGCTGCTGTGGCTATAGAATGCCCGTTGTGGCACATCGCATTAAGGCATAACACTTGTGACGAGCAGCAGCGGCGTAATTGGTGAGCAACTCAGCTGTTGAAAACTTTAGGCCCACAGGGTCTCGACGAAACCGCTCACACGCGTCAGTCTAAAAAGTGACACCGTCGTTGGCTGATCAGAAGAGTATCAAGAGCCAAGTGGTACCTTCTATGCTAGGGCAGACTGCGTGAGAAAGCGCTAATTTAACAGGGTCTTTATAAATTGTGAACTCATCGCCAACGACTCGATTAAGGCTACAATTTCAGGCGTAAATGTGGAAGCACTGAATTATGAGAATTACAACCGCAGATGCAAGAAAACAGTCCGTACTTAAAATTTCAAGCTATCCGCATGTGACTCCAGTGCCCTTTATATGCGAGTTTCCGTTTCCTCTATTAAGTTTTAGTTAGCAAGCAATAAGTTTCACTAAGGGGCAGCAGTACTCGTCGCCCTGGAGGAGGCGGAGAAGTAGTCTTTAGCCGTGAATGCACGTTTCCTAAGCGATTTTGTGGAGCTGTGTTTTTCATCCTCTTCGGTACAGACTGCGCGAAGCTTAAGAAGGCCGCCGTCCACTTAGCAGTCTAGCATGCTGTCTACCCCGGAGAACTGGAATGCGCCGTCTTGTTGATTTTGTTTGTTTAGTTATTTTCTCTGTGTGAGCGCGCATCTTTATCGGAAGCGAACTCGTGACAACTCAAGGGGGGGAATAGGAGGCTGGCGTCGAAGCAATTGACGCCGCTTGCGCGCTCCGTGCGCGCCAGACGTCGACGTCACATGGCACGGATTGCCACAGGATTTGGTCCTCAGCATGCCTTTGTTCGCAAACCGCTTATACTCTAACGCCGACTAGAAATCAACGAGGGCACCAAAATAGCCATCAGGTTTTTCCGCACTTCACTAAGTATAGATCCACTCTAATTTGGCAGCACAGACGCTCATGACACGAAACTTATCCTTAGGAGAAAAAGAAGCAAGCGCTGTCGTCCCAGTAGCGTGTGTTGCGAGCATTTGCACTTTTCTCTTACCCATAGTTGAACATCCGTTGGGCATTCATACGTCTCGTTGTGCAGCTTGTCATGCTGGGCTAAATTGAAAAGCGCCGCCCCTGCAGCTATCAGCTATATCGACAATTCCATGAAAAATGTTCTTCCAGCTGCAATACCTAGTCTCGTGGGAGTTGTATTTGAATAATAAAATGCCAGTACGTGAAAATCAGGCGGCATGCAATGTATTTGGGGAAACGTGAATAGCTTATGCTCACTGACAGTACCCCTGTGAGTTCACTGTTGCGTGGATAAAAGACTAAGAAGGTGCCATGTAGGCGGCTGGGTTTTTTTATTTGCTTATCAGATACTTGCGGTCAGTGCGTTCAGAGTGAGACTGGCAGGTACCTCAACAAGTGGGAATTGCCAGAAGAAGAATAAGGATAATGCGGTCCACTTGCTTACAGCCAGAGTCGAATAGCTGCGAGAAAGTTTCACTTGACAGACTCGTGAGATCTGGCTCTTGAGGAGTTCAGTGCGCCTTCAGTAGCGGCGAGCGTTGCCAGCTGATAATGCTGCTGTTCAGCTCGGTTCTGAGCCAAGCGCTGATGAGACTAGCCGTTCTTAGCTTGGCTGCTGATAGACTGCATTCGAAGTCAAAGGACCCAGGACCTACTAACGTGGCCTTTTCATTTGAGAAGGGCCATTGCACTTGCTGCCGCCGAGGGTTAAGAAATGCGTGTTGTACATAACTTGTAGCGATATATATTTGTTTCGGGTTGTGCAGTGCTCGGCGTCCTCTGTAGAAAACTCGGCTTCATCCGCCAACTGGAGCTCCGGCTTAGCCAGTCATGTTTTCAGAGCACGTTAAGATATAGACCTGGACAAATATGTGCTTGCTACAATATGCGGAGGTGGCGTGGTGTGGTGTTCGTTTTCGCATCCCGTGCTTACTTTAGCGGCCAGGTGAGCCGCGCGGTTTCCTCAGCCTGGAATGTCTCAGTTGGTCGAAATCAGTTCTTGCTTGACGTCACTGCTGAAGTAGGCTTTCACGAGTGGTCGCATGCCAAGTTAGAAGGTGTTACGATGCTACACCGTCGTGTTGGCCTGTCACGTAGTTGTGGGGGTCTTCAAAACTTGTTCACTTTCTTGAAAATGGCTCGGCATGTCCGTAGATAACGACGACTGCGTAGTACGCACGCATATTCACAGGAAAGCGCTTTTTTTTTTGGTCTTCTCTGGAAAATGAATTTAAATGTTTTAGGTGAGCTTCAAAACGCTGCGAAAAAGGCATGTTCGTCCGATAATGTCCTGCATCCACTTGATCGAGTCAGAATCATATGTGTACCATAAAAAACTGTTTTTATTTTCTCTTTTTTTTTTAAACCTACATGACTGCAATTCTAGTCTTCAATGCTCGTTCGTGTAGTGTCGCACATGTAAATATGCGTATTTGAAGTTACAATGGAGATATGTTGCGTTAAGGCGCAAATGTAGACCAACTGGTTTCGCTATATATAATTCTTCAGGTGTGCTTTTCGGAAGTGCATTGATGTGTATGTGGCATAAATAAAAGAACTGTGCTAGAACGCACATATATTAGCGTTTTTGATGCTCCTTGTGAACAAGGAAGTATGCTTTGAGTCACATGTCTGAACTCTCCTAGAGCTGAATTTGTTGAGAATATTTACACAGCAAAAATAACACCGCTTGGATGTCTGTTACTGATTATGCTGGCGACTAGTAACATCAATTTTCAGCTTAATTGAGATCAAGCGAAAGAAACTCTCTACTTCAAATGTCATACAGTTAAGACGGACTTGATTTAGATTAGTGTATTTGATCTTTATATATTTTTACATAAATCAGCAAATGTGGGAAGGCTCTTTATTGGACAAAGGCAAATTGTGATCACGTAACACAACCTAATCAAATAGCGGCCGCAGTTTGCACACGATTTATTTTCAGCATCAACGGCGCGCATGGCTTTCTGCGCAAGGACGCCTAGAAAGAGCTACCATGCACGCGATACTCTTAAATCGGCAACGAATATCAAGTTCGCTCTTTTGGTTGTGCAACTGTTCCGACGATTCCTCGGTCTCAAGTAAAACTCTCACTCGGGCTAGTTGGTTCGTGCTTGAAGGTGTAATGAAAACTGCGCAACGAACGAGGACAAAAGTAGAACACACACGACAGGCGCTGGTCCTGTCATGTGTGCGCTACTTTCGTCCTCGTTTGTCGC